>NC_056612.1:16716522-17044022 GCF_018340385.1 Cyprinus carpio | reverse complement strand
AATGTAATCTTTAGCAGATCTCTGAATAATATCCGTTTTTCATACTGTTCATTATAATGTTGGGGATCCTAAATACACTTATTTAATTTGAAACAACCAAATTTATATTTTGTTTTTTATTTAATTTAATTTATTTATTTTTAAGTATAGTAAATAATTATTGGTCAAAACATAAAAATAATGATCATTTTATCTGTACTAACCAGAATTTTAATGTCTGTACATTGCGGCTGTACTTGACTCATTACATTTATCTGTAACTGATTAAAGCAATAATTCACACGAGAATGAAAATTAGCTAAACATTTACTCACCCTCAGGCCATCCAAAATGTTTGTTGTATCGAAACAGATTTGGAGAAGAAAAACATTGCATCACTTGCTCACCAGAGAATCCTGTTAAAAACAAATCCATCATTCACTTCTGGCCAAAACAGAAGTCCATAATTCAGAACAACTTGCAAAAATTGTCTTGAATTATTCCTTAAAGATCCATTTCCACATTTATGTATTTCCACAGGAACACCACTGTAGTGTGTGCCTACTCCATTGAAGACATTGACCGAGCCTTTTCTACATCCAAACTGAAAGGTTACAACTCACCTTTGTCAACTCCCCGTCCTGGAACGGTACAACACTGAAACATTAACCAGTCAAAGGCAAAATTATGTGCCAGCAGACAGTCATGTTGTTATATATACAGTCGTGGCCAAAAGTTTTGAGAATTACATAAATATTGGTAATTGGAAAAGTTGCTGCTTAAGTTTTTATAATAGCAATTTGCATATACTCCAGAATGTTATGAAGAGTGATCAGATGAATTGCATAGTCCTTCTTTGCCATGAAAATTAATTTAATCCCAAAAAAACCTTTCCACTGCATTACATTGCTGTCATTAAAGGACCTGCTGAGATCATTTCAGTAATCATCTTGTTAACTCAGGTGAGAATGTTGACGAGCACAAGGCTGGAGATCATTATGTCAGGCTGATTGGGTTAGAATGACAGACTTGACATGTTAAAAGGAGGGTGATGCTTGAAATCATTGTTCTTTCCATTGTTAACCATGGTGACCTGCAAAGAAACACGTGCAGCCATCATTGCGGTGCATAAAAATGGCTTCACAGGCAAGGATATTGTGGCTACTAAGATTGCACCTAAATCAAACTTATAGGTTCATCAAGAACTTCAAGGAAAGAGGTTCAATTCTTGTAAAGAAGGCTTCAGGGCATCCAAGAAAGTCCAGCAAGCGCCAGGATCATCTCCTAAAGAGGATTCAGCTGCGGGATCGGAGTACCACCAGTGCAGAGCTTGCTCAGGATGGGCAGCAGGCAGATGTGTGCGCATCTGCACGCACAGTGAGGCAGAAGACTTTTGGAAGATGGCCTGGTGTCAAGAAGGGCAGCAAAGAAGCCACTTCTCTCCAAAAAAAAAAAAACATCAGGGACAGATTGATCTTCTGCAGAAAAGTATAGTGAATGGACTGCCGAGGGACTGGGGCAAAGTCATATTCTCAGATGAAGCCCCTTTCCGATTGTTTGGGGCATCTGGAAAAAGGCTTGTCCGGAGAAGAAAAGGTGAGCGCTACCATCAGTCCTGTGTCATGCCAACAGTAAAGCATCCTGACACCATTCATGTGTGGGGTTGCTTCTCATCCAAGGGAGTGGGCTCACTCACAATTCTGCCCAAAAAAACACAGCCATGAATAAAGAATGGTACCAAAAAACACCCTCCAACAGCACCTTCTTCCAACCAATCCAACAACAGTTTGGTGAAGAACAATGCATTTTCCAGCACGATGGAGCACGATGGAGGCAAAAGTGATAACTAAGTGGCCGGGGAACCAGAATGTTGAAATTTTGGGTCCATGGCCTTGAAACTCCCCAGATCTTAATCCCATTGAGAACTTGTGGTCAATCCTCAAGAGGCGGGTGGAGTGTAGCAAAAACCCACTAATTCTGACAAACTCCAAGAAGTTATTATGAAAGAATGGGTTGCTATCAGTCAGGATTTGGCCCAGAAGTTGATTGAGAGCATGCCCAGTCGAATTGCAGAGGTCCTGAAAAAGAAGGGCCAACACTGCAAATAATGACTCTTTGCAAAAATGTCATGTAATTGTCGATAAAAGCCTTTGAAACGTATGAAGTGCTTGTAATTATATTTCAGTACATCACAGAAACAACTGAAACAAAGATCTAAAAGCAGTTTAGCAGCAAACTTTTTGAAAACGAATATTTATGTAATTCTCAAAACTTTTGGCCACGACTGTACAGTATGATTACATTCTGAGCATTTATTAAATTCTCTATCTACAAAACAAAGGCACAGCCTGATTCTTAATTTTTATGGTTCACCTTTATCCAGTGTGCCTTTAGGAATAACACCCAGGCTCATAACCAAAAGATCCTGACTGTGATCAAGGATCACCCTGAGATTGAGGACATGATCATCCCGGTCGACGAAGCTCCTCTAGACCTCCCAGTTCAAGACCACTTCACACATATCGTGGCAGACACAGTCTTGGCTGTCAATGATGAACACTACAGCATCATTTATCTGGCCACAGGTACTGTGAATTGCAGAGAATTGCTTTAAAATAGCACTAAAATTGTGTATTTTTGCAAGCTACACCAGTATTGGAATTTTGATTGACAGACAAATAGCTGATTTTAATTTTCTATTCTATTTTGCCTAAATAAATAAAAATAAACTATGTCTAACTGAAATCATCACTTTTAAATGCTACAAGGGAATTTAGGCATTACAATATATGAATTCATAGAAAATGGATATTTGTTTTAAGATTAGCTAAAGATTACATTTAACAATGTTTTTAATTTTTTTTTAGTATTTTTGAAAAGTAATATGTGTAAGATGCAGCAAAGGTAATCTAAAATTATTGGAAATGAGCAGAACTATTAAATATCCATTATTATATAGTAAATGGATATAATGGATTATATTATATAATATTATACTGAGTAATACCAATAAATAAATAAAAATCTCTACTTTCAACAAATATTATACTGTATATGGCACCAATATCTTGCATCCCATATATTTTAATCTCATTTTGTTATTCTTTTTGTGTCTTTTCCAATGCTATTTTTCCTGTGTCTCCTTTACAGAGAAGGGAAAAGTCCTGAAGGTGCTGCATACTATAGAAGGAGCTTTTATCATAGCACAGTACTCTTTATTCCATGATGATAGTCCCATTATCAACATGGCCATTGACTCTAAAAAGGTAGAGGCCCACATTTTAAATAAGCTAATTCACTTTAAAACAGGCCAATTTTAGCTTCCAGTGGTTTCTGATTGTATGGTCATTAAATAGTGATTGAAAGCATATATATTCCCGTGGAATAATATGTCCTATATTATTCCACTGTAATATATTTAGCTTTCAATCACTATTTCTACTTTACAATCAGAAAGTAATTTAATGACTGTACACATAGATATTTGAAAGAGTGTTTGATAGGATCCAGATGGCACTTTTCACCTCTGTATTCTACTTTGTGCCAGGGTCATCTCTATATTGGCACAGATCTTGAGGTGCAGCGCGTCCCTCTGGCTGATTGTGGTCGTTACGGAGCCAGCTGCCAGGAATGCATCCTTTCACGAGATCCATATTGTGCGTGGGATGTGTCCAAGAAGAAATGCACTGCAATCCCACCAAACTACAACATTAGCACTGGGTACATATGGACTCACAAATATCCCAACACAATAATACATTACTGTTTTTCCTGCTAAGGTAAACAATTTTTCTGTTCTCCCTTTTTGAAATCAGAACCCTTGTTCAGACCCTTGACCACTCCAATGCCTCGGTCTGTGGCTATGCTACAGGTAGGTTGTTCAAAAAGACTTCTAAACGTGAAGTATTATGTCTGCATCTCTGAACACTTTTAGCACTATTTAACAGTTTCAAATTCTTCTTCTTCCCAAATTCCCACTGAATCCATGTTTTGGACTTATTCTATATATAGTTTGTATTTTCCTGTTTGACATAAAAATATTTGTTCTGGAGTTTGCTGACCTAACAGGGTTTAATGCCAGTGAAAATTGCTTTTAGAGAATCTTCTTTACAAATGATAGAACAATAAACACCTAGAACCCTAGTATTTAAAAAAATGAAATCTTGTAGAGCAAGTTTTCTGTGTTCAGAAGAGACACAAATTACCAGTCATATACAACAAAGACATTTAAAATAAATGTAAAATAATAAAATAAATACTTTTACATTGTTACCAAAATTGTATTTCAGATAAATGCTGTTCTTTTAAACTTTCTATTAATCAAAGAATCCTGAATTTTCTTTTTAAATGTGTTAAGCAACACAATTGTTTCCGGAAATTATAATAAAAATAATAACAACTAGATAAAAAAGTTTGTCAAGACAAACTTTAAGTTGGCTCGAGAAAGCCAGACCAGAAAGTTTGAAAACATTCGAAAAGTTTAGAAAGTTTAAAAAAGTTTTTAGTTTGATGGTTTTCAATCTGAAATAGTTTAAAGTTTAAAATAGTTTTAAAAGCTTAAAGTTTGAATGTTTTAATGGCAATACAGTCTGTCAAAGATAGATAGATAACATGATTAGCAAGTCACTAGCATGTTGAAGGCATGTTTTTAATATGATTAGCATAGCATTTTTACTAACACATTGTTAGCATGTTACTAGCATGTTTCTAACATGATTAGCATGTTACTAGCATGTTACAATGATTAGCATGTTACTAGCATGTTGTTAACATGATAAACAAGTTACTAGCATGTTGTTATCATGTTTCTAACATGTTGTTAGCATGATTAGCATGTTACTAGCCTGTTGTTAGCATTAGTAGCATGATTAGCATATTACTAGCATGATTTGCATTTTACTAGTATGTTATTAGCATGATTATCAAGCTACTAACATGTTGTTAACATATTTAGCAAGTTACTAGCATGTTGCTAGCATGATTCTAACATGACTAACATGATTCTAGCATGATTAGCATTTTACTAGCATTATGCTAATATGTTTCTAACATGTTTAACAAGTTGCTAGCATGTTGTTAACATGATTATCAAGTTACTAGCATTTTGTTAGCATGTTTATAGCATGATTATCAAGTTACTAGCATGTTGTTAACATGATTAGCAAGTTAGTAGCATGTTGGTAGCATGATTCTAGCATGATAAGCATGTTACTAGCATGATGTTAGCATTTTTCTAGCATGTTTATCAAGTTGCTAGCATGTTTCTAGCATGATTAGCACATTACTAGCATGGTGTTAGCTATTTGTTAACATGGTTAGCAAGATATTAGCATTTTGTTGGCATGTTTTTAGCATGATTAACAAGTAACTAGCATGTTGTTAGCATGTTTCTATGCTAATCCAGCTAAAACCAGTTAGCTAAAAAAAACAGCTAAGACCAGTCTGGCATGCTAAAAAAAGTGGCCAAAACTACTTTAAACCCAGCTTGGGAGACCAATCAAAGCAGTCAATCAGCTTAGGCTGGTTTTAGCTGTTTTTCAGTAGGGAGTCGTTAAGCTTTGCTATAGCAATAGACAGCTTAAATACACCATAAGTCTTATTGTATAAAAGTTTTCACCCCCTCAATGAAAGTCTATGGGATTTTAGGTGGTTTTGATGGTCTGGTTTATGAAAACTGTAATCCTAACGGATCAGTTTGAAAAGATATAGCATATAAAGGTATTATAGTGTGGTGGTTGTAGCTTTAAAAGTCTAGGAGGAGATACACTATAAAATTTGGTCGAAGAAGAAGAAGAAGAAGAAGAAGAAGTTTAAATCGGATTTCAGTAAGTTGGCTTAATAAAGTCAACTTAATAAAAGCAATAATAATAATAATAATAATAAAGTTTCTTGAATATTAAATCAGCATATTAGATCATATGACACTAAAGGCTGAATTAATAGCTTTTCAAAAAATTCAGCTTTGCCATCACATGAATAAATTACATGAAAATATGTTTGAATTACATGGCTAATTTAAAAAGTAAGTAAAAATTTTCATAATATTACAATTTTTACTGAACTTAAGTCAAATAAATTCAGCCTTAGTGAGCATAAGAGACTTCTTCCAAAAAATCTTACGGATCCAAACCTTTTGAACAGTAGTGTATATATAAAATTAAAGTATTTTTATTCAAAATGACTTATTCACACTAAGATATTTGCTGTCATCCTGGGCTGCAGCTCCTAAGGCACGTAGCACCATCCCCAAACAGGTTTTAGTGGATAAAGATGGACCCATACTGCTACCATGCCCCGTGCACTCCTATCATGCCACTTACCGCTGGGAGAAAGACAACTGCATCAAGCAATATCCTTGCACCATCTCCGGCTCTTCCTGTGTGCTGGCGCCCACCCCTGACCTGCCTCTGAAGGAGGGCGTGTTCCGCTGCATGGTGGAGGAGAGTGGCCTGCAGCAGGAGGTGGTGTCCTACAAGCTGGTGTTCAACGGTGGGCCCCTCTGCACCTCGCTAGCCTCCACCCTGGGGTCAGCTCTGCTGCTGGCTGCCACGGCACACTGGCTCCTGTAGATCCGATTAATCCTGGGGGCTCAAAAGGAAACAAGTTTAATACTAAGGTCAGCAGAGCATGAGTACCTAGGCCGGTCCAACTAAACTGCAGGGGAGCAGCTGGTCTCTGTATAAACTGTGTTTCTTGTTTCTTATTCAGAGCAATCACAAGTTTATTATTTTCTTTAAAGGGCCGAGAAAATGCCTGAAATCGTCTCATTTCGCAAAATGCTTTATCATACCAAACTTCAGTGTTATGTAAAACATTAACTTACGTAAGTGAACTATTTTATGTCATCAGCCTGAAAGTGTTTAGACTTATATACTGTATATTCAATATCTAATACATGAGATTTATACCGCATAATACATTGCTTGCAAAATGTTAGTGCCATCATTCAGATGTTTCAGAGGACTGCTTTGCTAACTACACTCAGACATGGAATCCACATCAGTTCTTGGTTAGTTTTCTTAGTAACACCACTTTTCAGAAAGGTTCAGTTACATTAGTTAAGAATAGGGTATCATGAACTAACTATGAAGAATTTTTACAGCATTTAGCAGCCAGGTTTTATTTACTATTTTTTAACATTTAATGTGCTATTATTCGTTGTCAATTCATGTTTGTTCATAATACATTAACTAGACAGACTGCACACTATAAAAAGTTGAAAAACGTAAAAAAAAACATTTCTTCATTTAAACAACTTCTGATGCATTAGTGTATGCAGAAATTAAATTTTATTCATTTATGCTGTTCATTTTTAGTTCATGTTACCTAATGAGTTAACCAAATTGAACCTTATTTTAAAGTGTTACTCTTTTGTTGGTATGTAGAATTGCTACAGATGTATTAGATGTGCGAGTACATGCTGAAACATGAATATACTGTTATAAATCCTTCGACTTTTCCATTGTGTGCCATTAGGACAGTTCTGAAGCCTTAAAACAAGGATGAGTCCTTTTTAAGCTTTAAGGGTCACATCCTAAGCACAACTTGCAAACTGAGCAGAACCTGCAGAATCTGCTGGCTTTGTCTTTCCACTGAGTCATGGACCTGATGCAGAATGTTATTTCAGCACGATTTCAGGAGTATATACAGCTGACATACAGTTTGCACCTGTTTTGCAAGTTTTAAAATCACTCACCACCAACCATAATTAGAAATGGGAACTAAAAAAACAAATCCATACAAAACTGACACAGATTCGACTGCTTTTGCTCAGTGGAGGACAGGAAGAATAACCAGAATTCATAATAACCAGATTTTAAAGTTTATCTCAGTACATCACTGTGTTTAACAAACAGACATAAATGCTCTTGCATCCTTGATGCCTGTACTTTTCATGCTCATAAAATACATTTTTACATTTTGCGGTCAATAAGCTTCAGTACATGTAACATGGAATTGCATTTTGTAATCGCAGTGTACAGAGGCTTAATTATGCTGTTGTTTTAATTGTAATGCTCTGCATATGCTGTTCTTCACCATTGCTGCCTATGGGAATAGGAAGTATTCCTGATGGATCTAAACAGTCATCCTGCACTAAGGTGCTCAGAGTGTAAATCTGTCAGCATTTTACTTCATAACATTTCATTTGATCATGACTTCAGCCAATTAAACTTTTGGGTGGTTATCTTATACACATTACAAAATGGAGCAAGTAAAAAACGCTCATACAAGAACATTCTAGCACACTTCTAATCATCATCTGCACCCCAACACGCACCCCACCATTATTTCTGTTTTTCTCCCTCTTTCTCTCTCAGAGCAACTGACCCCAAATGCCAGTTTTGTCTTTAACCTTGTTCTTTCCTCGCTAAATTTTGGGAGCAGGACAATGGTGTTATGAGGGAATTGATCACTAATTAACCAGAAGTGCATTCTGTTTTCAGATGATGGATGTTGTGACTTTGTTTTTGTATTTAGTTATGTAGTTATTATGTCGCTCTGTTTCTTGCTCTGCTGTTGACATAATCTGCCAATCCTAAACTAAAAAGGAGCTGTTTTTGTTTTGTTTTTTAGCTCCGTTTGAATCTCTGGGTTGACGTTTGGGCAAACCTAAGTGTCATAAATGAAAGCCATGTAAATAGTCCAGGCACTGACTGCATTGTTGCTTTACACATTAGTGCATTAGCTATATATGCTAGCATATGGTAACCTTCTGTTTGCATGCATGCTGAATGCCACAGCGCTGTCGCCCTCTCTGTGTACTCGTACCTCTGTCTCTTGGCCTAATGTGCTACACTGCACTAAATGAAGGAACGCTGTAGTGCCAAACCAATGTTGTGTCATTTTCATCAAAGAGCTTTTCTAACTTTTCCACTGTGCTTCGAAACCAAACGTTTACCTTTCTTGACACACATAAAGCAGTATCTAGATACACACCGACACACGCACACACTCTAAAATACTTCTGACAGTGTAAGTGACACAGGGTCCTTCAATGTAGATGACACAATGTAACAACTGTAAACAACTGTTACATGTTATGTTTTTGAATTATTTTTTTACTCTGTAACTGGTGTTGCAAAGATAGTTTAAGGCCATTGTGTTTTTATTGTCTGTCTGTCATTTGCTATGCCTATGTGTTTTTCGCCCGAGACTTGTGGCAGGGAGTGTTTTCTCATGTAGGGACACTCAGCACGGTTTACTGCTCAAAAGCATCTTGCAGTTGTGTAAGCTTGCACTTAATAATTCATATTTATAACTGGTTACCAAAAGTCATAGCAATTGTTTTCTAAAGGGATTGAAGACATTGTAAAATACAGTATATGTAATATGTTTCCCTGAAAATGTGCATTAAAATACATGTAAAAACTACTACATCTACTGTATGTTTTTTTATTGTTTAGCAATAAAATAAAATGTTTTTTTTTTTTTGTTCATGTTTTTACTATTTTAACATGTACATGGTGCAGAATCCTGTCATGAAATTTGTGGTAAAATATTGCTTTTCACATCATTAGAACATCTTCAAACATTAGGGAACATGCAAAAAAATTAAAAAATAAAAATGCACCAATGATCTGTAAAAGTGTACATTAAAACAATCAAAAAGCTGTAGTATGGCACAAAACATGCTATTACACAAGAAGCACCTCGATGAGGGAATTTCCTTGGCAATAGGCATTCAACATGTGGTCACATGTTAATTTAGCAGATGTCTTTGGCAAAGGCAAAGAGTGCAGTACTTGTAATGACTTCTAACACCCTGAGGGTGTACAGGGCTCTGGGATCAACCCTGCTATCTTTGTGTTAGCAGCCCAGATCTACCAGTTCCTTGTAGGAACAGTTCACCCAAAATGAAATTTCTCCCATAATTTATTAAGGAGTAGTTCAATGAAAAGTTAAATCTGTTACACATTATTTGTTTACACTTCTTTCTTCTTTAAAACACACACACATGAAATATATTGTGAAGAAAGTTAACTTCCATTCCAGAAAAAAGAAGCAGTTACACATTTTTGGAATAACATGAGGGTGAGTAAATGATGACAAAATTTTTAGTTTTGAGTGGACTACCCTTTAAACCTCATGTTGTTCCAAACATATGCCTGTTGAGAGATGCTGAGAGAAGAACCAAACCTAAGCAAAACACTGTATACCCCACTATTTCTAAATTGAATTGGTTACTAAGTTGTCTACTTCAAACAATTTACACATAAGCTAAATTGTTTGTTTGAAAACAAAAAGAAAAAAGTCTCTATAAATATATATATTTAAACATACAATATGATAAAGTAATCTGAATCACAGTTAATTCACTATATTCTATAATTCACTATATCACTATATTTTAATTTACTATATTCTAAAAATCAGGTTGCACTTAAAGGGATATACCTCCTTAAACTTAAAGGGATAGCTCACAGAAAAATGGGAATTCTGTCATCATTTGACCCTCATGTCATTGTACAGTATGACTTCTTAGGTCAGTGAAACATAAAAGTAGATATCTTTAGAAATGTCATTCTTTTTCATACAGTGGAAGTCAATGGTAACCAAAGCTTTTGGCCGTTTAACATTCTTCAAAATATCTTCTTTTGTGTTGCATAGAAGAAGAAAATCATACAGGTTTGGAACGTCACGAGGGTGAGTAAATGATGACAGAATATCCATTGCTGTAGTAGTCTAACCCCTTTAATGAGACTTTTCCCCAGAACTGCCGTTTCTGTTTCATTCACTACAGCTGCATAGGTGAACCATTAATCGGGGCGGGACATGGCTTGCAGTTTTAGCAGAGACTGAAGGAAGGAGTTCATTGAAAGCTGATACGATGTGCTCGACCTTCCCCTGAACATTTATCATAAAGGGGCCACTGAACGCCTGGACCAACTTTATAAAGAGTCAACTTGCAAAGTTTGAAAACTCGAAACTTTTTTCAGCTCGACAGAGGTGAGCATTATTTTGTCATATTATAAAAAAAATACACTATGCTATATGTTTTCTTCCGACAAGGTTTATTCATGAATCATTAAAACGAATGTTTATGAAATAGAACATCTTTATATCTGTCATGTGCAAATGTAGCTTAGCTAAGTTACCGACTTAATTTGTGGTCCGTGTGTAACTAAACTAAAATCCACCTGTGTTTGTATTAGCTGCCAGTGTACGTTTGTTTGTCTTTAAAAGTTTATTAAATTAGTCAAACATTTAAGCGTATACTGGTGTACGGAAGCAGCTTTATAAACACTGTTTTCTCCCACCTGCTCGTTTATATTGCCACAAAATTTATTCTAGTGTCAGTGCGATATAACCTAATCCTACCAATCGCTGAACATAATTTTCGCGAGCTTGAACTCTTCTTGAACTCTTAACCCCCTCAGATGTGTTTTTTACCAGGTCAAACCACAGTTCTATGTCAAACACACTTTGTGTTTGCCGGAGTACAATATAGCTGAGGATTGTAGGGGAGAGTGGGGACGGTTGCAACCATTTTTGCATTTTCTTTATTTTCTCAGCGATGTTTTGTATTGGAAAGTCACATTTTATACAAAAAAGCCACATCTGTCAGCTACCCACACACACTGCTGTAATATGTGTTCATATGAAAATATACATACAAGTTATAATTGAACAGACAAAAAAAAAATGTTGCAACTGACCCATAACGGGTCATAAGTTAAACTGCCATTAAACTAAACTGGCTGTATAAAAACAAAGAATAGTAAATGAAAAAAAAAAAAAAATAACATTCAAGTAACAACGTTTTTGTTAATTATTACAATTAATTTGAACTACAAAATATGAATTGAATCAAAATCAAGACAATCAAGTTCAATTTGATAATAGCCTACGACTGTTAACGTTTACTGAACTGGGGCCAGTTGCATAAACATAGCCACTATATTAAGACTGTGTCTTAAGAACTACTTTGACTTACAAGCAGTTAACCAAGTGGAAATCAGTCTTACAAATCTACTATTTTATGAAACTGACTTTAGTGTGTGTGTGCGTGTGTATGTGTGTGACAAAGAGAGGGTGAGAGAGAAGGAAATAAGTCCATATTAGACTCAAACTGATTTTTGATCATAAAAAAATAAAATAATAATAATTACGTACTTATTTTTTTACCATGAAAATTGTATATTTGAAAATTGTCGTCATTCTTCCAGAAAGAATGAAGGGCTAATTGAGCATGTTACAGTTTGAATATCATCACTGTAGCTCATTCCTGATTGACGAAATAAGCCATGTTGCAACCGTCCTCACGCTCCTTTACAGAAAACAGAAAAAAAATAACAAAAAGAAAAAAATTAAAATCCTGCTTTGCCGATGAAACATTGTATCACTTAATGGAACTCGGCAGGGAATTAAGACAATAATGAAGGGTCTGTTCTAGAGGGCAGAGCTACTTTAGGGTAATAATTTCCTCTTTCTGTCCTTGGCAGAAATAATGATTTGCGCAGTAAGTCACATGGCCAAAAGGTGTCTAATTATTACTGTGCATGAGCATTGCACTCTCATTAGGACTTTAAGACATTTCGACTGACTAATCACTCTTTCCGGCAGATGAAGTTGGATGGTTTATTGTGGATTCTTGCTTCTTCCACAAACCCAGACATAGAAAAATTACAGGTTCACATGTAAAAGGTAAAATGTGCTTTCTATTTTTATTTATTTTTTTAATTTGTGGTATGCAATATGATTTTTTTATAGCGTAAAGAAACAATGTATAATAAATAAAGTCTTTAACTATAACTATTGAACAAGATGTTTGCCGTATTTTCATATTTACATAGGATTCAACATTAGGATTGATTTTGAGATACAGCGGGTAAAATAAATATTGAACATGTCACCATTTTTCTCAGTAAATATATTTCTAAAGGTGGTGTTGACATGAAACAGATGTTTGTAAAAACCCAAGTAATCCATACATACAAATAAAATGAAACAAACAGAAATGAAGAAATTAAGTAATGTGTAATAAAATAGAATGACACAGGAAAAAAGTAATGAAATACTGAAAATTCAGGAAAGTATGAAAAGCATCATCAGAATAATCCATCTGCCATCAGTGATTCAACCGTAACATTACGAAGCGACGAGAATACTTTTTGTACATGAAGAAAACAAAAATAATGACTTTATTCAACTATTCCTCTCCTCAACCACTGTAAACTGACAGTATTTCTGATTCACAACTGAAATAAACCATTTATTGTCTGCCAACTTCTTCCTCATTTCCTCATTGTCAGCCATTCTTACATAGCTATTACATATATAATTGTACTGTGGTTATAATCATTTCTCATCCTTTCCAGTAAACACAGCATATTTAAGTAAATTCTGAGCTTGATTTGCTTGCTGGACCTCGTCCACATCATTAAGCATCCTTACTATTATAACATGAATTGAAACACTGAAACTGCAAGGTTGGGTTGCTAATAACGGAAATATTTTTCCCTACCCTCTGTTTCAGATCTAAGCAAAGCCCATGAGAATGTTTGTTTTACTGGCTCTTCTTCTCAGCCTCCAGGCAGTTGTCCACATTAAACCAGCAAAAGTCAATCAGTCCTGTACAATAACACCTGATAGGCGTTCAGCAGACTGTAAAGGTCTACGGCTGGACCATGTGCCTGTAACAAATCTGCCTGTCTCTCTGGAAGAGCTCGACCTGTCTTTCAATACCATACAGGTCATCAGCAAACAAGATCTGTTCAAACTTAGTCATCTGCGAGTCCTCAAGCTTAATTTCAACAACATCTCTCTGATTGTGGATGATGCCTTTCATGGAAACATTTTTTTGGAGAATCTAAACCTATTTAATAACTCTCTGACAGAAATTCCATTCAAAGCTCTTGAGCTGCTCACAAATTTAAAGGTTTTGGACATGTCCAATAATTTGTACACACGAGCATCTCTGGATGCTTCTTTTTGGAATTTCCCCCAGTTAAAAGTACTGTCCATTGGTGGACCGCTGGTCAGTAGTTTGGGAAGCCATGATATTTTTGTGTTGAAGAACATCTCATTGGACAAGTTTGCTATTAAAACTGGTACTGGTTTTAAAAGTTATGAACCTGGGTATTTCAGCAACCTCAACACAAAAAACTTGTGGTTCGATATAGCTTTTGACAAAAAACCAGATATGCTTCCTATGATATTGAAAGATCTGGCAAACAAGACTTTTGATGTGCTACGATTCCGAAACCTTTTTGAATTTCAGTACTATACTGGTAAACATGATATTTTTAATGGCCTGCAGAATGTAAAGACTCAACTCCTAATCTTCTATCGAGGTAAATTCAATGAGGGAGTTATGAGGATGGCTCTAGTAAATTTGGAAATCAGTTCAATCAAAGGCCTGGAACTGCTGTTCATCGACTTTGCTCGTTCACAGAACAGAACACAGGGATCCAGTATAACAAACTTGAGCTTGGAAAAGCTGGTGCTCTCGTAAGTTATATCAACTACTATATTTTTCAATGTTGATTTTGTTTTTTTTAAATGTTTAAATATTTATCCTCATGTTAGTGTTTTTTTAATTTATGCAATTAAAAAAAAAAAAAACATATTTCAGGAACTGAAAACCAGATCCTTTTAGATTCTTTCAGTTTTTCCCAAAAACGGGTTTAAATGACATTTGTTGCTTTTACCATTATGTTGTATTAAGATACTTGATTACTCTTTATTTTAAGGTGTCCTTGTTACAGTGTAATTAGTCATTTAAGTACTGAGTAATATTAATTAACTACGTGTACTTACTATATGGTTAGGGTTAGGATTATGGCTTGGCTACTTGCATCTAGTTATAACTTATTGTTATTATAATAGTAAGTACACATAACGTGTAACAAGGACACCTTAAAAAATATTACCAGATACTCTACTAATATACTAAGTTGTTGTTGTTTTTTTGTAACTAAGATACAGATTCAGATTGTGACTGTTTTGTTCTACAGGGACATCAGTAATCCAGATATAATGCGCTTCGACTGGAGCTTTACCTGGCTCAATCATGTCCGCCAATTCATTGTATGGAATGTGAACTTCAACAGCGTGCCATGCGACTCGTGGCCGGAGATGAAAAGTTTTGAGCTTCTGGACATCTCTAACAACCAGCTGAGGGACAGTTATATTTATAACCCACTATGTGACACTAGAAACGCATTGCACAAGCTTGAAATCTTCAATGTCAGTCGCAATCGACTTACCAGCCTCAGTGACTTGGCATCTCTTACCAAAGACTTTGTCAAGCTGACTACAATCGATATGAGCCACAACCAGCTGCAATATATGGGAAACCATGACTGTTCCTGGAGACCGACAATTACCAAAGTAATTGCGCATCATAATAGTCTGATGAGTGACAGTTTTAAGTGCCTTCCCACTTCTGTAAGCTTCCTCGATCTTTCATACAGCAGCCTAGACCAGCTTGACATGGACTATTTTAATAAGGCATCGAATCTGACTGAGCTTCTCCTCAGTGGCAACAAGATCAAGTTCATCCCTTCCGGCTGGAGGAATCCATACTTGAGGATGCTTGCTTTAGATGGGAACTCCTTTGGACTTGTTAGCATGACGTCTTTTAAGGACATGCCTAGCCTACGCATCCTGACTGCAGGCAACAACCCATACCACTGTACCTGTGATCTCTATACCTTCATACAGGAAACCACAAGCAATGGCAAAGTGACCATCACTGACTGGCCAAAGAACTACAAGTGTTACCATCCCGAGCGTTTTCTGAACACAATGGTATCACAATACTTCCCTGGTCATTTAACCTGTAATATTACACTCATTATCATCATCTGCGTGTCAACAACGTCAGTCGTTGTCCTTGCTCTGACGCTTCTGTGCTACATTTTTCACGTGCCATGGTACATAAAAGCTACATACCAGATCATCAGAGCTAGGTACAGGGCCCATAAAGAAGGTTCAGGCCAAGCTGTGGACTACACCTTTCATGCTTTCATCTCTTACAGCCATGTGGATGCAGACTGGGTTCGAAACCAGCTGCTCCCTTGTCTAGAGAATTCTAAGCCTCCTTACCGCCTCTGCATCCATGAAAGAGACTTCACTCCAGGGAAGTGGATCATTGACAACATCATTGACAACATTGAAGATAGTCGCAAGGTGTGTCCACACACATTTATGCTCTTCAAAGATGCCTGTTTACAAAAGAGACATGCAATGTCACCATTCTTAAAATTATTGGAACAAGGATTCTCCAAAATCTTTTTTAATGGAGACTTCCATCACCAAAGTGATTATATATCTTAGAATTGCAACATTATTTCCCATAACTATGACTTCATATCTCATTCAACTATGACATTCATATCATACACTACCATTCAAAATTCGGGTTGGTAGGATAAGCCTCCTAACTTCACCAAGGCAACATTTATTTGATAAAAAATAACTTTAATAATTTTAAACAACTGATTCATATTTTATTATATTTTAAAATGTAGTATTTCATCTTTCATAAATGATTCTAATATGCTAATTTGATGCTCATAAAACATTTGTATTATTTTTAACATTTTTATGGAAACCGTGATTTGTTTTTCAGGATACTTTGATGAATAGAAATAATTAATTTGAAATAGAAATAATTTGTACACAAATGTAAAAGTCTTTAATGTCACTTTTGATCAACTGACCCTTGCTGATTAAAAATATTTACTTCCTTAAAAAAAACTCCAAACATTTAAACAGTTGTGTATTTCACAACTGAAACTTTCACAGTGTGCCTATATTTTGTAACATTCAACATATCTGACACTTGTAACTTTATATCACACAGTGTATTTTTATATGTTGCAATTGCAGCTTGTGTGCACAGTGTGACTTTATTTCTTATTGTGTTACATCCCTCACAATTACTTTTATTTGAACAACTTTTATTTTAATAAATGAAAGAACAAATAATCTAAAGTTCTGAAATATTTAATAAATTCCCAAACCACATCCTAAAATGTTTTCTTGTTATTGGTAATCTTCGTGTTGTCGCGGAACTTTGTGAACAGCGAGTGGTGCAACTACGAGCTCTACTTTGCCCAACAGCGGGCCATTGGCAAGACGTTCAGTGATGTCATCCTGATTGTGAAGGAGCCCATAGACCCCACTTCTCTTCCCAGTAAATTTTGCAAGCTCAAAAGGATGCTCAATACCAAAACTTACCTAGAGTGGCCCCAGCAACCAACAGAACAGAGCTTTTTCTGGGTCCAGCTGAGGAGTGTTCTGGGCAAACCAAACATCATAAGACAGCGTACGACCAGCCTGCATAACCGCCTGTCTTCAGTGAGGTCTGTTTCCCTGATTGATCTGCCACAGGACTGGAGTTCTGCAGGTACAGATGAAGATGGCCACCAAATCAGTGACGAGCCTTCTAATAGATGTCAACAAACTTTAGAGAACTTGCTTGAAGGACATGAATAAGATTATCAGTGTCAGAGATGACCAGAAAGAACATGCAGCTGTTGTTTTCCCAACATTCAGAATATGATTTGCATTATGGTAATTAATCTGCAATGATGTTAAGATTCGTCTAAACCAGTTTGTCTGACTCACTGGAAAAATCTCATTCTGACTCATATGTTCAGTCATTGAGCAAAAACAAGTAGACAAACCACATGCTCTGACAATCAATACAGTTCTATTTACTTTAGTATGCAAGTATATACTTATCTTAATTAGGGTAGTGAACTGCAACACTGTTCCCACACCTTATGCCAGTATGTAAGTGTCATTATAATGTTTTAATATATTTAAATGAAAATATTTAACATTTAAAATTATTTTGTAAAGACAGAATCTTTTCATATTTTATACATTCATTTTCTACCTTTCTTTGCCAGACTTAAATGCATCTATTTTGTGTACACATAAATGTATTTTGTAGCTGTGAATTTGTGATTAAAAAATGTGATACTTTCTTTGTTTTAATAAAAAAAAACTTATGGTAATGGCAGGACTCTGAATAGACAGATGGAGAAACAGATGTGCTCGATTTATTTTGGAGGAGAAAATCATTGTAAGATAAAGTTGCCATGGTTACCACATAAAATAGTATCATTTTTCTAAAAAAAAAAAAAACCTTCTTATACTGTGCCTCTTTGAAAGTATATCTTATTAATTATATTAATGGTTGGCACCACAATGTTCTGTCTCAAGGCAGTTTGAATATAATTTCACAGTCATTCCATTATTCTTTATGATCTGGATTAAGCATAACCTGTGCTCCTCACTCTGAGTTTGATATCCCCACAGCTTATTTCACATTCAACTCCAGTAATGATGTTTTTATGTCTGCTCTATTTAGTTGTAAATCAATCAATCATAAAATTAATTTTACTGAACAGATGGATCCTTGCAAATAAACAAGAAGCTATAACACATCACGTTACCCAATTTGCAGTCTTATATGTTTACCTTCTCACATGATTTTTCTGAGTGGAAACATTCAGAGCGATAATAAATGTGGCAGATGTTTAGTCATCACTGTTTTGTATGTGTTGGTGTTGGTGGTACTGCTTTAGTGTTTTTTTTTTTTTAAGTGATATAATATTACAGTTTTCGTTAATATTTTGAATTTAGTTTTCAATTTTATATTTTCTGGTTGTGCTTTACTTTTAGTAATTGTGTTGGTTTTGTTTAGTTTTTTGTTTTAAATGTCTATGATAGTCTTCATTTATTATTATTTAGTTTTAGTTTATTTAGTTATGTTAGTACTTCAGGTTATGGCAACTAGTTGAAATAAAATTATATATAGGCTATATATATATATATATATATATATATATATATATATATATATATACACACACACACACACACACACATTTTATATTTAAATGTATTTTAGTTAACATTTCTTTTCCTTAAAATAATAGAAATGTTTTAAAAGTATAGTTTTCAATAACAACAATTTAAAAATTCTCAAGTACAATTTTATGTCATTAATAGATTAATTCTAGTCACATTTATTACTGTGATACTGAAATACCAACTTGAGCTGCCACAAACATGCCTTACTCCACCTCATAACATTACACAATATAACATTCCTTTAGTCTGACACATATCTTTTGATTTAAACCAGACTGAACCAAAAATGTTTTAATAAGACAAAGTACTCAAGTGACATCTGAGATAGAATGATGCTTCAAGTTCCCCCAAATGGGTAAACAAAGCTTCACACTGAGCCTTTCCTGAAAAAAAAAAAAAAAAAAAACAATCATCAAAACCAAAACTATATGTGAGGTAAATTAATTTTATCTTTGCCTTGATTAGTGTACTAGTAAAATCATTTCAAAATCTAAGCATTTACCTGAGCTCTAAAGTGAACCTACAAATACTACTTAAACATGAGCATTTAATGTACATTCATTGGCCACTTCATTAGGTACACCTTGCTAGTACCGGGTTGGACGCCCTTTTGCCTTCAGAACTGCTTTAATTCTTCATGGCATAGATTTAAGAAGGTTTTGGAAACATTCCTCAGAGATTTTGGTCCATATTGATATGATAGCATCACACAGTTGCTGTAGATTTGTTGGCTGCACATCCATGATACGAATCTCCCGTTCCACCACATCCCAAAGCTGCTCTGTTGGATTGAGATCTGGTGACTGTGGAGGCCATTTGAGTAAAGTGAACTCATTGTCATGTTTGAGAAACCAGTCTGAGATGATTTGAGCTTTGTGACATGGTGCATTATCCTGCTGGAAGTAGCCATCAGCAGATGGGTACAATGTAGTCATAAAGGGATGGACATGGTCAGCAACAATACTCAGGTTGGCTGTGGCATTTAAATGATGCTCAATTGGTACTAAGGGGCACAAAGTGTGCCAAGAAAATATCCCCCACACCATTACACCACCACCATCCTGAACCGTTGAGACAAGGGCAGGATGGATCCATGCTTTCATGTTCTTTACACCAAATTCTGACCCTACCATCTGAATGTCGCAGCAGAAATCAAGACCCATCAGACCAGGCAATGTTTTTCAGACCATTCTCTGTAAACCCTAGAGATGGTTGTGAGTGAAAATGCCAGTAGTATTTTGAAATACTCAAACCAGCCCATCTGGCACCAACAACCATTCCACGTTCAAAGTCACTTAAATCCTCTTTCTTCCCCATTCTGAAGCTTATTCTACATGCTTAAATGCATTGAGTTGCTGCCATTGGCTGATTAGCAAGTTGTGTTACCAAACAACTGAACAGGTGCACCTAATAAAGTGGCCGGTGAGTGTATTTGAGCACATTATTAGAGATCTTGGATTGCGTGAGTTATGACGTCATTGGACGTGCGCGCTGCGGTTGTACGAAGCTCCGCCCACTTGGCTATTTCCCCCGCACAGGTGAATGGACGCTATTTAATGAATGAGCACAAGTAACTTTTCAAGCGCTAGTTACCACTTCTTTGTCTAGGTAAGCTGAGAATTCTGTTTGTTTTTCTAGACCTACTAATGTTATGCTCATAACTTTCTGGAAATAATGTGTATATCCTACGCCGTTATTTGTAAACATAAAGTTGACAATGGCTTAAGACGTTTAAGAATAAATGCGACTTCAATATAATTATTTAATGATGTCAGAGGTTATTGCATGTAATGAGACACTTTCATTTAAAAATTGGCACATAGATAATTCTCCATGTAATACGAATAAGCCAGTTTTCACTACATACTTGCACATTGTTACCAATATGAGTGATTCTTGCACTAAGTTTAATTAAACTCCCTTTAATAGCGCTGATGGAAAGTTCATTAGCGCATTTGTAGATGGTTTTACAGTCTTAATGTTTTGATGTTAATGTATCATTCCATGTTAGTTTCTTCTATATGAGACTTTAGATTTAATACCTATATATATATATATCTATATATATATATATATATATAAGCCCTACATGCCTTAATGGTGGATAAATAGTCTCAGAGCCTTTAGTTCATACAAAAGACTAATTGAATAATTGATGTACCTGTCTTTCGTCTCCCTCATGATCGTCATCAGCCTGCTAGTGCCAAAAGGCCTGTTCGCTCCGATATTAGATTCCTCATTCCTGGGGGTCAGCAGGTGTCTGTGCAAACAGTACATGCCTTTAAGAATTGAAAAGGGCTATGCATTTTCACAAAATGTGCATTTATTGAATACAGACAATGCAGTCAAATGACTTTGAGCATTTTGTTCACTAAAACACCAGCGTAGACTCTCAGGTGTTCACATGTGGACTGTTAAACTTGGCGTGTTGGACTTGGAGATTGCGAAATGTTTTTCTTTTTTTCCAGAGTATATTTTCTAAAGAGAAAACAACATGGTTTCAAAACTGGAAAATGCAATGGAAGGCCTGATTGAAGTGTTTCACACATACTCCTCCAAAGAAGGAGACAAGTACAAGCTAAGCAAAGCCGAGCTCAAGAGTTTGCTTCAGGGAGAACTCGGTGACTTTTTATCAGTAAGTGACAAAAAAAAGTGACGTGAAAGTGAAAAGTTTTAGCCATATTAAGTAGCATTAACATTCAGTAACATTAATATCTCACATACATAATAGAAGAATAACTGTGTTTCCTGTTGTAGGCAAGTAAAGACCCCATGGTTGTGGAGAAGATCATGTCTGATTTGGATGAGAACCAGGATGGACAAGTGGACTTTCAGGAGTTTGTTGTGCTGGTGGCTGCTCTCACAGTGGCATGTAATGAATTCTTTGTAGAGAGCATGAAGAATTAATGTTTTTCCATGTCTCTCTTCAGCTGTGTGACATTTTGTAAACATTATTCATCAGAATAAAGACTAGAGATGTGCAGTCAATGTGTGTGTGTGTGTGTGAAAAGTACAGCACTGTAAAGTGTGCACAAGATGCAATGTTTTGAGCCCATTTAAGCAATATTACAAATGATTTAAAAGAAGATGAAACGAGCATAAAATAAGCTTAAAAACACATTAAGATTTAAACTGACTTTATATTCTTCTGCTGTTACCTTGATTTCATTTATTCTTATTTAAGAACCAACAGGATTCCCATTGTCTTGAAAAACCTAAATGTAATGAGGGAATTTTGAAAGCGTGATGTCCAGACCTGGAAATGTCATGGAAATCAAATCTTAAAAGATCTTTAAATTTGAATGAAACTTTGACCTCTAAAATATTTTATTTGGTTTAAAAAAAAAAATGTATTTGTGAGTTTTAAACATTTTAATCACAAAGGTCTATAAGTCATGTAAATTAATTGATGTAAATCCTGAAAAAACAATGTAAATGTATTATGGAATTAAATAGTTAAATTACTGTTTTTGAACCATTCAAATACATCAACACTTCTAGTTGAAATGAGCAAAGAAATGAGTCTCTTTGTGACTGCAGCTTCTACGTCAGTGGTCTCCAACCCTGCTACTGTCCTACAGATTTCAGCTCCAACCCCAATCAAACACACCTGAAGCAGCTAATCAAGGTGTTCAGGGTTACTTGATAAGTACAGACAGGTGTGTTGGAGCAGGGTTGGAACTGAAGTCTGTAGGACGGTAGTTCTCCAGGAGCAGGGTTGGAGATCCCTACATACTAGAATCATCATGGGGGCTTTAAAATACTAGCTGTGTTCCAAAGTTGAGTGTGCACACTTCGAAGGCCACGGACTTCGAAGACCAGACCTCCGAAGTGCACGAAGGGTCCTCCGAAGTGCGTGAGATGTTCCGCCTTCACAGGATTTCCTAATTCCGTCACCAGGTGTTTCCGATTAGCGCTCTGTCGCATAGCAACGGTGCGAGAAGAGCGCTGACGAGAGGACAGTCCTGACAGGATAGGTGGAGCCAGAACTGCTCTTAACCAAGACCGAGGCCAGGTAAACTACACTGGTTTACTGCGATCTTTGTCGGATTACAACTTTAAATGCAGGTACTGGCTTGGAGCTTACTTGAATAATGTAATGATACATATGAAAAACTACAAAATACACACATAGCAGTTCAAATGCTGACTGATATCTTACAAAAGGTGCAATTTTATGTAGTTTATTGTCCTGACCATATGTAGACAGGTTTGCAACACGTATTTTTTTAGGGAGTTAACCATAAAAATAAAACTGTATTTAAAATAATAGAGCATAGTACAGCTTAATGTTCAGCAGCTTTAAATGTAATAACCTTAAACATAATTAGAAGTAAACTGCAACATACAGAGAAGTGCAGCAGTATTATTAATGTAAAACCATCCTGACAAATTCTTTTTTTCAACACAATACTGCACATACCTTTACTTTTACTCTCAATACCTGAAGTATATTAGAGTATGCAAGATAATACTTTTACTTAAAGGATAGTTCAGACAAAAATTAAAATTGTGTAATCATTTACTCACCCTTCAGTTGCTCCAGGTTTGTAATTTATATTTTTGGGTGAACTATCCCTTCAGCTAAAGTTTTAAATATGACTAGTAATTTTTCCCCAATATGGTATAGTTACTAAAAGTAGTTTACTAAAGCATCTCAATATTTCTTCTACTAATTATGTTGTCATAGCTCTAAACTCTTTCTCTTTTCCTTCTTTCCCTTTCAGAGCAGACCCCTGTACTGCAGGATAGAGCTGAATGTGGCAGTGCTGGACAGGTGTTTAATGGTTTGTTCTTAGCAGGGAGACCCTGACAGTGCTGCTGGATCTACTGGGAAGTGAACGGCAACATGGATGGTGTGCCACGATCCAGACCCTGGTGTTTCTCTTCTGTCTGCCAGTGGTACATCATACAGATGGTCTCCAGAGTGTTTGGCAGATGCCTCGTTCCACTGTCACCGCATTTTCCTCCAAGTTGCTGAGGATGTGCTGGCCATTCACCAAGAGATTGACCTCCTGAAGACCCCAGAACACATGGAGGCAGGGCCGGGCTCAAACTGATGCTGTTTTCTGATGTTAAACCTAAGCTATGTTGTAAATGGTTGTAAAAAGTACTTTCTATTATAGAACAATTTGTTTTAATGTGTAAAAAAGTGTTTACAGGACAAACAAATAAACAAATAAAAGAATATTTTGTGAAAAAAATTATAAGCTACATTAAAAAAAATTAACAATGTACATAAGCACTTTTCTTTTATTTACACATGTGAATATGCAAAACAAATACAAAATGTGCAGAAAGTACTCAGGCTTATTTACGAATAAATTACACACAAAAAATGAATAATGTATACAATTTATGCATTTCATTTTTAACTTGCGTCAAAAAAATTAACTACAGAAATAAGGTTGTTTCATTGACAATATGACATTTAAAAAATATATTGGAAAAACTTTAATGTACTAATTTTTTTCCCACTGTTTTCTCTTGGCTAATGAAGAATGTATTTGTTTGAGTTTGATGTCCTCCCTGTCTACTCACTCCCTCACCCGTCTCAGGGCACTTCACAAATAAACCATGCCTGTTAACAACAAAAACACATGCTCACTTTCCCCAGAATAGTATTAAAACAAAAGAAAATGGAAACACTTATGAAAAAAAAGACAGGTTTGCAATCTTAACATTAGAAAATATGACACAGCAGGACATGCATACAAAATACTGGAGTGCTAAAGTTTGGTTAAAACATTTGTAGACATCTCTTGCTTGACTGCACTACAGAAACACAACAAAGGGAAAGACCATTGCCTTATATAGTGAAAGTCGTGACATTTGTCAAGTATGGTAACCCATACTCGAAATTGGTGCTCTGCATTTAACCCATCCAAGTGCACACACACAGCAGTGAGAAGTGAACAGACCGTGAACACACACCCGGAGCAGTGGGCAGCTATATCCAGCGCCCGGGGAGCAACTGGGGGTTCAGTGCCTTGCTCAAGGGCACTTCAGCCATGGGTATTGAGGGTGGAAGAGAGAGCTGTTTATTCACTCCCTCCCACCTACAACTCCTGCCAGCACCGAGACTTGAACCTGCAACCTTCGGGTTACAAGTCCAAGTCTCTAACCATTAGGCCACAGCTGCCCCTGTGGTGGTTGTCTTATTGTTTGTGGGGTTTATGTTAAAA
Source organism: Cyprinus carpio (assembly GCF_018340385.1). Taxonomy (NCBI): domain Eukaryota; kingdom Metazoa; phylum Chordata; class Actinopteri; order Cypriniformes; family Cyprinidae; genus Cyprinus; species Cyprinus carpio. The sequence continues at coordinate 17,019,024 of NC_056612.1, read as the reverse complement.
ATATGAATATAAACACCTTCGTCATATGCACGCAAGTGATTCTGGGATATGGAAGGGTGCGAAGTGTCCATAAGATGTACACTTCATTTTCATGGGAAATGAAGGGCGCATTTGAAGTCACTTTCGAAACTCGTCAGCCTTCGTCGCGCCCCGGTGACGCATTCACACTTCAAATGCAGTCTTCGAAGTGCGCATTCTGACTTGGGACAGCTTACGTCGTGACGCTGTGACGCAATCGCACTTCACATCCGCACTTCGGAGTCCACACACTTCAGTTTGGGACACCCTTTGTCGCGCCGCTGTGATGCATTCGCACTTCAAATGCGCACTTCGGAGTCCATGCACTTAAGTTTGGGACACAGCAATACTGTCTTTGAAGGTTTGACCTGGAGCAAGTTCAAGCTCAAACCGGTAGGGCAAAGTTTTGCTACAGTTTCCGGTTTGAACGACATGTTTCCTGGAAACAGTGTGCAACGGGCTTTGAGATCCGTTTCTCTTGTTTGGTGGGTGTGTCAAAAATTTCAGCCCAATCAGCAGCAACATGTGTATAAACCACGCGGTATTAAAGAAACAACTTGCACAATGTAATTAACATCAAAAATAATTCACAAGAGCAAGTATATTTTTTGCACGTTTATTTACATTAGAGGCAAAATAACTGAAATAATAAGAGCACATATATAGATCTGGAACTTCTTAAAGTCTATCTTCTTTAATGTCTAAATATCATTTAGTAATTGCAATGTCTTCTGGTCCATATCCTTTCCTTAGGAAGGTGTGCTAGACACTATTTAATGTAGGCCTAACATTAAAAAGGCTATACATATATATTTTGCTATTGTATTGTGGAGTGAAACTTTCATAAACTTTTCTATACCTCTCTCATTATATAATGGTAAATATTACAATATCCATAGCACATCAACAGTGACCAGCAATAATGATAAACCTAATACTTACAATAAAAATAATAAGGTCATATAGGGTGCTTTCACACCTGCCTCATTTAGTTCGGTTGAATCGTACCAGAGTTCGTTTCCCCCTTTGGTGCGGTTCGTTTGGGCAGGTGTGAAACCAGCAATCGCACTCGGGTGCGCACCAAAGGCGGACCAAACAAGCGTACCGAGACCTGCTTGAAGAGGTGGTCTCGGTACGCTTTCAAACGAACTCTGGAGCGGTACGTTTGTGGTGAGAACGTGATCCGACCTCGAACAGACCCAACTGCAAAAAGTACTGATCATTTTTGGACTAAACCAGCTGCCGTAGTCAGCTGCGCTGTGCATTATGGGATGAGGAAGTGTTTGTTGACAGTTTTTTTTTTGTGTGTGTGTGTTTGTTGACAGTTTGGGCTTTAGCATGGCAGCTCGTGGATTAATGCACGCCTCCGCTTGAAGTTACGAGCGATGCCCGCTCGCCGTTTGCAGTGCATTAGAACGTTGTTTTCAAGCCGCATCCGCGCTTCATTATAGAAATGTATCGTTTGCATATTGTGGTGTATACAAACAATGTAATAGATTATGGCCAGGGACAAAACCAGCCCGTGCAGTCGTCTCTCCATAGTTGTGTTGTCTCCTTGTTGTTTGCTGGCTGGCTTTTCATCTTATGTTGGAATTTTCCCGCACGTAAATTCTGACCAATCGAAAAGCAGTTTAGGAAATACGTCATGGCCAATGAGTGATGTGGATGTTGTCATGTGACTGCATTTTGGTTCGTTTCAACTGGTTCGGACCAAAGCAATCAGTGTGGTGTGAAAAGGAACCAAAAATGCTACAATGTATAATTGTTTGCCCTTGGTTCGGACCAAATGAACCGAACTAGAGATGTGAAAGCACCCATAGCTCATAACACAGTCTCGGAGGTAAGAAATGGATTATCCTTCACCTGAAAAGTGTGTCTTTTCATCCTGAAATGCGAGACAAATGTTGTCACAATAATTAGGAACCACAGTTTCCACAGATCCCTTCACTCGATTGGGATGTTCTCTTTTATTCTGGAGGACAAGGGCAGTGACTGTAACATAGAGCATATTTTGCAGTATTAAACATTTATTTATACCGATTTCATCAGGCTCTGAAAATTCAGAAAGGAATGGCCTTCTCAGCTGCCATTGTTGCAACTCTTGCGTCATCAGAACAGAGTGTTCAACACACCACCCTTTCCGTTTAAAAAACGTTTTGCACCGTTTTGACAGGGCTGAACGCAGCACTGATTTTATATTAAGAGTGCCATCTATAGGTTATAAAAAGATATGTCAGCCTTTTCATTAAAAATTTTTTTTTTTTTTGTGTGTGTGTTTTTACCACTGTATGTATATATGTTTTTATTTACAAATAGAACATTCATACACCTGCAGTCATACAGTAGATTCTAGGTCTGAATATGTTTTTTGTAATAGAAATGAACCATAGACGATAGCAACTTTGGCCAGTGTAATTTAAAATCCAGTCTGACAACTATGAAAAACACAAAACAGTTTGAGCGTCTTATGTCTTTTTAATAGTGTTAAGAATAGGAAAATCATATATTAAAACTTCAAATTTAAAAGAAGAATTTCCATCTTTCCTATTCAGACAAAATCTCATTTAAAATGTGAGACAGTTTTTGCTTCTAAGTGAAGGAAAGCATGACAGGGGAAAAAAATAACAATGAGCCATTAATGGGTCACTCTGGAAAACGGAAAATCAGACCTCTAATTTCAGTTTTCAAATGTCAGACGGTTTGTGTGACGGTTCATTTAAGGGCATTTTATTCATAAAATATTACTGTTAATCTAATTATGTGGTTGTGAGTCAGAACTTGGATTTGAATAACTTGGTGTATGTTATTTAATTCAGCTCTGTGCTTCTTTGGGCTTGACGGCCACCAGTACCAGGTTTCGTGGGGAAAAAGCAGCATCAAAGAGTGGGATGAGTGTACTCTGGAAACCTAAATATGAAAATACAAAGATGAATTATAATTATACAATAAGGGAATTTGAAAGACTGATTTCTACACCTGGAAAAGTGATCATGGAAAAAGATCATGGAAACTTCGATGAATATAAGTTACACCAAAATCTAAAATATTTTATTTTGTAGATATTGATATTTTTGAGTAAAAAAAGCTGTAATCACAACTGACTAGAAAAATCATGTAAATAAATTATAAATATTAATAAATTAATCATTAAGTTAATTAAACTTTTGAGACTTCTATCTCTGTTAAAAAACACACACAATATAAAAATAATTCATATTAATAAAATATTTAAAAAATGTATATTTTAATTACATAACCAAACAAATAAGAAAAATACACTTGTGTCAAAAGAAAAAAAGCTAATTTAGTTATTTTCAGTTCTTCATATGAGTGAGTGGCTCTGCTCTATTTACCTCTCTCCTGCAGGAAAACCATTCTGTCCAGTAACACTAGAGTTTCCATAACAGGTGTGAGGAGAAGAACCAGGCTGAAGTACGCAACCACTTTACCCTGCTGCGCTAGCATTGCATCCACAGCAACAGGGTCAACTGGGAGATCAGCAGGTAGGCCCACCCGTGGCAATGCCAAACGAGCATACCTGTGATAAAACAAAAAATAAAATTATAATACAGCTATCTAGTATCTCAGATGTACTGAAAAATATGACAGTTTAACACATGTCATAGTCACAGTTTAACAAGTGTCACATTTTGATTATTTCATTTAATTATTTAATTATTTGATTATGTCATTACATCCCCACGTGGCGCCATCATCCCCTCCAGAATGTCATGTATAAACATACAGTATAGTTTATCTTTATTATGATGCCATATACAATTTTGGGTGTTTCATTTTTAATTTTACAAAAGCTTCAAATGCAGTCAATTATTTGTCATGTTATACGGGCATATAGACGACAGCTTTGTTGAAGCCAGATGGTAGATTCTTAATCAGCGTATTGTCTAAACCGTGTTAAAATTAGATTATTGTTGTCCATGTAATGTATGTGGAAAAGCAAAAGAAGCAGAAGATAAACGCCGATTTGTGCATGTAATGTAATGTCTTTATTCTGATGAATAATGTTTACCTGTGAAGGATGTAGGCTGTCAAATATTCACAGGTGTTAGCCAATCATAGCAGTGGGCATTTACTTCCAAGTCTACAATCCACCACACCCATTCAAAGAGAGCGTTCTGATGAAGGGGGTCAAAAACAGTGCAGAAAATAGCCTATTGTTTCAAAATGATGTTTTCTGTTGTAAAAAATCTTGATAACACTATAAGTGGACCTCAGAGAACAGTGCAAAATAATAAACAGAGGGAGTTCACCCCCTTTAAAGATATTATTAATAAGACACTAACTCTGAAAATGGGCTTTCCTAACAGTCTGAACTCCTGGTCTGCGCATATCGTGCCTCTCTGCTCTGATGATGCTTTCTAAGATGGCTCTGTAGCAGTGTGTCCTCAGTAAGCCGCTCTCCTCTCTCAGCCGGTGAAGATAGTCCTCTATTGCATGACATGCTCCCTCTCGTGCCTTATAAGACAACTGGTGCCCTGGTAATCCACGTACCCAGTCACTCATCGGATAACCGAATTCTAAACAGGAATCCGCCACAGTGTCTGCAGAAAATGGGGGCTGGAAAACGCCAAGAGGGTTTGGGTTCTCCTGGGTTGAGATTTTCATGTAGCAGCAAGCTACAGATGTGATGACGTGAACGTGAGGGCAGTTGGCAAAATGACGCAGAAGTGTAGAGCTAAGGTCTCCACAAGCATGAAGACCGGTGAGTACAAAACGTGCAGGTTTTTTGGCACCACAATTAGTAACTGGTACGGTTTTACAGGTAAGCATTTCATTCGCCATCCCTGATGGAAAAACCCCAGTGTTTATTTGGGCTACAGAGTCTGAAGTATTGATGTCAGTTTTTTGAGTCTGCAATGTATTTTGTAACTCTTCTGCTTTGATTTGGCATGAATGCGGCTCTAGATTTAACTCCTCCACCTGCTGTTTCTTTTCATATGGCCCAGTGGTTGCTCCAATACTGTCACTTTCAGTTGCTGTCACACCAAGCTGCTGAATGAAGACATCCCATGAAGCCTTTGGGTTGACCCAGCCCACCACATGACGAGGAGAAGGACCAGGTGCAGAGTGAAGACTTTGAGTGTTTCCTGACTACAACAGAGACAATGATGAGAAAACATGTGGTTTTACACAGTTAAGATGTAAAAATAAAAGATAATAAAAAAGTAAAATTTTTAAGATTTACAAACAAAATAAAACAATAAAATATAATATACAATATAATATAATATAATATAAAATACAAAATAAAAAAAATATTTTCAAAAAATGGTAATGCCAGCTTTATGTGTGTGTATCAATTTTTATGTAATATTGAAAAAATGTTTACAAAATAGAAAATATATAATTAACGAATAGATTATTTAATAGAATACTTTATGAGTGTCATACCTTTTGATTCTCTTTGGCGAGTGTCAATAGAAGCTGTCTATCAAATTTGGCAGCCATGAAAACAAGGTTAGGGTCAGCAAGTCCAAAAGACAGAAACCGTGTCAAATGGTCCTGGAGGGATGGATCAAATTAAAGGGAGTAATTTGCATATTTATAATTTAAAGACAGGCATATTTACCATAATAAAATTAAGCAATACATTACTGTACCTGTCCAGACCCAACATCAACCACACAGCTACAGTTAGCCTGATTACACAACTTCTTGACCAGCTAGGAGAGGCAGTTCAGCAGAAAAAAAAAAAAAAAAAAACTTTTAAATGATCTTTAGATCTTCTTAATGGAGTCATATTTCTTTAATAATGGCATTCAGAATCTTTCCACATTGACATTACATTCAGTATAATGCACCCATACTGTGCCTAGTCGGCGGATTTCGTGCTGCTTCTTGGGCTTGACGTGTTTACGGAAAATGTGTCCTAACAAAGAACTCTGACTCTGGTTCGACTGAAACTCCTCTGGCACTGCTGCACCTGTGTCCTGAGCGTGTCCATCTGGTGCTTTACGTGGAAACGACAGCGCATGTGGTGCTGTCCACAGTGCCAGTAAGGACAGTGGCCACACAGATGGGTACCTAATAGACAGAATAAATACAAGACCTTTGAATTTACTTCCATTTATATGTTTACTATATAAAAATAGTTCAGATGTATTATATGTTGAACTTTTTAAAAAAGAAAGTTACACACACATAAATATATACAGGTGCATCTAAAAAAAATTTTTTTCATAACATTTCAAAAAGTGAAACTTATATATTGTATATTCATTACATGTAAAGTAAAACATTTCAAGTTTTTTTGTTTTAATTTTGATGATTAGAGCTTAAAGCTCATGAAAGTCAAAAATCCAGTATCTCAAAATATTATAATATTTACATTTGAGTTTCATTAAATGACAATCCCTACAGTATAAATTCTGGTTATCTCTTGTTCTTTGAAACCACAATAATGATGAAGACTGCTGACTTGGCAATGGTCCAGAAGACATTCACTGACACCCTCCACAAAGAGGTTAAGTCAAAGAGGTCAGTACTGAAAGGGGTGGCTGTTCATAGAGTGCTGTATCAAAGCATATTAAATGCAAAGTTGACTGGAAGGAAGAAATTGGATAGGAAAAGGTGCACAAGCAACAGGTATGACCACAAGCTTGAGAATACTTTTTCATGATATTCAAATTTTTTAAGATGCACCTGTATATATATATATATATATATATATATATATATATATATATATATATATATACACATACATACATACAGTGGTTGCCAAAATTATTAGAACACCTGACAGATCTGAAAATATTGACCTTTTTTGCCCCCCAAACATGATTTCATTTAATAATGTTCGCGAAACATGCAGATGGTTGCTCTGAGCACAACAAATATCAGATGGAGTCTTACTGTTTTTATCCACTTTTAACTTTAATATTTGGTATGTCCTATATACATATATAGGTATATTAATGAATGTTTGATTATGAGGGAATATACAAGATATACAAGGTTATTATAGTTAATCAAAAATCAGGAAAGAAACAAAACATTAACTGAAATAAAATACACAAAAACGTTTAATTAAAAAATACACTAATGAAAATGACAAAAAAACACCATAAAATACAACTATTTAAAAAAAAAAAATGAAAATGAAAACAGAAAATAAAATATAAATCAAAATAACAATTAAACCATAAAAGCATCACCTTGATACTAAAATAACACTGGTACAATAAGCAATTTTGGCATTCTGTTCGATCACCACTTGATGTCCAATGTAAAATATTGATCTGAACACAAAAACAGTTTTTGCAGACAAGAAATTTCCTTGCATTTTAAGTATATATTTGATCACTTCATGCATTTCTATCTTAAGAGTTTAAATGCAAAAGCGTCTAAGTGCTGTCTGAAATTTTCATCTAAAATGAATTTTTTTTTTTTTTTTAATCAGGCTCCTATGTTTAGGTTCAGTAATTTTACTCTAATGACAATGTTTAGGTCCTTCTTCTAGGCAATTAAAGTGAAATAACTAAATATAGGAAACTGATAAAAAAAAAATGCTCATTTTAGAAGAAAATTTCAGACTGCACTTAGAGGCTTCTGTATCTGAACTCTTCATCTATTTATCTCAAAGCTTTTTCTACAGGCAAATGCTCCAAAGTGGATTTTGAGCAATGTTCTGGCTTTGTAACATTATCTTAATTTAAGGCAACCAGAGACAGATACAAAGAATAAACTCATTTACCGCCTGTCCTTAATCTCTTTATCCAGCAGCAGATCAGCGATCTGTGGGGGTGTAAGATCACCGAGGGCGTCCTGCCAGCTCACAGGAAGAGTGTCCCACAAACTCTCACTGAAGAACTCCTGCGTGGACGCACGAACACAGATACACTTACACTTTCACATGCACATAAATATTTCAGCTGACAGAAACCCCGCGGCTGAACACACGGGATTATCCGTTTACTGTTACACTCACACTTGAATTCTTGACAAACTTCACAGCACAGCAGTTTATAAAGTACAAACACTGAAATAGTACAAGGAGTGGTTAATTTATTATTATTATGTAGGAGTCTGATACGTGTCTGTAGGCTGACAGGAGCGAAGTCAGCTTCTCAGCAGTTAGTTCTCTCTGCTCCTGCTCTGAAAAAGACGCCACAAACATTTCTTCACCACTAAAAACACCATGCACGTTAAACTGGTTGCCCTTCAATATTCCAAGTAGTCGTTTAATATAAAAACTTCATTGGGAACGTATTAAGACTTTGGTGTTTACATGTAGCAATCCGACCACACGTGCGCGCAGGTGCGCCGCCTACTAGTGATGTCCGAGTCGTGAACAAATCAATGATTCGGTTGAACTGATTCACAAAACCGACCTAAATGATTCATTTACGATTGGGAGTTGACTCTTGCTGAATAACGAACAATGCAGCTATGTGTATTTATTTAATTTTTTTGTACTAAAAATTTGTGTAAAAATTTAAATTATGATATACCATAATCACCTTAATAATGAAAACGGCGTCGAAAACGTAATAAACAGTAAACAGAGACCTTTAGAATCACTGAAGAATGTTTTGAACCGGTTTTTTGAAATGAGTCGAACTTCCCATAACCGCTAAACTTCTACACGGAAGTACATATGCAGTCACACGTACGACGTGCTTGTTTAGAAAACAATCAAAGGGGAAAAATATCAAAGATCGCAGTTTTGGGGCAAATAATGGTATGTGTTAGGAAATTTTGAAAGTTTATGTCTATACGTTAAAGAATCGCACAATTTATTTCGCTATTCACAGTGTAATAACTCAACTGTGTAGTAAAACTGTCCATATATTGTGAATAGATGCTGTTGTCTTTGCATTGCTTTAAAAACATCGTTTATTAAGAAGGTTTCAGATTTTTACATGCCACGTTCAACCAATATGATTTCTCATCTGAGCTTATTTTAAAAGGCATCTATATATTTTAATGTATAAAGACCAATTGTATACAGTGAAAAGTTATTATAAAGATGTATAAAATATTCTTTGGATTATTTTGTTAAATATTATTTAGTTCGTTTCTGTTACATACAGTAGTTAGTTTTTTTTTTTTTTACTATTGTAGTGTACTGTATTTTTTTCATTTAAGATTTTTATTAGTTATTTATTGTTAATAAATGAAAAAATAATTAATCTTTTAAAAACTATTTTTAGGCTGTTATTTATTGAGTTAATTTTTATTAAATATATCTTATGTTAATTATTTTTTTATTATTTAAACATTTTGTACACTTCTATAGAATGATTATCATAATCATTTTGTGTGGTCATGTTAGTTCTTTGCCTTAACAGTTGTTTTCTTTTTCTTTGTCTGGACAACAAGAAGACACCTGCTGTAATCCACCTCTGAGGGTGTACAAGAATGTCAGGGCTTATGTTGAACCTGGTTTGTGAGCCTAGTCGAGGAGGCAAATCAGGTGAATCCAGAGGAAATGCCAAGCATGAACGTTTCCTTGGAAGGAGACATTACCTGGAGCACAATTTGTTAAAAGAGAAACAAAATAAAATGCAAAACAAAAAGAACATGCAGAAAAATAAAAACAAGCCGAGAAACACGCAGCTCAATGGAGGTGATCAATCAAAACCAGCTGCTATTTTTCCTAAATTCACCTCTTATCTGCCTAATAAGACCAATGAGCCTTCTAGTTCTGCACAGACATTTTCAAGGAAATCCACATTTTCATTTCCATCTCAGAGGCATCCGACACACCAAGCAGCTCCCCCCACTCTCGGACCGTTGAAATACGTAGCGTTGGACTGTGAGATGGTGGGCACAGGACCGAAGGGGTGTCACAATGAACTCGCCCGCTGCAGTATCGTCACCTACGATGATTTGATTTATGATAAATATATCAAACCCATTAATCCTGTGACGGATTTCCGCAGTCGCTGGAGTGGAATCAGGAGGCAGGACCTGCTCCATGCCATACCCTTTGATCAGGCACAGAAAGAGGTATGAAAGAGCATCATGTTATGTTGCATTAATATGTAGCCTATAGGGTTAGGGTCTTATTAGGGTTAAACCTAACCCTATAAGACACTTTTATCAAGCAAATAAGATGTTGTTGTCATCACTTGAAATAAATGTTAACTGAAATAAAATAATAAAAAACATACTTGTTTTACTTCAGCTAGTTGTCAGAGCATCCTTTCCCATTTCCATTTAGTTTATCGTGCAGGGTTTGTATATGAAAAACCTAGAAAAAGACTATAAGTAGCATTGATCGTTATTCATTTTAGTTAACATATGCTGTGTTAATTTGAACAGATTACTGTTATTGTAAAATAATGGAACATTCAGGTCATGAATATTGTCTCAAAAGTTATGGAAATCTATTGGTAAAAATTTGTTATGAACCCTGATCTTGATGTCATAAAATAACTAAAACTGAAATAAAAATGATTACAAATTATATAGACTTTTTTTTTTAAGGCTAATAAAAAACGAAAGTACTAAAACTATAATGAAAATTAAAATGAAAATGGAAAATACAAAAATAGATATTTTAAAAACATTGCACAACCATTAATTTTATGAAGGCTTTGCATTGTTGTTGTTGTTTTTTCACATAAGATCACATAATGTTATAATTTGTTTGTGGACATATTACATAATAATAATATGTAACATTTCTAGTGGATCAGTAAAACTATCACCATATAAACATCAAAATGTTAAAATCTTTGTTTTCGAATTTATAAGTATAGATGCAGTATATATTGGTAGAACAATATCATATCAGTTATTAGCCAGTGTAATGTTTTAAAGTTTTATGCTTAAATTCACAACATTTAAAATGACTGATTTTAGATTTTATTAGATTTTTAGATTATAATATTTAGACAAAAAATATCTTCCATTTATTCATTGTGCTCAAAATAAACCAAATAATGACAAACCAGTAATAGCTTGGTAGATTTTGTAAGTCTACTAAGCATTATTATACGTTTTGCTCACAGATTGTGAAGATAATAACAGGGAAAGTGGTTGTGGGCCATGCCATCCATAATGACTTCAAGGTCTTAAAATATTTCCATCCTGCTTGCCAAACACGAGATACGGCTCAGATTCCTCTGCTAAACCAGAAAGCTGGACTGCCTGTGAATGAAATGGTGTCTCTGAAGAGGCTCACTAAGGCTATTTTTAAAAAAGACATTCAGGTGGGTTTAACTCAGCACAAAACGTTGTAACGTCTCAGCGGTTGTCAGTTTCACCTGTGCCACACAGATCATAGTGCTTAGAGGAGAAGACGGTATATCTGGAGTCAGTTCAAAGCAGCTCTTGGATCCTATAGGATTGAGAGAGGACGAGTCAGACTATTTTTATAAAGAAAATAAAGACGGGCTTGGCTTTTAATTTTTTTCCCACTGAAAAACTCTCTCCCCTCTTATATTTTCAGACAGGGAAGGGAGGCCACTCATCAGTAGAAGATGCCAAAGCCACCATGGAACTGTTCAAAGTAGTGGAAAGCATGGGAGCAAAAACTCTCAGCTCTCAGCCTTTCAGCTCTGAATCCTCTGAATCAAGAAACATAAAAGCTTTTTAAAGATAGGATTTTTACTTCTCACTTTTTTTTTTATCAGCTAAACATCTCAGCTATGCTTGGGTTTAAATACCACTAGGGGGCTCTTCAGTTTCTGTAAAAAAAAAAAATTAAAAGCCTTTTAAGTTAACTATATTGGTTTTGTTGGCTGTTTAAAGCAAATAATTTGACATTATGATAAACTGTCCACATGATGTTTTGAGTTCTGTTCAGAAACTTTACAGAAAGTTTAAAAAGAAAAAGAAAAGAAAGGAAAAGAAAAAAAAGCTCTCTCTGCTCTCCAGCTGTCTGTCTTTCTGATGTCTGACGAACAGGACGAGTCAGCATTCCTCTTCTACTCTGAATTCAACACCACCACATGAATTAAAGCTCCTCCTGTATTTAACTGTCCAAATGAACAGGGCCTCAGCTTCTATCCTTGAGATTACAGTCAAAGCTCTTTTCCTTCCAAACCCACTCAATCATCAGTCAGTCTGTTTTTAAGAGTCCGGTCGCACCACTTTGGTGATGTTTGGAAAGCAGCTGGATGTTCCTTGCCCACCAGTTTCCCAGCAGTTGAGCAAGCTCACGATGGACTGATTTTTAGCCTTATTTGGGATTCTCTCTTGCAGAAAGGTTCAATCTAACATACTGTAGAAAACACAGTCTGTTAATTGCATTACATACAGTAATCTCACTTTTTTTCATCTTTTTTTGTATTAAGGATAAGTATTCTTTAAAATATACAAAACTGATTCAACATAGATCATTTAGGCCCACACATTTAGAATGGCTGTAAAAATCTTTAGTGCAGTCCTAAAGGGCTCACTGGTGACTATCTATGAGGTTTGCCTCAGCCTTATTCTAAAGAATGGGTGTTTTTGGCATAGTGCCAAATGTGTCATTTTTCTTGTTTATCTCTGTATCATACAAATGATAAGTTTGAATGTAACACCATATTAAAAAATAAATCGAGATTGCCAACCTATATATATATATATATATATATATATATATATATATATATATATATAGTGTCACATGATTCTTCAGAATCATTGTAATATGCAGATTTGCTGCTCAAGATTTCTTCAAAACAGCTGCTCAATATTTTTATGGATCCTTGATCATTTTTTAAGGATTCTTTGAATAGAAAAAAAAACATTGTTTACATACATTGATATATTAAATATGAAATTTCTCTTGAAATGTTCTAATTTTTAATGACTTGGTAAATCTGGGATGAAATGATGAAATTGCAATACTTTAAAGATTTAATATTAGTATTTGCAATGTCTGTAAAAAATTATCATTTTGCAACATTTATAAATTTCTACATGTACTAATGCATTAACATTTCAAGTTTTATAAATAAGCATAATGTGTTATGAATTACTATGAATTTTCAATAATACATTTATAAAATAAGTATTATACACAAAATATTTAATATGCATAATATATAATATTAATAAATGCTGTAAATTGTTATTTATGATACCTATTGCTTTCACTAGTCTTAGTAATTTAAAAGTGTTCCTGATGAAATTGGGGTTAATAGGATGTGCTGTAGCGAGAAGGCATTCAGTGACTTCATACTTTCCCACTTGTGGCTTGGATGTGGATGGTAGTAATGTCTGTAAAATGGATCAAGTTTTAAAATCCTCAATGGCTGGCAGGCAGAGGTAATCTTGTGGTACAGAAAGAGGTACCCTTGCTTATTACTAAAGGATTACCATAATGTCAGAGCCAATAAATAATGCACTGTAGTTTCATTGTCTGATCCTAAGGCATATAGTTACTTACTAAAGGATTACCATAATGCACGATCAAATAAATAATGCACTGTAGTTCAGAGTTATATTACCTGATTTCTCTTCTTCAGCATAGACAGTCAGCTGTGTTGATATGGTAAATTCCTCTTGTGTTGAAGAATATGTAATAGGCTATACCAGGGGTAGGCAACGTCGGTCCTGGAGTGCTGATGTCCTGCAGAGTTTAGCTCTAACTCTAATCAAACACACCTGAACAAGCTGATCAAGGTCTTCAGGATTACTAAGGCTATAGACAAGTGAGTTTTTTTTTTTTAGGGTTGGAGCTAAACTCTGCAGGACATTGGCACTCCAGGACTGACGTTGCCTACCCCTGGGCTATACAAAGCCATATTCACCCTCCTTTCTGTCTGTGCAAACTATCCTTTGCTTCTGTCATCCAGCCTCTCATCTATGAAAGTTTGCTACTGTTTTAACAGGAGGCCAGACTCTGGGCTGTTGTGTCCACATGTGGTTACCTTCATAGACATGACTCACAAATGGATCAGATTCAGACTTACAGATGTGAATCAGCAGTGACTCATGCCTCAAAACCATTTCAAACTGGTAATTTCTCTGAATAAGCAATTGTCTCATCATTAATCAAAGATCTAGTTATTAAAGCTCACCAACCTTGACACAAAGTTCTTTTAGCTTAGAGAGAGTCAGCACAGTGAGTCACAGAAGGTATACGCACATACCCTGCTATAAAGATGGGATATAGAGTTGCACTGGTCCAGATAAATTTTCATCATAGCATTTAGACATGACAGTGTTTACTATCTTAATATGCTTGCAGAAATGGATGCTTACATTACTATTTAGTTCTTATTTACAGTGTTGTTGTGGCCTAGCAATTGAGTGAACCAAAGCATTCATTGTGGCACTCAGCCCTTGGACTCTTGCTCAATGCAAAGTTGATCCTTGCCTTAAATAGCTATTCTTACTTTGAACTATAATGGGTAAATTCAGTGAGAGTGAAAGTTTCCTCAAGATGTTTATTCATGTAACAAAAAGATTACCCTATACTAAGACTATACGAGAAACTTGTTTGTCATTTCTGGCACAAACCTTAAGACAACCTAAAAATGGAAGTTTTTGGACACATTTTGTTTAAGAAATAATTCACCAAAATGAAAGTTGCTGAAAATTTACTCACCCATAGGCCATTATTTGTTTATTATAAACATGTAGCTTTTCACCTCACGAGATGTTAATTGATGAACTGGAGTCGTGTGGATACTTGTGGATTATTGTGACATTTTTATCAGTTGTTTGAACCCTTATTCTGACAGCACTCATTTCTCAGCACATACATTTCTCCAATTATGTTCAGATGAAGAAACAAACTCATCTACATCTTGGATGACCTCAGAGTGAGTACATTTTCAGGAAATTTTCTTTTTTTTTGGTTGAACCATTCCTTTAATTTATAACTAAAATTATGCAATTGTGCAACACTCTTAAAAATAAAGGTTCAAAAAGGGGGTTCTCACAGCAATGCCATGAATAGAAGAATCAGTTTTAGTTCCCCAAAGAACCTTTCAGTGAAAAGTTCTTCAAAGAACCATTTTTTTCTAAGTGTGAAGAACAAATTAATAACCTAAAGAACTTTTTGTGGATTGAAAAGTTCCATGGATGCACTAAAAAAAAAATGTTTCATTCATCCACTTAAAAATGTTTAGGTTAAGTTATTTATTTTTCATTGGCTCAAGCTAAAAAAAATATAGATGTGAAACATTACCCTTTTTTTTTTTTTAATTGGATGAATGAAACATTTTTTTAAGGGTGGTAAAGGTTTTTTGTGGGACCACCGATGTCAAAAGAACCTTTATTTTTAAGAGTTAATGTTGATCATGGAAATGTTAGTTTTAAACAAAACACAACTCAATCTTGTCTCACTCTCACGTCATTATGTTTAGAATTAATCTATGAGATACTATTCATTTGAATCATTTTACAGTCTGTACACTTTTATTGTGTGAGTCAATTTTATCTTTGTTTTACCATATACTGTAGACGTTGCAGCTGTCTTCACCTCAACAGGGTTTAATCCTTTAATGCCTTGACAGAATCAATAAATGTCGGTCAAGATAACAGTTTCCCAATTATGATCCAGAAAAGAACCCAAACGACACACGGATCTAAGCCAAACGGGAAGCATAAAAGCAGCATGCTTCTCGCGAGTGATCTTATCAAATCAATTCTCAGTCACTTGTCATTTTTAAATAGTATTACGCGCGTTACCTGTTCTGGGTTTACCATTTTTTAAAGGACAATAACAGGACAACGAGCAACATTTCAGGTCGATTAATCTCTCTCTCTCTCTCTCTCTCTCTCTCTCTCTCTCTCTCTCAGTTCATTCTAATTTAGGACATTTTAACTTTTCCTCCGTCCCTTCCCACTTATTTCATTGTGCCAGAGACAGTTATAGGAAAATGAACCCTGTTGGTTAAAGAGAGTGGGTTGATCGCAGATCCTTCCTGCTCCTTTATTCCTCCGCTCTCTGTCATCCTCTCTCTCTTTCTTCTCCTCCTCTGGACGAGCTCACAGCATCCATCATCTCCAGCCTGCACTCTATGAGACTCTATACAATCCTTCATCTGCACGGGGGCTTTTCAAGAGGAATCCAAGAAGAATGAGGTATGTGGCATTAAATGCATTTAAATTGCCTATAATGACTCTGTAAAAGTAGTTGCTACTTAGAAAATTTATTTCATGGCTTTTGGATTTGGACTTTTTGGGCATCATTTTTAGGGTGAGTGAATTCTACTTATGCAGAAAATTTTCTGCCTTGTACATTTTTAAGTTTCAGAGCACAGCAGGAGATGTTATGGAGGACATTACTTATGCTGAATATGCGTGTTGCATCAGCCCTTTTGAATTGGTACAGACTATTATGCAGAGCACTATCCATTAAGATTATTATTATAACAACATTTAATAATAGTTCTTGGATAAACTATGTCTTAGTCACCAGTACGTAATATTCTAATGAACTAGAGAATAAAAAGTTTTTGTGAAACTAAAAAGGCTCTCCTTTGGCATCAGGTAGCAGGAATAATTTTTATTTTTACCTATTTTATTATTATTATTATTATTTTTATTGGCTGAACATGGTTCTTTGGAGATTAAAAAGTTCTTAATGTTACATTACAGGCTTTTCAGATCAGTCTATTTGCAACTGGATTTTTGGATTTTTAAAGCACCGGCACATTTATTTATTTATTTATTTATTTAAGTAACTGGAGCATAAAAAGTTTTTTTTTTTTTTTTTTTTTTTTTTTTTGAAACTAAAAAGGCTCTCTTATGACATCAGGCATCAGACTGTAAAGCCCTTTTCATGTGGTTCTGTTATTGCTGAGAGCATGTCAATTCTTGGATCCTTGTACTGAGAATTAATTTTAGAATTTTTGTAGAATGCATTTGAAAGGTTGTCAGAGTTGGATGGTGCATAGGTGCTTTACACAGCCTGAGCCTTCAAAGAGAAGACACCTGTTCTTGACATTTCTAAATGAATGCATGTTCTATATGCATGAGCAGAAACTGAGACTGCATTTAAATTTGCAGCAAGCTTAGCAAACACTCAACCTGTAATCATTTATTTTTTATCTCCATTACCTAAATATGGAATTAGTGGACAAACATTTTACTCTGAAAATAATACTTTATTTAATCAATTAATGAGTGTTGAAAAGGCTTGCTAATGTAAGAACCAAACACCAGTTCAATTCAAGGATCTATTCTTGCACTGGTGCTGGAATCGAGATGGCAAAATCATAAAATAATATTAGTGTGCTGAGTTTAGCTCTTCTTAATATTGCACCTGAGACTAAAGGCTTTGTAGACACAAATATTAGAGGTTTTTGCCCAGGCGAGGAAAAGACGTCTACAACACACCTGCTGGATGATTTTGCTTTGTGGTACAAACTAAGCAGAAATCCAGGTGCCAAATGTAGCATGAGAGACATGATTCATGAATACCTGTTTGGTCTACATCTGCAGTTATTCCAATGCTCATGTGAATCAACTTAATTCTATTGAGACATTGAGCGTTAATGTCTGCAGTGTGTTTTCAGCTGTAAAATTGCAACACTTTATTGGCTGTAGAGTGCCACAGCAACCATTCATCTTCACAGTGGCTAAGCTTGTTTCTAAACCCATCTTTCAAATAGGTGTAGCAGAGCAGAAGTAAGTCGATGTGTGAGTGTTTTTTAAGCAGTTATAAGATAAAGATCCTTCTTATCATCTGACAGATTAAGTTAAACTGATATGAGGCATCCACGTCTTCTTATCCCCTGCTGCTTTTATTTAGAGATGCCTTCACTTATATTTAGTAGCTGTTGTGGATATAAAAAAGAAACTATTCCTCTCAAATGAATTAGGTGTCTTTTCTTTAAATCACCACTGCCAAAATACTTGCACGAACCCCTACAGGACACATCTGACCTAATTTAACTGTACAGCAGTCATGTCTAGTCCTGATCACACCAGTGTGAAGAGTAAAGGGTCTCCCATGATAAATTTAATACTTAATATCAAAGAATTGGCTGCATTAAATCAAAAGGTCAACTAGATCAATAGTAACAGTGAAGATAATTTATAATGTAATACTTTCTATTTCATAAATGCTATTCTATAGATTTTTCTATTCATTAAATAATCCTGAAAAAAGTATCACGATTTCAAGAAAAAAGATTAAGCAGCACAACTGTTTTCATCATTGATAATAATAAGAAATGTTTTAAGTACCAGCATATTAAAATGACTTCTGAAAGATTATGTGACAACGAAGGCTTAAATTATACTGCTGCTGAAAATTCAGCATTGTCATCACAGGAATAAAATAAAAAAGAATAAAATTTTACAATACATTAAAATAGAAACCATTTATTTTAAATTGTAATAAAATTTCACAATATTATTATTTTATTGTATTTTTAACAAATAAATGCAGCCTTAGTGAGCATTCTTTTTTCTTTCTTTCTTTTTTTATTTACAAACCCCAAACATTTGAACAGTAGTGTATGGTCCATTTATTTGTTTATTTTATTTTATGAAAGGAATAGTTCACCCAAAAATGAAATTTTTGTTATCATTTACTCACCCTCATGTTGTTCCAAATCTGTTTAAGTTTCTTTCTTATGCTGAACACAAAATAAGATATTCTGAAGAATTTTGAAGAACCAAACAGTTGTTGGTCCCAAATGACAGATGATAGAAGGGAAAGAAATACCATAGAAGTCAATGGGACTATCAACTTTTTGATCACCAGCATTCTTCAAAATATATTATTTTATGTTCAACATAAAAAAGAAACTCATACAGATTTGGAACGACATGAGGATGAGTAAATTATGACAAAATTTTCATTTTTGGGTGAACTATCCCTTTAATGTGTCAAGTTTTTCTTTTAAAATTTTACACGTGCACGTGACTTTAATTTGTATATTATATTATATATTATAGATTTTTAAATAGATTTTTGTATAGCATTTACGTTAATAACTATATACAATATACAATGTTGTCATTGATAAGGCTGTGAGGTTCAGTCCACTATTCACATCCATTCTCTGCAGGTTCTTACAGAGCTCAGAGAATGGCTGTATGCTTGGTTAGCCAGATCTACCACAGGCTGCTTGGCTAATAACACCTCAGACCTCTGCAGCATGGGTGAATTACCCTCTCTGTCTTTCTCTGTGTGAGTTCCGGTCGGTCTGTGTTTCTGAGGACAGTGCTGGTTGCCCTTGGTGATGGACCAAGTCACAGAGAGTCATGCGAGGTTAGAAAGGCCTTGAATTTGAAGGTGGGTGTGGCACTGAAAGAGAAGAAAGAGCAAGGGAAGAGTCCATGACCAAGCAGACAGACAACGCAGAGAAAAGTCAAGGAAAAAACATGGGGGAAATGCAAAACAGAGCAGCATTTCAACAGTGAACAATGTGCGTGGGAAAGTTTTTCTGCTTTCTTTTACCATCCCTTGTCTGTCTGAGTGTCTATCCAGTGGAATAACTAATCTAAAACCCAAATCTTCAGCAAGAGAAAGTGAGCTTCTTATACGGTCAGTAAAATCACTGCTGTGATGTAAGTGAAATAGACCGTCTCCTTCCCCATTTCCCTTCAAAATGAAGTCATTCTGTATTCCAGACAGCAGGCGTCCGTGGAGATGCCTGCCTAAGCACTCTTGAGGTTGCTGGGCCCCGTCCTCCATGTTTGCCCTTACAGCAGTCTGGCTTTAATTTTGGCTTATGGAAATGTGGCTACATCTGTTGTAATGTTCTCAAGAACAGGATACAAGATAAGCAGAGAGACAGATCAAATACTTGCAGATACTTGCAGTTAAACAGCAAGGCAGCTTTGTTTAGTCTTCTCAGTATTATAGCTCATGATGTTTTCCATCTGAAAACTGTCACAAAAATATTTGCTTCTATCTTTAATTTTGGAGAAGTCCAAGTGCACTTTTAGAGGAGGTACAGTGAATGTGCAAACACACCCTATTCTCCACGGCAGTAGTCTTTAACATGCATTTGTATATCCAGCTTCAGGTCAGCCAGTTCATGCCAGTTTCCATCTCTCTCTCTCTCTCTCTCTCTCTCTCTCTCTCTCTCTCTTTTCCTCTTAGGCGAACCGTTTCCATGTACCCATTACTCTCCATCACTAAAAAATGCACCATAGCGTCAGAACGTCCTGCTCTGGTGCGTCTGAGGCTTTTGTGCCCTGAATTCTGCTTTTGCTGGGCTTTGTAGTTCCTGTCTTGTACTTACAGTAAACCACTTCTGTTAGACCTCTGGATCAGAGAGCTTAATGGGCCATATCTTTGGTGAACTTCCTTTTAAAATTGAAAACAGGAGAGAAAGGTTACAGTACATCAAGGAAGTGTACTGAATTGTTGCTTTTCTGAGAAATCAGTGTTTTTTTTCTTAATGTACTAAAAAAAAACCTATGATTGTGTGGGCTCTTGTGTTCACCAAGATGGCATTTTGATAAAAATACAGTTAAAACAGTAATATTGTGAAATAACATTACAATTTAAAATGACTGATTTCTTTTTAAATATATTTTATTATTATTTTATTACCTTATTTTATCTGTTGAAAATCAGTTTTGTGCTGCTTCATATGTTTGTGGAAACTGTGATATTCTTTTCAGGATAACTGATTAATAGAAAGTTAAAAAATAAATAAAAAATAAAAAACAGCATTTATTATAAATCATTTGTAGCATTATAAATGTCTTCACTGTTAATTAATTAATTTTTTAAATCCCACTTAACTTTTAAATGGTCATGGTGCTGTATTGCAGTTACCATAAAATAAATAAATAAATACATTAATTTATAAATAAATTCATTAATTTAAATTAATCTGTAAAAAAACAGTTTTCAACAGTGATAATAAAATGAATTATTTCCTTAAAACTTTAAAACACCAAACTGGTGTTGTGAATGGTTTTGTTTTTTAATGTACACATTTATAGACTGTAGTAAATTTATTTATTTTCTTTTTAATGAGTCAGTAAAGAAAGGTTTGCTGTTAGGAATTTGGTGTTCTTGCAGTTCACATGTCCAGATGTCCGAACCCAGAGCAGTAGTACAGATGAATTGTTCAGAAGACAAAAACTCCTGTTCCAGTGCACTTCCTTGTTTGTTTCGTTGATTAAAACTCACATTCCATTAGTAAATTTCCACTTCATCAGTCTGCGCTCTATTAGGTAACATTACACATCAGGAATGAGGGTCTTACTTTAGGGATTGTAGTCTGTAATTTCACGTCTGGTTGGTTGTAAAAGATTTCATGTAAACAGAGAAGAGTTACAATTAGATACTTAAATGACCCCTAATTTTACACAGACATCATAGTAAACATCCTGTCGTTAAAATAACTTAGTCAATGATATGTTATCATGTAAAATTGATGCAATCAACTCATTACCTTCCACTTCATTTAAACGGTGCCTGGACTCCTGCATGAAAATTGCTTGTGTATTGTTGCTGAGACTTACTCTGATTTTTTGTACGGGTTTTTAAAAAATCACAGGGATATTTAAAATGGTTAGAATCACTGGACCACTGTTATGTCTACTTGCTTTTCTGGCTCACTCTTTGAGGCATGAGTATTCAGTTCATTCGGTCTTTACAAACAGTATTTCAGTGGATCTAGCAGGTGGTCTTTTATTTATTTATTTCAGACTGTCTCACTAAGGAACCATCTAGCCGCTAAAAACATTTCCTTTCACTGGGCCGTTTAGATAAACACAGTCTATATTGTGCTCTGTGTGTAGTTTAAGGGCTGCACAGAGACAGGTGCATAAAGATGACCTTAGTGGAGATGGATGTACTGGTAAAGAGATGCTCATGTTTAGAAAAGGGTAGTTAGTCTGTTCGGTTACTCGTCAGGATTCTGAGCACATACAAGAGCTCCCAAAGACTCCAAAGATCTGAATCATGCCAGCTGGACGTAGCACAGGGTTGCCAAATCCTCTATCTGGGAAGCTCTCTAGTAACCTCTGATTCAGAAAGGCTTGTGAAAATGCAAAACCACATATAAAGCTAAGTAAAACAAATAAAAATGTTATTCAACACAAATTATAAGTCTGCAAAGTTTCATCGTTTAAAGAATAAACACACCCTCCAAAGACTGTGCTGTGGGTCTGCAGTGAAAATTTGTTTACTGCGCTGTTTGAGCGTTTTGTTGGTTTTTTCTAAAGAACTGCAGGCAAGCCTTTCTGCTTTGTTCCATTCAGTCACATGCCTTTAAAACCAGGGTTTTCAGCGAGAGGTCTACAAAAGGGATCTGTAGAGTAGAGGATTAAATATATAAATATATACATAGAATCTTCTTTAAATATTTGTTCATTGGTTAACCTATGTATGCCCTAAATATATTCTTATGGGACAGTTTCTATAACTGTATTGCAATTAATTTTTTTTCTTATTATATATATATATATATATATATTTTTTTTTTTTTTTTTTTTTTTTTATACACACACAGACACACACAAATAAATAAAACTGTAAATATAACCACACAGTTTTTACATTAGATATTATGTAATGTAATAATGTCAACGTTCTAATAAATGATAGTCTTTATAAAATATTAGCAAAAATATATACCTCTTGTTGGGGGGTCCTGGTCCTGAAAAGGCTGAGAACCCCTTTTTAAAGCATTTTTCTTTTCTCCATTGAACAGATTAAAAATCACCCAATTCAGTGCCATAATGCCTATTAAAAAAACTGTTGAAATTTAGCAGTCATTTAATTTTAGAAGGCTCAAAGAATTCAGTGAGTGTGAATTCTCACAATCTGGCAACAGCAGAGGCACAAAGAACTTTCTCTCCTTCTTTCTCATTTTCTCACTTTCTCACACAAGGCAGTGTGTCATTTTCCCCATGAATATCCATGAACTTACACTGGAACAGAATGCAGTTAAATTAAATTACATAAATTAGCTAAATTGCTGTACTGGAAAAAACTGGTTTGCATCTTTCATTTCAACACAAAGATCTTATGGTGTGGTATGTCACAGTTCCATTTGACTTTTATAATGCTGTTCTTTGACTTTGTTTCTATACAGTATAATGTCTCACTCTCTCCCTCTGTTCGGTCTCAGATCAGCGATGTTCCTGCATGTACTGCTGCGTGCCATCTGCCTCTTTGTCTTGTCATCTTCTGCCATCCTCAGTCCTGCAGCAGGTGTGTCTCACCTCTACTGTTCAAGATATAATTAATGATAAATAACAGTAAAGGTCATAGAAAGCTCTTCGAGTACAGTTAAAGAGTATGTTGTTGTACTTTTATTGCCCAAGTGAATGAACCAAGTCCAGTTCAGTTCAGTATTAAACTGTCAGTTGATTAGTATCTCAATCATTCTTGTCCTTTCCTCAGATGAGACCACATTCTTACAAGTCACCATTCCCGATAGCCCCCCAGTGTCTGCCATTTTGGGGGGCTCCTTGACTCTTCCCTGCCTGGTGAGTCTCTCCCGGACCCCGTCTTTGGGCCGACATGCTGTACTGACCCAGCCACGAGTCAAATGGAGCTTTCTTTCATCAAACAAAGAGACAGAGATCTTAGTGGCCCGTGGTGAGAGGGTAAAGGTGAGTGAGTTGTATAAAGGCAGGGCATCGCTGCTGAATTATGCTGCCTCTTCAGCTGATCTCACCCTCAGACTGGATGAACTGATACACAACGATACAGGCTTCTACCGCTGTGAAGTCCAGCACGGCTTGGAGGATGCTCATGACCAGGCCCAAGTCAAAGTAAAAGGTGATTGTTATGTTAATTTTTTTATGTGCAAAGATCACAGTGGCAACCACAGATTGTCTTGCCATATTTAGTCAACAGTGTTTTGCACACACACATACTACCGTTCCAACTTTTGGAACTGGAAGGATTTCAATATTTCTGAAATAAATCTTTACCAAGGCTGCATTTATCAGTTTATTTATCATTTATTTACAGTAAAATTAGTAATACTGAGAAATAGTCTTACAATTTAAAATATATTTTCCAGTTGAATGTATTTTATATATTGAATGTAATTTATTGTTGCCATTTTCAGCAGCAATTACTCCAGTCTTAAGTGTCACTTCAGAAATCATTCTGATATGCTGATTTGGTGCTCAAGAAATATTTATTATTGTTGAAAACAGTTGTGCTGCTTAATATTTCTGTGGAAAACATGATACATTTTATCGGAGTAAAAGCTTTTTAAAACAAACAAACAAAAAAGTACTGTCCGGAACAGTACTATATATTTATATTTACAGTATAAATAAATATAAAATAAATTCAATATAAATTAAACTCCATGTGATCCCATTGTTTGAACAGTCTTGTATAGTAACTTGCCACAAGTATCAAAAGCAGTGTTTTGATAAGACACATTTTCCAGACTAGAAAATGGCAAATAACACTTCATAACAGTTCAAAAACTATGAGAATAGTGACATGCTGTGTGTTCTTAGGTGTCGTCTTCCATTATCGCAATACCTCAAGTCGCTATGCCTTCACTTTTGATGAGGCCAAAGATGCTTGTGAAGATATTGGAGCTCAGATTGCTTCTCCAGAACAGCTGCTGGCTGCATACCACAGCGGTTATGAGCAGTGTGACGCTGGCTGGCTTTCAGATCGCTCCGTTAGGTGAGTGGACAGACACATCAAATAACCAGCTACTGAGCATGTCCTATATACATGCAGTAAATGTGATGCAGACAACTTTCTAGGTACTAGCAATTTGTCTATTCACACATAAAACAACAAAATCACAGTCTGTGAGAACATATTTGCCATGTAATATTTGGAATGGATTTCTGGATTGGGGTGGAGATAAATATTGTCTTGTTGCAGTGCTTAGGATATTTCAAATAATAACAAAAATACATTTATCTTTAGGATTCATTAATATCCCTATGCCTTCTTAGATACCCAATCCAGATGCCACGTGAAGGGTGTTTTGGAGACATGGATGGATTACCAGGCGTTCGAAATTATGGCATGGTGGACAATGATGAACTATATGATGTGTATTGCTATGTGGAGAACATTCATGGTAAATCACTCCCATATCATTGCTAATATTATACTCTTGCAATCAGTGCGTTGCACACAGTGCTGTCCAAACTATTGATATTAGCAAGCAGTCCATATTCAAAGAATGTACTCTGTTTATGATGACTTGTTTGTGATTGTCAGCAAAAATTGGTTGTTCATTCATTGATGATTTTAGGAGAGGTTTTTCATGGGTCATCCCCACAGCGCTTCAGCTTGTCGGAAGCTAAGACATACTGTGAGCAGCAGGGAGCTCAGCTAGCCACCACTGGCCAACTGTATGCTGCCTGGAATGATGGTCTGAACCACTGCAGTCCTGGCTGGCTTGCTGATGGAAGCGTTCGATACCCCATTGTGACCCCTCGTGAAAGGTGTGGGGGTTCAGAACCTGGTGTCAAGACAGTTTATCGTTTTAGCAATCAAACGGGATTCCCTGAACCACAAATTCGGCATGACGCTTACTGCTTCAGAGGTATTTACAGTTATTCACAAAACTTTCTTAAGATAACCAAGGTTCAAACTGGAGTACAGAGATGCCCAAGGGTGTCTGTGATAAAATTTGAGGAAAAAAAAAAAAACATTTTTAGGGCTGTATGCCAAAGATGTGATAATATTTTTCATACACTATATAAATGGATTTTTTACATGAAAAAAGGGAGTCCCTCCCAATGTTTGGAAACTCTTTACCTATACTATCAATCCCATACAAGCTTAAAGGGATTGTTTACCCAAAAATGAAAAATCTGTCATTAATTACTCGCCCTCATGTTGTTCCAGACCCGTAAGACCTTCGTTCATTTTCGGAAAATAATTCGGAAAGTTATTTAGATGAAATCCAAGAGGTTTCTGACTCTCCATAGACAGCAACAGAACTACCACGTTCAGGGCCCAGAATCGTAGTAAGGACATTGTTAAAATAGTCCATGTGACATCATGCATGTGCATTCCTCTGCTTGTAAACAAGGCACATCTGGGTTCTATGTCAGAACGCCTGACTCTTGCGTCGGCAGCACCACATGCATATGTCATGGTACTTTCATGAATGCCGGCGGCGGAGACTGACACAGAAGAGAAGAAATGGTTAAATAAAGTCATTATTTTTGTTTTATCTGCACACAAAAATTATTCTCGTAGCTTCATAAAATTAAGGTTGAACCACTGATGTCACATTAACTATATTTACTAACGATGTCGTGACCACCTTGCTGGGCCTTAAATGCGGTAATTCCATGGGTCTTATGGGTGTAGAACGTGGTGAGGGTGAGTAGTTTATGACAGAATTTTCATTTTTGGGTGAACTATCCCTTTAACCTTTGGTTAATGGGTTCTCTAATATTCTTCCTCTGCAGCTAACAGCAACTCTCAGACAGTCTCACCTATAGATCATATGGCAACAGAGCCAGAGGATACCGAGCAGCATATTGTGACTTTAGCAGATCCTCAAGAGGAGTATAGTGTGGATCAGATCACTCAACAGTCAGAAAATGAAGCACAGGGAGCTGTTGAGTCCTTCTCCATTTATAGCACACAAACTACTTCAGAACCAGAGGAACACAACCACACCACAAGCCCTCAGTTAGATGAAGATAGCACCTACAGAGACTCCACCACCCCAACCAGCACAGAGAGATATCTTGAGTCCACTGAGGTCACCCAGCAAAAAGTTGAGTCTGTTCCAGAGATTTACATAGATCCAAAACACATTGATTTCACAGAAAAAGGAGAACCAGAAATAAAAGCTTCAGCAGTTGATGGTGTTAAAAGCAGCAATCATAGACACTACCAACCAATGCCAGATACCAACCTACAGCCGGGAGAGCCCATCTATTTCATCCCACCTACAGAGGCTCAGCCTGAGACAACAGAGGAACCATTCTCTCAACCGAAGGAGATAGATGGGTCCAAACACTTCCAACCCATGCCTGAAAGCAACCTCGAGGATGAAGATAAAAATCATGTGACTAGTGAGATCTCCATGACCACTGAGGACACTACACTGGAATATGACTCAAGCAATGCCACCACAACTCAGCATGCTTCAGTCCAGTCAAGTCCCTCAACATATCTACCTAAAGGTGCTACAGTAGAAGAAAATGCAGGAAATATCACAGAAACTCCAGAGCCAGATGAAGACTGGGGTCTTTTTACACACACAAATCAGTCAACATCAACAAGCACATCCAGCACTGAAGGTTGGTTGGAGGGTTCAGGTGAGGATTTGACCTTGTCATTCACAGAAAAGGCCGAACATCTGGTCACCTCACATAAATCAGAGACATATGGAGCATCTACCCCTGAGACTATGACAGAGAGCTTCTCATTAACACATCTGAACAGTATTAGCCCAAGTAAGTAAAAAGAAACAATATGCTTATACAGTGTATCAGCAAATAATAATTTTGTGAGCTTTTTAATAACCAAAAATGTACCAAAATGCATGCCATTCAGAACTGAATTGAGAATGCCTTTTAAATGGTTATTTTTAAAAAGTGGTATTTAAATCAACTGGAATTCAAAGAGATATGTATTTGAAAAGTTTTAGGTAACAGCCTTGAACTTTGAAGGTTTATAGGCCTTTCAGACAGAGAGAATGATTTAAACGATGGTTGAATGGATAGACAGAGAAAAACTGTAAATAATAATTGTGGGTCACACTTTATTTTAATGCCCAATTCTCGCCATTAACAAACCATTAACTACGACTTTTGCCTCAATAAACTCCTAATTTGCTTCTTTGTAATACTAAGTTAGGTAGTTGTTAAGTTTAGGTATGGGGTTGTTAGGTTTAGGAATGGGTGCTGATAACAGTAGGAATGCTAATTGTTAACTAGTTATTAGTGAATTGTTGTTGCTTATATGTAAATGTTAAACTGTTCAGAAAATTCCATATCCTAATCATGGTTTGCCTTATAAATTACAATGAAATTGATTTGTTCACTTGCAGCTTTTACACCCAGACATGAAGACACTTCTGCAGACCATCACAATGCTGAGGAAATCTCAACTGAGACTCTTCCTGTGTCTCTTGGTGCAGTTGATGATGCTAGTGATTATTCAACCATAAGCACAACACCGAAGGAAATCGAATCTTCTGAAAGTTCTGGTGACCATGATGACATCCTGCCAGTCACACTCTTGACCACCCCAAGACCTCACCTGTTGGGCACATCAACCACACATGGGCCTGTACAGGTAGAAATCAATTCTCCAAAGGAAATGGAAGGTGTCCCCTCTGAAAGCACAACTCCATCTGGCATTGGGATAGTGGAAGAAGAATTAGAGAAGGTGGAGCAGGATGGGCTTGGAGAGCAACCTAATCAACGAATCACCACATCCACTGAGCTTTATAATTCTGCTGTAACTTTCAGCATTGATGGCAGTGATAAGGATGAGGATGAGTCTTCCGGAGAAAGAGAACCTTCAGGAAACAGGTCTTCAGTTATTAAGCATCCATACTCAGATGTGGCCACCATCACTCCCTCTAATCTGACAGATATGCAAGACCTTAATGAAACAAACAGTGATAATGATGATAATCAAGCCAGCACTGTGGGATCCATGAAAAATCTGGAGGTTACATTTCTTCCTCATGGGACCCAAAGTCCCATCTGGCAAACTGTGGCGTCTTCCACAAACCCAGGAGAGTTCAGAGCAGATGTTGAATTCAGTGGGGAAGCAGCACTTACCACAGATGACATCAAAGCTTTAGATGTATCTGACTCCACCAATGCACCCATCAATGAGAAGACAACGCAAACCCAAAAACCATCCACTACATCAGCCAACAATGAAGATGATGACGATAATGATTATGAACTCATGACTAAAGCAAACGCAGACAATACAGAAGATGAGAATGATGTCACAACCACACCTGAGTCTTCCACTCTACCTGCCAGACCCACACAGAGAGTGCTGGTCAGGACAGGCTACATTTCAGGTAAACATAATGTAGTATATATATTGTCTCAATTTCCAGGCTGCAATTTATATTTTAAAAACTGCCTGTCTGTCTGTGCTGTAGTAGTTTTTCGATCTTTTACAAGGAGAAAAACAGAGAAAGAAAACAACTTGCCTAAAAGTATTTCAGTGCTATTTAATGATGAATAAACTATAGCTAGTACATGGTCAAGCCCCTTAAACCACTTATTTTAGTATTATTTATATACTTTAAATGACCTTTTTTTCAGTTTTCATTTTAATTAGTTTAATTTTTAGTTATTTTACATGTTTAAATTTTTAATAAACTGAATATTTCAGTTTATTTTATTTCAGATAGCTGACAAGGCAACATTTCTAACTAATTTTTTTCATCTAATATTTGTATTTATTTCAGCTTCATTTCACTTGCCAATTCAAATAACATTTTTTAATAATTTTAGTTTTGGTTAATAACAACACTGCCTTAAACATCCTTAAACAGGAGTTATAGCACCATCTATTGGTTGTTTAAATTTCTTGAGCAAACCATATGCTCTCAGAAGGGGGCGCTGTTTCCCTCCAAACAAAGCCAGATACATCACATCTCTTTAAAATACCTGGTTACTTGATAACTGACATACTTCACCAACTGATTAGCACGTCTATCAAAGAGTACAGTGCAGACAGATAGAGACAGAAATTATTTATCCAAAGTGTATAACACAATCACAACAAATAGTTTCAGTCGTGCATGAAGGAAAAGTTTGGTTTAGTGGGGCCATGATGACTAGAAACTGATAACACTACAACTAGAAAGAAAGGGCACCATATCCAGTGCTGATACTGCGTGTTTTATGTAGATAGAGGTTAACAGAGCCAATCAGGGATCAAGATTAAGCCTGTTTTTGATTGAGTTGTGGTCCACAAATTATATAGGCCTACATACTCTTAGTGTAGCTATTACTGCACAGTTGCACCACCTTGTGTTTGTTGAGTATAACCACACTTTATTTTAAACCCTTCATTTATGTGCAATATTTTTATAGTCAGCTATAAAAACATGTGAATGGCCTTTTAGATGCATGTCTGGAGAACCCTTGTAAAAATGGAGGCACCTGTGTGGACAGTGGAGCAGGTCATAGGTGTCTCTGTCTACCAACTTATGGAGGAGACTTTTGCGAGACAGGTGAGTTACCTGCATAACTCATTATACTACTACATTATAAAACCTTTTTATACCATTTTTTAATATATATATATATATATATATATATATATATATATATATATATATATATATATATAGATAGATAGATAGATAGATAGATAGATTATATAATTATATACTCAACTATAATTTGTCCAATCTCTCCCCACAAAGATCTAGAGCACTGTGAACCAGGCTGGGAAAAGTTTCAAGGGTTTTGTTACAAACATTTTACGAAACGGCAGAAATGGGAGGTGGCAGAGCAGCACTGTCGCATGAGCGGAGGTCACCTGGTCTCTGTTATGTCACCTGAGGAACAGGAGTTTATCAATGGTATGTCTGAACAACTGCTTGAAGAGTTGGCCCTTTTCTGTTGATCTAATCATTATGACTTCTTATCGTAAGTAAAAAAAATTATCTTGATGGAACCTGATGGAATTTTTTTAACAAGGTGTCATAAGACTGTCAGTCTTTGCAGGTGGCTTTTATTTTTCAGGAACTCAGTAGGTGGCGCAAAAGTGAGTGTCTTGATGAGTGAATTATCATTTGTTTAACCAATTTTTTTGATTCACTCAGGAACAAACCAAGTGAAGTCTTTATTCTTTATATGAGTCATTGAATTATTTACTCAACCGATTTATCAACCTTATTTTTCAACATGGAAGTAAGCCATTTTCTGTGAATGTGTGAGACTTAGCTGATGTAGGGAAGCAACGAGAAGAATAACAAAGTGCAGTAAACTGTAAAACTGTTTGCACTACAAACCAGTGTGTTCATAATTAAGATAATACATTAAAATAATAAGGTAAGACATGTCAGTTTGCCATATCAAGCAGCAAAATGAGTTATTTTATACAGTTAAAAATAGCAGGAAGCGAATGAAACCGCAAGCCAGACATGGCCACGTCTGCTCTTACGGGAAAAATAAGGTGGATAAAAAACTGATTTATTCAGGAAAAAACTCCCATTACGGTATGTTTACTCAGAGAAGTGAACCTTTGGAACTGTTTTCATTGGTGAAGAGCAAAAACTGACAAACTAAATGCCAATAATTTCTCTAAATTGTAAGTTAGCTTACTCAATACTAACTGTTTTTCAAGTTGTTTATCAGAAAAGCAGTATTCGTGCTCGAGTGATATTGCTTAAACTAAGTGGCAACTATGAGGTGTGCCACATACTGAAGTGTTTTAGCTTACAGTACATAAAGGTATTCATAAAGGACCATTTGTTGACATAACATTGAGAGGCCCTGCATTTTGTTCTGCATTTCTATATAATCATCAAACCGTTAAAGGGCTTTGAGCGGTTCACCTTATTCATACGAGTGAATGAGGGTTGTGTTAAAAGGTCCTGTGCATGTCTGTCATATATGATGCATCTGGGTGTTAAACTGGAACTGGAGTCCATGTTGTGTCTTACTGACAGTGTATGCTGGTTCTTTGGCATTTTCGTGTTTTTCTCTTTCCTTAGTTAAATACAGAGAGTATCAGTGGACCGGTCTCAATGACAAGACCATTGAGGGAGA
This sequence comes from Cyprinus carpio, assembly GCF_018340385.1. NCBI lineage: Eukaryota > Metazoa > Chordata > Actinopteri > Cypriniformes > Cyprinidae > Cyprinus > Cyprinus carpio. Next base: position 16,987,443 of record NC_056612.1, on the reverse strand, counting down.
TTTCCGTTGGTCAGATGGGAACCCTCTGGTAAGTCTACTGATCTGGCTTTCTGTATAAAAAAAAAAAATAAATAAAATAAAATAAAAACATGACAAAACATCAAGTGTTTCTTCAAGGGTTTTCCAAATTAGAACTGCAAGGGGTTCTTGACTTGATGAAAAACTTGATTATTCCAAAGTTTTGACCTGTCTCTCTGTATCAGTTGTACGAGAACTGGTATCGTGGACAACCAGACAGCTACTTCCTGTCAGGAGAGGATTGTGTTGTGATGGTGTGGTACGATGATGGGCGTTGGAGTGATATCCCTTGTAACTACCAGCTGTCCTACACGTGCAAGAAAAGCATTGGTGAGTACATCATCTTCTGTGGTGGTGCCGGGGCCCAGGAAGAACAAAAGTTCATCATGGTTTGTTTTTCTTTAGCAGCATTCTGTGGACAGCCCCCTCTCATACTGCACGCTAAAATGTTTGGACGTCGTCAACTAAAGTACAGGGCCAATTCACAGGTGCGCTACTACTGTGAGCCAGGCTTCATCCAGAGACAAAACCCTATCATCACATGTCAGAGCAATGGACATTGGGAGGAGCCTATGATCACTTGTTCACCAGGTGAAAAATAGTTTTTTGTTGATTATATTATATTATAATATTAAGCCATTGAATCCAAATGGCTTACAGTGTTCATTTCATGTATTTTGCTCACAGTGGGATCAGCATACTCAAATGGAGAACCGGTAACATGGCCCACAGGTCAGAACAAGGAAATAATCATAGAAGAGACAACAACGAAAACAACAACACCTGAATATGTGGATATAAAATGGAATAATTAAAACAAGCACACAGCATTCTTTCACTCTCCTGTTTGTCATGTCATCCCTTTGTTTATCCTCCTTAAAAATGTCCATCGATCAACTCTACAAAGTTCTTTATATATCAGAAATGTTATATAAAAAAAATGGTCCCACTTAACTTTTTTAAAATGGTAATTTCAATTGGATAATAGTTTAAATACACCAGCTATTTGTAACAGGATACTTAAATTAGATTAAAAGCTTATTAATGTTTGTTTTCTTCACTCAGCTGTTTTATTTGACCTTTTTCTCTCTGTAGACCTTGACACTGAATTACATTTTGTAATTCTAAGATACCGTAAAAGCACACTTGATAAAATGCAACTTCCAAACAAAGCTTGTAACCGCTTGGACCAGACACCTGTTCTGTTTCGTTTCTTTTTTTCTCTTTTTTTCTTTTTTAAATAAATTATGAGATAAACCTATGAACAAATGCACTCTAACATCAGCTGGTCTGGATCATTTTGTTTTACATTGTTGCCCTGTAGTGACTAATTATGTCCTTATCAGCAGTATTAGTTATCCATTCTTAAACATTCAGTGTGTTGTGTTTTTCCCTCATTTACTGTAGAATTGCCAACCAAGACTCAACTTGAGATCAAGAACTCTTAGTCTAACAATGACACAACTTTGTCATAAATTAACAGAAATTCCTTAAACAAACAAAAACAAAACAAAAAAAATCTGTAACCTTTGTAAACGCAATCAAGTCAGTTGAGGCATATCAACCCATCCTTTGTGTCGATCTTGGGTCAGCAAAGCTTTATGAAGATTTCTTATGAACTCCACAAATGTTTATGATTTCCAGACCCACATTGAGTCTTTTTATGAAAAGACAGTTGGTCATTCTGCGACTCGGTGCTCATTTTTTCAGGTCTGTATTGTACTGTGGAGCATGGCCATTTTCAGAAGACTACTATCAAGTTTCATTTGATCCAGTGATGCATCACTAACAAAACCATATTTTAGTTTTTGATGGCCTGAAACCAGGGCATATTTTATCACTCTAGAAACATGAAATGAATTACATTCCAACCAATCAGAGCAATCACAATAAAAAAAGTTATCACAATAAGAAATGTTTATGAATTTTCTTGCATATGTGAATATGTGTGTATCACAATATGTGTGTATAAGTGTTATTAAGAATTAGTTTAACAAATCTGTGGTTAATATTCTAACTAGCATTACTAGTAGTGTGCCTGTGATTTGTGAGGCACTTTTGAAAGCAATATTTTATGGGAATTTGTCTTGTAAATAGATGACTGTTTTCTGTAGTTTTGAAACACTGTATGTAAGTTATACTGCAAGTGACACTCTAGGATTGTCACCAAAAATGTATGTAAATACAGATTTCATATTTTCATTGGTAATTTTATTCACTCATTTTACAATCTTACTATTTTGTTCATTGACGGTGTTAAAATAAATAAATAAAATTCCAACTATAAGGCACCATGCAGTATATGGTGCTAAACAATGTAACATTTAAGATAATGTGATCCCTTTGGACAAATTTATGGAAAAAGCAACATTAAGTTCACCTCTCTTTTTAAAAAATAAAGCTCATATGGAATCTACATAGCAATGTTGTTACAAATACAGTGACTGAATAATTGTTAGACTTGGTTTAGGCTACATATTGTTCTTGCTGATATACAATCAAAGCTATAGAGTTAGCATTTCAAGCTAGCAGCTATTCAAGCAGGAGTAAAGCCTTTGTGTCAATCCAATCTTGATTGCGGTTTTCCCAGAAGGACCCAAAATGTTCTGCTTTAAAATAGGCTTAGTAAATGAACTCATACATTCCCTTTCCTGCAGCTCTTCAGGGAGCCTCTAGTGGTGCACATATCATTACGGATACTTTCTGCACCTCTTTAGGGACTTCATCTTTAGGCCAGTGTGCCATGTAAGTGCAGACTTCCTGTAGCAGAAATTTACCAGGCAGCAAAACATGGAGCAGTTACCTGTAGCAATAAGCCCCAATAGGCCGCAAACTTTTGCTAGGAACCCCCGGTTCTGCAATCCCACCACAGCGCTCCCTCGGGTGGATGATGGGGAATCGTACACTGATATCCTGCAGCCAGCCTCCATCACAGTGGTCAAGCTGCTGAAACTTCCAAGATGAGTAGATCTGACCAACCTTCGCTAGACTGGCACCATGCCGTCTGCAGACATGCTCAGCCTCGGCAAAACTGAAAGGCCCTGCAATGAAGAGAACAGAGCCTGAAAAAGCAAAAAAGTGAAGTATTTCTAAGTGCAGCATAGAAATAGTAACTGTATGTATAATAATTACGTTTATTGAACGACTGTGATCTGTATAACTAACTGCACTGTTTCCTGTATCTCTGTTATTGACATTCAATTCTCCAGTCTCATCTCTATATTCAACAATTTCATAATGGGAGCTCAAATGTCACTCTACAGAGTAACAGACTCTTTGTCTTTCCTAAATACAAAAACAACAGAGCTGATTGGGTGTGTGTCACTTCTAGTCTATTGGGGGAACAAACAGTGACTGTGTTTCTAATGGCCTTTTGTTTTAAACAGAAACAGTTTAGTAGGGAAAATGCCTCCTATAAATCTCTGTATCAGTTTACTGTATGTACAATTGTAACAGTTATTGTTTAAGGAAAGGATCACCATGGATCTAGGCACACAGATGTTTGAGAAAAAATTAATATACCCTACTATTCAAAAGTTTGAGGTTTTATCACAGATGTTTGTGTAATGGTTGATATGGACTAGTATTAGGAAGTTTGAGGTTTTATGTATTTATTTGAAGCTTCCAGAGTGCCCTTAATATTTCATCTTGTGTTCAGGGGAGTTATTTTTGTAGGGTTGTCCTAACAAAATGGGCCTAAGAGTGAATTGTTAATTTGATTGTAATGTTCTCTTGGCAGGCCTTCCTACATGTACTATGAAGCCTCTGCAACTGATCCAGAATGCAGCATGATATAAACGATTAAGCGCTTATGCACAGGATATTTAAAACGTACAAAAGTAAATTGGCTAGATGGCAAATAACCTACTTCTCTGGTCTTCAAACACACAAAAACATTAGCCTTTACAGACATAGTGTTTGAGTAAAGAAAATGCTGTACTATTCAAACAACGTCAGTTATTTACCCTTGCATTGCAAAAAAGTGGAGATCTGTCTCCTCCAGGCTGTGCACGGCACGTCAATCAAGTTTTGCTGAGAGCTTGAGGATCCAACGGCGTTACAAAGTTTTACTGACAAGTTCTTTTTAATACTTATCATTTGTTAAATATTTGTAAACCCCTCTGATTTAAAATTATAATAACGAATTATAATAGAGATATGAAGTTCGGATAATTTTTCACAGCACACCTGACTGGGCTAAGGCATGGCAACTGCCATACTCTACCATACAGAAACGCCGCCCCTGGTGTGAACGGGGCTGAAAGTGCCAAGACGAAGAGGATTAAAATGAAAACATTCTTTATTTATCCCAGTAACGAACACACAGACAGGACCTAACATGTAGGACAAGGGGTTGATGTTCATTTTCAGACTGCACAGACTCGTACTAAAAATACACATGGAAAGGAGGATAATAACTAGACACACCTACAAATTGGAAACAATTAGGACAGGAACAGGAAGGACCAAATAAGGGCATGCAACAACCCTGTTTGCATGGAAGCACATGGGGAGCAAAACACAAACAAAACAAAGAACAGAGCCTGACACAATCATTCCGTGTCATAGCAGAAAAAGCCACAGCTGTACTTCATTTCATCAACTATGAACATGATCAACTAATCTATGAAAGTGTCAAAATATTTTTTGTCTCAATTTTGAACAAACAACTTTTTGTGAAATATAGTATATTTTATTTTTATATTAGTTTTTAATATTATGTGCATTTTATATATATTATTCATGTAATATACAGTATTTTATTTTACACAGAATTTTTTTTAATTATTTAATAGTTGTAATAAATTAAGGTCATCAAAACGTTCTGAACAAAGAAAGTGACTTACCAGTGTTATTTCAGTATCACTGAGTTTTTATTAATCATTTTTATATTTTCATTTTAATTAAATGTTTAGTAATTTTGTTGTGTTTTTTAAAAAATTTTTGTCTTTGGTTTTCATTCATTTTGTTTTAGTGTCCTTATTTTAATAAATCAGTTTAAACTAAATGAAGATGAGAAATGTTTCCTTGTTTCCAAATAAATAAATAGTTAGTTTTTGTTTTTTTTGAAGCAAGTTATTTTTTTTTTTTTGTTTTTAGTTTTTATTATTTTAGTTTTTTTTTAGAATATGAATGGTTTTTTTTAGAGGTTGTATGTTTATTTTAAGATGTCTTGTATTTTGTGATTGTGCTGTCATAATTGTTTGCATGACCAGTCAGTTTTAGCCATAGCTGACCAGGCCAGAACAGAAAGAGGAAGTGAAATGGGCCATAGTTTGTGCTCTCTTTCTCTCTGTCTCTCTCTAACCTGCGAGCACAATGACAGCTTTGTCACTAGACTTCCCAGCACTGACCCACGGGCAGCAGAGAGCATGAAAACACAAAAAGGAAACAAGCAGTTGGAGGAAAAGCGGTATAATGGGATTCAAGCGTTGTCAGTGTATACTTTGCATCGTCCTGCTTTAGTTCTAAACTTCAACACCTCTTCTATTTATTAATTTAAGACAGATTTAGGGAATGCAGGATGCATAGTTGACCGGTGACGGCCCTCTCCCACCCCTAAACTGCACATACACATAAACACACACCCATGCTCAGTCTTTAACCTGTTAATTGTATTTATTAATTGTATACGGGACGCCGTCGTTTACTTCACTAAATCCTTATCTAATCATGACAAACTATATATCGTTGGAAAGGTCCTAAGACTCTAAATAGATATTTTACCAATGTTTTTTTTTACAAATTATGTAGGAACAGTAATAGATTTATTTATGACAAGAGGTGCACCGGCCAAAAATCAACATCATAACAGGAGTTCTGACCTTGTCAAAAAAAAGTCTTCTTCATTGCCTTTTTCTCTGTCACACTTTAGAAATAATCAGTAATGATATATCAATTGAAAACATTAAATCTCAAAATTCATCCTTTAAAACCCCATTTTAAAATCAGACATTGCATTACCACGAAAATGGTACATCAATATCATGTTATAAAATGTTTTTGTTCATGAATTATAAAAATTTTAGTTGGAAAGTGCACTTTCAAATCTGTGTTCAAAAATGTGAGTGACAGTTAAGGGGTTAACCTCATGTTAACCCAGCCCCTGGGAAAGTGGGGTTTGAGTCATGGTTGTGTAGTTCTAATGAAGCATGCACTCCCAGTTACATGAGACAGTGGTTGACAAATGATAGACTCGCCCCAGAGGATAACCGTTTGCCTAACTCTGATTTCAAGCCCAGGCTTGCTATTTTCTTGTGGCTCAGCTCCCCCACTTCCAGCTGCTTTGGGTCCTACCCCATCTAACAAGTTCTAGCAGTATTATATTGCTGTGCGTTCTTGGAAATCTGACTATTTGAAAGAATAGTTCCCATATACACTATACAGTTTCTAGGTATTGGGTAGGATGAGGAATGTAGAATATGGTCATGCAGAATGTCTTTATTAGAACTAATAAACAGCCAATATGTTAATAAGTGTCATGCTAATAAGCAACTAGTTAATAGTGAGAATTGGTCCCTATACTAAAGTGTTACCAAAAAAATAAAATAAAAATCTATTCCAAATAAACAGCATTATTTTGATGTTTTGAAGTCCATCAAAGAATCCTGAAAAGAAAAAATACAGTATATTACAGTTCCCACAAAAAAGGATAATTAAACACAAATATTACTTACACTTTTCTGTATTTTTGATAAAATATATGTAGTCTCAGTGAGAATAAGAGACTTCTTTTAAAAACATTAGAACATTTTACCAACCCAAATGTTTAAATCGTAGTGTAGCTATAGACTACTTTTATGGTGTTTTTTGTGTGTTCCATGGAGGTTTCATGCCATTATCAACACCATACCTGATCAGATATGTGCATGTGGGTCTGTCATAACCAAACACATTACTTCTCTCTCTATGTATGGACAATAGCAGGTTCGTCAGGCTTTTTAAGTGAACATGAAGTGTGACAATGTGTACACTGCAAACTAGGTTCAGTCTTATTGGAGTCAGGCTAAAGTCAAACATTACAGATTTAATAATGTGATAGAAAAGCTCAGGTGTCCGGTGTGACCTACTGTCATTTGTCATTTGATGTCATTTGTATTCAGGAGCTAAGTGGAGTTATAATATTATTGTATACATTTATTCTCTTTCATGCCACATTACAGTAAGATCATTTGGTGTCAAAAAGCAATGTAAAATTCAGAGACATCTGCAAGAGAACTGGTTTTCTATTGTGTATTTTAGTTGTTTGTATGCATTTTCCCATTATATTAATTATTAAACCTTTATTTTACTGTATTTACTCACTGAATACTTTTTGTATTGTCTTCAGTTATGAGAATGAAAGAATTTTCTTTTTATTGTATATTTTGTTCCCTTTTATTGTGCGTATTTCTGTGTGTTTTGTGCACATGTAGTTGTGTAAACCACTTGAATGGTTGAAACCCAGTTGTGGAGCACTTTCTTTGAGTTACAGCAGTTGACAACTCCTGACAGGAACATCTCTGGGCAGTTTTACACCCCTTTTATCAGCAGGAATTCTATTCTTTGCTAAAGCATGCCTGACAGGCTTACTGATAAGACTGGCTATCTTTACACATTCCTCTATGAATAGCCATTTCATTGTCTTTTCGGTCATATGTTCATTGTCTGCCACTAGTTTGAGATTCTTATAGTAGATTGCCACTGACTTCAAATCTGATAAAGTTCTGGAGAGGGACTGTGTCATTCACTCACATGCAAAGTTAACAGTGTAAGAACACACCTGTTCAGGTTTTACCAGCACAAAATTTTCTGCATCACTGATTTATATAGCTCTGAACACACTGGACTAATCTGAGTTTTTTCTGCATGAGGATGCAAGCACATGATAATAATTGGCTAATAATTGCTAAAAATAAAATTAAAGCTAAAGTTAATTAATGCTAAAGTTCTCCATTACTAGGCTATATTATTTTATTCATGCTGGGTTATGAGGTTTTTCTACAGCACTAAAACAGCACCTGCAGTGCTTTGGCTCACATGTAAAACTAACGAATCAGCCAAACAAATGAAAATAAGTAGCATAATTTCTTAAATTTCAATATATGATTACAGTGTTGCAATTATCATTATGCTGTAAATTCTCTTTTATCCCCTCTATCCCAGGCATCAAACCTCTGTCTTTAAAATTGCAGATGGTTGACATTTTTGCAGAGAGATTTTGGGCACATGTTTCCATGTGACAGTCACACATGTTGATAGACATCTCTCTCTCTCTTGCTCAAACATGAATGGAATCTCACTCACTCACATCCCAACGCTCATCTATACTGCAGCTCCCTGAAGCGATCCTCATTCAGATGGCCTGCAGAATACACATGACCAGGTCACGATTTTATATTACTGATTTTATGTTTGTGAATGTGGGTTGAGAAGAGTACAGATTTTTATAAGTATTTTGTTTTTTAGATGTCTGTTGATTCCTATTTGAAGCTATGCATGTGTCTGTTATTTAACTGCAGGTCTTGCCATGTTCTTATCTTGTGGGATCTTGGCTGGCATTTCCTGAAGCTGTTTCTGTTACCTATATGCCCCCCCCCCACCCCCCCAAGTTTTGACTGTGTTATCTCACAAAGATGAAGTGGAAAGATTAAGTGACACAAACTCACACTTCACAGCAATATATTGCATGCATGTCATGCTTGTGGCGGTTTTTGGCAAGAACTTGTTTGAAGGGTGGGGAGGGGGTCTTATGCAACGTTTGATTGTGCATTTTAAAATGATATTTATGTAAAGTGGAAATCTTACATTTGGTTATACTGTACAAAACTAAAAAAAAAGAAATAATTTACTGAAATAAATTTGTGCGTCAAATGATGGTACCCTTCAGTAAAGAGGTGTGTCTCTATGATTAAGAGTTAAAGAACTCGTGATCATTAGGTTTTTACGCTTCACTATTACTTGGAATGACTGAGATGTTCAGTATCTTTCCTGGACACACAACTGATCACAGATCATGCAAAGTTTTTAAGTTTCAACGTCAGACCTTCTTCACTGTGTGTTGATGCATTTCCACAGTAATGTAAATCGAACACTGAATCCTATTTTTTATACAGATGCAAATTTTTTTATTAAAATAATAGGCCTACATTTATAACACTGTGTTTTATTACCTTGGCATTAAATTACAGAAAGCTGGTTATTTGTTTATTCATTCATTCTTTCATTCATTCCATATTTTGGAAAGACATAGAAAGCTTCCGCTTCTGTGAACCCCAGAAAAGGGTCCATTGAAATGCACAATTCCCATTAAGACATGATTGATTTTTTTCCCCCGCAAGTAACAGTAAAATGTCATGCTATTAGGTGTCCCGCTGCATATAAAATAAACGCATATTTTATTACGGTTTAGAAATGAATCAAGTCATCACAATTTGTGTAACCCTTTTTTTTTTTTTTTAAACAAAATTAGCCTACTCATTGAACTTTTAGCACCTCTAAGCAAAAAGTGGTCATCAGGGAAAAATAAATACATTAAAAAGATTTATACCGGAAAAACTTTTTTGTTTTTGTCTACATAATAAATGTTTGTGTACTGTGTATATTTGTTATGTACAAATAAATACAAACACATTGCATGTATATATTTAAGAAAAATTTTATGTTTTTTTATATATATATATATATATATATATATATATATAGATATATATATATATATATATATATATATATATATATATATATAAAATATATATATAAATATATAAATGTATATACATGTAAATATTTTCAAAATATATACTGTATGTGTGTCACACCCCTGAACTGTTTTGACTCCTGTTCTCTGTGTGCCCTAGTTTCTGTCTCGTGTTGATTGTGTCATTATGTTCATGTGTGTCTTGTCAATTACCCTCATTAACGTTCCCCTTATAAGTTACATTCTGTTCAGTATTTGGTTGTTTCGGTCTCGTTGACGTGTGTGCGTTTCTGCCTTCTCCATATGGATGATCCCATGTGGATTATTAAAGACTTTGTATCCTCATCATCCTCGTTTACGTGCTTCTCTCCTGCACCACACCGTGACAATGTGTTTGTAGTTATATACATAATAAATAAACACGGTATACATGTATTATGTGAACAAACTTTTATATTGGATGCAATTAATCGCGATTAATCGTTTGACCGCACTAATATTTTTTTATTTTATTATTTTTAAAAAGGGATTAAAAAATATTGCTTTCACCCATATATTTCTGAGTAACGTAGCTTTGAGCTTTTCGCGGGCGCGCCCCTCCCCCACCGACACGCAGGCTCGCAAACCACTTTTGAAGAAAGCTAAAACGTCGTCTTCCTGTCCAGTCAGGTATGTAATGTGTAAAACCAGTGTTATATAATCCATACCTCATTGTAATCGTGTATAAATTGTACATAAATCGTGTATTGTAAAGATGGATTAGCTGTCTGTTTTAGAAACGCCGAGTTTTAAAGTTGAAAATCTCCCCCACTAATCTATTAACCCATTATAATTAGTAACGTTATATTACTGAATGTAATCAGGATGGAGTCTAGTCAGTTTATATATTTATTTGAGGTATATTTTGTATTTCAGATTTATACTGGTTAGCATCTTGAGGTTTGTTAAGAATTGTTGCATATTGGTTAAAGTCTAATTTCTGTAAGTTAGCGCTAACCGTTGTGGAGGTTGGGACAGATAAGTTAACATTAACGTTAGTGGTTTTGCGAGGGAACTTTCAGACAAATTCAAATCTCAGGAGGGGTTTTCGTTACGTGATTACTGACTTTTTCAGCTGCCTTGATTCCACAATTATAATTCCCATTCATTTTCTACATAAGTATTAATTAAATATAATATACAGTATGGAATGAAAATGAGTGAGACAATTAGTTAGGAGATGGATGATCCAAAATGATATTTGATTTTTGATTAATAATATAAAAAAAAATGAAAATCATACAAAAAAAGACAAAGGTGAGAAAATGAATGAGATTTTTATTTACAAAACCCTTCTGTATTGCTTCTGTTGCAGATTTTCTAACGTTACTGAAATCAGTAACAGTTACATTACAGAAAAAAATCTGGAGAAACATCTCTATAATAAGGTCTATGTTTCTGTTGATGTTTTTATATATATATATATATATATATACGTGTGTGTGTGTATGTATGTATGTATGTATGTATGTAATAAAGCAGCAGACAACAGAACTGTTGTGCGTATATCTAATAAATGGAGTTTTATCATGTTTATGGTGTGGACGCTAATACAGTTATCCTGAAAGTTATTGTTCTTACTGGGAACATTTACAGTGAAATCTGATTCTCTAATGTCCACTTAATATATGTAGTGAAAAATTTAAATGTGAATGTAATTATGCAGACCCATCCTACCTGACCAGTTAGAGATTAACTTCCACATCGCTGAACTTGGCATGTTTTCTGTTTTATATTTTTATGGTTGACCAGAAGCACAGTTTGATTGTTAAATGTCTGGTATAGTTACCAACACGAAGAACAGGACACCTATCTGTCGAAATTAGATTTTCATACTGGTACATAATAATTTACATCATCATTTTATTGTGTGAATAGAGATATAAAAGACCCTAATATATTTATATATGTAACTTGACCTCATATATACGGTGCCTGTGACAGGATCACATGCCCAAGACCTCCACAGCATAAAAAGAGTGTGCAAACATTTTATCAGTTGAAGACTGATTTAAAAGAGACAAGGTGAAATGACTCGTCATGCCCTGGTAACAGTCCTGTCCTTAACCTCAGGCTGCTCACTGACTCAAAGAGGGACACTTAGGCTTCCTGTTTGTTTACTGTCAATATAAGACATTTGTTGATGTTTCTAAACACTTTTACAAGGTCACTCAGTCCGAGTTAATACATAATCTAATGGGTTCAGATATGACTTCTGTCATTTATCTAAAGAGTTAATATAGATCGTCCTATCAATAGCTGTTAAAATTATCAATCTTGCAGTGATGCAACACAATCATTTTTGTTTGCTTCTTCACTGCAGCTCTTCATCATTGCACAAACAATGTTATTTTGTCCCTTTGTCGGAAGGAGAACACTTGGCATTCCTTCATGCCAGTTATATAAACATTCAGCATCTGAATGGCCTTTAGCAGTTCACTGGTTATAGTTTAAGTTAACTGTTTTGATATCACATATCAGATGATGAATGGATGTGTGTACCAGGGCCTGTAGCTGCATGCAAAGGAATCCCAAAGTATGGGATCTCAAGATCTTTCAAAAGACCCCACTGGGCAGTAGCTTTGTAGATGATGAAGAGAATCTCTTGGAAATGGTGTTATCTTGTACAGAATTAGCTACAGGCCTTTACCACCAAGTTCACCTCTTTGAACACCTAAGAATTGTTCAGTTTTGTCATTTGCACTGACAGACTTCAGTGAGAGTGCAGGTTTGACTTGATTTTTCCTGCACCATGAATTTCTCTCTGGTGTGCTAGTTCAAACGGAGAATGTTTGTCTTTTTTGTTCTTTTAATGTTATGTTCATTGGTGCTTTCGATGTTATTTTTTTCTCACTCTCTTTTCAAAAGCACTTCAGACAGGAGAGTGTGCACTTATCATATTAGCACACACATCCAAATCACTTTTTCTGAGCTTGAAACATTGAAACTGAAAGACAGAAGTGAGATTTGAGAAAGGACTTGCACACACAGATGTTTGTGAACCCAGTGCTCTTCAGCTACTCATAGATGAACGCAGAGGTGAACGAGATCAAAGGTCAAGCACTGTTGACCAGAAGAATCAAAGTGACACTTGATGGTTCTAACTTTCGCGTCAGTCCAGAAAGCTGTGCCTATTATATAGTTCTTATTTATTTTCCACTAGGCTGTTTTAACATTTTGTCAGTTTGTTAAAGGCCACATGAAATCAAAATTGACCCCGTTTTCTTTATAAGCACACATTACTAGAATCTGTTTATCTGTGCAAAATGTTTGCCTTTGTAACTCATTCACACAAAAAGTAACACTTAAAAGTTTCTTGTTTGTTTATTTTGTTTCCAAAGCATGTAGAATTACTTCTCTCTCTTATCATACTTAAGCCACAAAAGTGCAAGGAGGGATTAAACCCTCCTTTTTTTTGTATGTTTTCCTTTAAGTTGCCCTTGTCAGCCAGAATAGTAGCTTTTCTTCGAAGGCCTTTATCAATGGTGTTGTATAAACATTACAGTGTAAATGATTTCTGTGAATTTAGAACCAGTTTAAATCAGTCACTGGGATGTTTGCTGGATTCGACAGTCACTGATTTGATACATTTTCTTGTGTAACTCCTGCCTACACGTGTATTTTTACTAATATTTTGCACTATTAAATATATATAAACCCTACCACTCAAAGGTTTGGGGACGGTTAAACTATTGTTTATAGTTTTATTAAGGAAGGACATTTTAAATTGTGACAGAATATGTGAAGGTAAAGTCTTTTATGTTGTTACAGAAAGTTAACATAAATGCTGTTCTTTTGAACTATCTATTAAATTTGAATTCTTTTTTTTCGCAGAATCCCCAAAAATATTAAGCACAACAACTATTCAGCATTGAGAACAATAAGACATGTTTCCTGAGCATTAAGTCAGAATATTAGAATCATTTCTGAAGGATCATGTGATTCATAAAAGGAATAAATTACATTTTAAATTATATATTAAAAAAAAAATTGTAATAATATTTCACAATATTACTGTTTGTACATTATTATGGACATTATATATTATATACACCAGGGGTGCCCACCCTGCTCCTGGCGAGTCGACTGTCCTGCATTGTTTAGCTTCAACCCTAATCAAACACACCTGCCTTTAATTTTTAGTGAGCCTGAAGACCTTAATTAGTTGCTTCAGGTGTGTTTGATTAGGGTTGGAGCTGAACTTTGCAGGACAGTCGATCGCCAGGAGCAGGGTTGGGCACCCCTGATATACACTATTATACATTATTTACTGTACAAATTCGTACTAATCCAAACTTTTATGTGAGTAGATAGACATGACAGTGGAATTGTAAAGCTGTTTTTCATTGTATATATGAGACAAACAATTCAGGTCATTGCGTCACTTGCAGTTTCAAATCCAATCTCTAGCAGAAATGGCACCTGTCACAAAGACAGATGCTATTCATCAATCAGTACCAATACTGAATGTTTTGAGTTCATGTCCTTGTCAGTTCAAAATGTATGTGTCTGTTGCGGAATGTGTCTGTCCTGGGGGACAGAAGTTGTGGGAAAAAAGTGTGTTTGTATCAATTAAGTTTAACTGCTTTAAATGTGGATAAAACATACAGTATGCCATCATGTTCAAATATGACTAAGACACATCTATCACCTTTAGATTTCTATTTACATACCACATTGGCAATATTAATGGAACAGTGATCATTATCAACCTCAATTGTTAACATTTTACTTGAATATTATCATTGGCCAAAAACTCCTTGTGTACCTCCTGAGCAAAAAAGTGAGGGAGGAGCCCAGAACTGCTGCAAATCAGTAGACTTGAGAGAGCAGGTGGGCGTTACTAAGATGACAAGTGACAAAACTAACAATAAAAAGACTTGTGTCAGCTAATGTTCTCTTGCACTCTGCCTCCAGACCCATCGGAGCCTGTGACCTGCTCCAGAAAGAGGAAAGGGGATAGAGAGTGAGCAAAGGATACTGGCAAAGGGGAAGCACCATGGCTGAGTCTACTAACATGAGGCTAAGGCTGCCACTGTTATGCATCATCTTGGAAGTCATCCTCATCGTCCTCTTTGGAACGCTGGTGGAGTATAACGATGACACTGATGCCAAGCTGTGGAATGAAAACAGAAACCATAGTGCTACTAGAAATGATCATGAGAATGAGTTCTACTATCGTTATCCCAGTAAGTGACACTTTTGAATGAATGATGTGTAGAAAACTAGTAAAAATAGGCCTGGATTTTATATTCAGCACTCATTGTTGAGAACATATTTTGTGGATCTGATACGATCATGCAACTGGGTAATTATTAAGTAATAACAATAATATGGATGTATAAATCTATTGAGTTCACCAGTAGAAACACACGTGGTGCCTTTTAACTTGATAACCGAGGAATGTGTTTGATTGGTTGTACTACAGACCAACATTGGCCTGAAATGAGTGGTCTGACTGGTTTAAGTGAAGCACGTTTACATTTCATTCAGAATTTGATCTCTTTAAAAGCTTGATTTATTGTTTGTTTTGGGTTTGTCTTTGTGCAATTGTCATTTCTTGTGAAACAGTAGTTGGATTTCCCAACCACTTTGCTTTACTAAACCCTCATCTTGTCCTTTAATCTCTGCAGTCTGCACTAACATGCTCTCTGCACCGAACTTGTGTGAAGCACTTAATTACATTTATTGCATTTCATGTTATGTCTGCACTGCAAGTCCAGGACACACCCACATGTGAATTATATACAATGACTTGGCAATGGCATAAATCATGACAGATTTCTCAGACTTAACTAATCAGGTTTAGCAGAATACTGCATATATTAGGTAGGATAAAGAAAGGGGCAAATCCTCTGCAAAGAAAAGTGATTTTATTGTCTTGTAAAAGACTTCTTATCTGTACAGTATTTGATCCTTAATCTTCAACAATATGCATCCTTACCTTTATGGGAGTGGTTGCATCTGTTTTGCTTGTCATTGCTCAACTGCGGGAAACAAAACAACAGGTGTGACATGAGAAACAACTGCATTCAGGGGTGTATGACAATTGATCACATTTTTATATATTATGTGTTCAAATACAATAAATTATAATGCTCTGCCATTCACAGTTAAGGTTGTCTACTTTGTAAGGATGCAAATATAATACAATCACAGTTCACTTATTGGTGTCATTGAAGGGATAGAAAATTCCATTATCTTTAACTCACACTAATGTTGTTTCAAACCTATATGCCTTTTTTTCATCCTTTGAATGCAAAAGAAGAAATTTTGTTCATACATTCACTGTCAGTGGGGTCCAACCAGTTTGTATCCCATTCACTTTTATTTTAGAATTAAAAAATATATGTTTTTTTTATTTTAGAATTTTAAAAAAAGAGACACAAAAGAAATAAAGGTTATTAAGTTTTGGAGAGACATTATTATAAAATTTAGTTTAACTATCCATTTAAAGACTTATTTGTCCTGCAGTAAACTCAGCTTACACGTAGAGCTCGTAGACTTATTTATGGGCTGCCAAAGAAGGGTGAGTGTGAGAGGTATGTGGGACAGTTTGCCCACAGGGGCCATGCCATCCTCATTGGTGCCCAGGTCAATGGCCAGTTGCTTGGCAACAGTGTAATTGTGTCAAAAGAAGTGAAGTGGGTGAATGAATGGCTCTACACAGAGAAGAACACAGGGGTTAATGAAAGGTTCAGCATACACATAGTGTAAATTTGGCCCTGAATGGTGCTGCTAAGTTCCCGTATCAGAAAAAAAAAAAAAAATTTTCTGTATGTGTTGTCCACACACATATCAGTGAGCAGTTGCATTTTTTTTTTTTGATTACTATTAAAAATGTAAAACTGATAACGAGAGGGGAAAGAATAAGTAAAACATCTAACTGACTTTGTGTTTTAGGTTTCCAGGATGTTCATGTCATGATCTTCGTGGGCTTCGGGTTCCTGATGACGTTTCTGCAACGTTACGGATTCAGTAGCGTCGGATTTAACTTCCTCATCGCAGCTTTTTCCCTACAGTGGGCCACACTTATGCAGGGCTTTTTCCACGGCTTGCATCATGGCAAAATCCATGTTGGCGTGACTAGGTAAAACTTGAACCCCACATATGACTTATATGTTTTTGTTTCTTACATCCAGTAATTTGCATTTCAAAGAGACTGATGATGTTTGGAGGCCAGCAGCAGTAGTGGCCAATACAGATCTCTTATCAAAGGGCTAAAACAATCAGAAAAAATAATGTCTTTGTTATGTGTCTGAATGTGTTAGGTGTATGTGCACATTTGCTTTTGCTGTGGCCTTGGGTGTAAAGTAGATTACAGGTGAACACAGCGCCACCAAGTGGACGTGGCGGTGGAGCAGATGACTAGACTGTGCAGCCCCTGCCTCACAGACACAAGCACTACTGTATTTATAATTACTCACAGTGAATATGTTTGTTCTGCAGCATGATAAATGCAGACTTCTGCACTGGTTCCGTGCTGATCTCTTTTGGCGCCGTTTTGGGGAAGACCAGTCCTGTGCAACTACTTGTTATGGCCATTTTCGAGGTGACATTGTTCGCCGTCAATGAGTTCATCCTGCTTTCCATCTTTGGGGTGAGTGTGTCTGATCTACAAAAGCACAAAAAATGATCATTGGAATTTTCAGATTTTGCTAATTGTTACTAAATCTGAATTTTCACCTGAATAACTTTTTGAAATACTGGATACATGTTTGATAGGGGTGCACCGATATTGAAATTCTGGTTGATAAACCAATAATTATTTTTATGTAATGGAAGATAAATGATAAATACAGAAATTCTATATTTATCAGAAATTGTTTTGTTTAAATCATTAAAAAATAAAATTAAATAAAATTAATCATTTTAAATGCTTAATATGACATACACAACATACACAATTAAATATTTAATATCGACCAATACAGGTCATTAAAAACTCTCTCTCTTACATATTATGCCCCTTATATAACCCCTAATATTTCCCACAGGCATAATAGAGACAAATTCCTAGTACTACTATCATAATCACTGTGTATAGCTTGTTGTAAAATTTTATAACTCCTGCATCCTGATTAGATTGAGTATGAACTGGTTTCTCTTTACATCTAATGCCATTATAAATTATCAGCTGTATAGATTACTTTCTAATATGTGTCTTTCATTTATTTTTTGGTCTTGCCGAATGTAGATGTGCATATAATATGTAGTTACAGCTCCACCTTAGACTTTAACAAAAAAAAGTTCTACTAGATAACATTTGAGTACTTCACATTTAAATTTACTTTACATCTAAATTAAATATCCACAGAAAAAACTAATAAGCTAAAAACAAATAACCTGCAGTCTGCATACGGAGTTCAAAAACTATATACATATTTATACTCTTACATGTTAACGGTATCTCTAGGCCAATGATGCTGGAGGATCCATGACCATACATACATTTGGTGCATACTTCGGCCTAATGGTGACCCGTGTGCTGTACAGGCCAAACCTGGACAAGAGCAAACACAGAAACTCATCTGTCTACCACTCTGACCTCTTTGCCATGATCGGTAAGTCACCTAAAAAATTCTAACCTGTGGTCAACCAGGACTTTCTGATCCACTAAAGCTTTGGTTCTGTTTAGGTACCATCTATCTGTGGATGTTCTGGCCCAGCTTCAACTCAGCCATTACAAACTACGGTGACCCACAGCACAGAACCGCCATGAACACTTACTACTCTCTGGCTGCCTGCACATTGGCTACATTCGCATTCTCTGCCCTAGTCAACCCCGAAGGCAAACTGGACATGGTGAGCATCCTCTTGTGGATATCTTTGATATTACGTTACAAACTGCAATATTACAAACCCTCTTACAAGCCTTTGTCTTTTTCAGGTGCACATCCAGAATGCCGCACTGGCTGGTGGTGTTGCTGTGGGAACAGCTGGAGAGATGATGCTGACTGCCTTTGGCTCTATGATCGTGGGATTCCTCGCTGGAACTATTTCAGTACTGGGATACAAATACCTCACGGTTAGTAGAGCACATTTCTCTCACACATAGCTATAAACATCCACAAGAAGCCTCAGTATCACGTTTGTTGCTGTTTTGTGCTCTTTTAGCCAGTTTTGGAATCGAAACTGAAGATTCAGGACACTTGTGGCATTCATAACCTGCATGGAATGCCAGGGGTTCTGGGAGCCGTAGTGGGTTCTGTCACTGCTGCCCTGGCATCCCCAGAAGTTTATGGACATGGGTAAGTCAGTAGTTAATATAGTTCTGTAATTATTGCATAATTAATGATTTGTGATTGTGTTATTGATTTGGTCCACAAACACATCTGTCACACAACAGTATCGTTTATAATTGTATTCATATTTTATATGTTAATTATTGTTATTTAATAAGGTTAATAGTTTTGCTTTGTTTTGCATACTTGTGTGTTGTCAAACTATTTTTTGTCGGTTTTTGGAGGTTGATCGGTGTATATGTTTTGTTGATTGATCGGTAGGTTTTGTTGATTGTTGGTGCAGATGGTTTTCGGCGTTTTGTATTTTGATGGTTTTGTTGGTAGTTTCCCGCGTTGCGTCCATTGCTGGAGCGGCTGAGAGGGCTCTGTTTTCATTATACAGTGCGAGAGCGGCCTCTAGTGGTTGAAATCACTGACAGCACATGCTGTTTGTTTAGACACGTGACGCTGAACAGAGCGAGAAACTTCAGACAGAAAATCCTGCCGCACCTCAGAGCCCCATTCACATAGTTTTCCATTAAATTTCATTATATTCGCCCCGAATCATTGTTAATGTACATAATGAATTGTATATGGAGCATTTTCATCGAAACGTTTGTCTTTCTGTGGTTCTAATAAAGTATGTATGCTTCATTTATAGAGCTATAATATAGAGTATACATTGTGCTGGCATAATTGTATTACAGTGTATATGCAGAAAACGCGGACGGAATCGTGGAATCCATTCATAAAAACAGAATTCACAGTTTAGCGCACGTGACGCTCACTGTGATTTCAGCGTCTGCATTCTCACTAAATGAGGAGGAAAACACATGAAGAACATCTCCAGAACTGCTCTGAGAGTCACTTCATGACCATTTGACCGTTTGATTTGAGCAAAAGCATCACATCACATGCACAGAAGATATTCACGGCAACCCGTCAAAATAAAAGTCAGGTTTTGAAGTCTATTTTTCAGTAGAATGTATTTGTGCTAATGCTTCTTATATGATGAAAAGAATTATTTTTTAAGGAATAATCACACAACATTTCTTCCATGTTTTAATTTTAATAGTAAATCCCCTTTGTTTGCCCAAAAAAGATTGAAAAAAAAAAAAAGTTGTTTTTTTGCGTTCAAATAATTAGACATGCTTAAACAGAATTTGGTGACAATAAAAAAATATGGTAAGAAAAAATAAAACATTTCATAGGGCCCTAATCATGTAATCATGTTAAACTTTCATTAAATTGATTTGAAAATGTATAAGTTTCATGATTTTAATTAATTAGACTTGCTTTTTGATTAATAAACTTTAGTTTAACTATTAAAAAGGAGTGGAGAAAATTAAAATGTAAAAAAACAGAATCCAGAAAAATTAACAGAATTTGGAAATAAATAAAATGGAATTTAGGAAAAATTTAACTGATTTCATAGGGCCCTATTAGAGTGTGGTAACATTTATCAATTTTAAAAACTATCGGTTAATTAATCGGTATCGGCCAGTGTGGTCCAACCTAGCTATCGGTATCAGCAAAATCCAATATCGGTCGACCTCTACTTGTGTGTCATGGCTGAAAATATTGCAGAACTCATTCTGTGTGAGAACTGGGAATCATTTGAATCTTATCAATCCAGTTTCCAGTTCTGCTTATCGATTCCGATTCTTTTCGATTCCCAGTTTCGATTCCAATGTGATTTAAAAATGAAGTCAAACATTTAGATATCAAACTAATTTATTCTCTCTCTTTTTGCAAAACATTTAGTTGCAGCTGAATACCATGAACAAAAATCAGCAGGCTACATAAAAACTGGACTTGGAGTGTGCAAAATAGAGCTACATGATTCTTGATCAATTTAGATTTTTTAATGCCGATTGTGGTTCTCTCGTGATTCTGAAGAAAAAACAGACAACTAAACAAAATCACATGCAATTTATGAATGAATGATTCAAGGACTAAATCAAGATTTAATTGTTTCATTACTGCATGAATCAGCATTGAACAATTCTCTGAAATGATTCAAAGACAAATAAATTTTAACAGCCCCTTTTCGCCACCTACTGGCGTAACAATGTGATAGATAAATCTTTATTTGAAGTGTCAAATTACTTTCAAAAGGTGATTTATTTTGATTGCTACCATACACATCAGAGTTTATATCCAAACTATAAACTTTTGTGCCAGTACTTCTGGGGTTTGAATGTTTGTAACACAGAAATACATATGCTGTGTGGCAAGAAGCTGTTTCATACATAACAGCTGCTCTCTTTAGGTCAGCAGCAGCGTGAACGCATATATGAATGTTCAAATCACACTGGGGGGGATACTGTTCGCATGGACGAACCACGGCTGAAGTCCTGGCAGATCGCCAGGCCGGGTCCTCACAGATAAAGAAAAACAAAAGAAAGAAAAAAAGCGCTCACAGGAATCGATAGGCGGAATCCAAATTTAAACAAGTAGCCGATTCCTGACCTTAAGTATCGATTTTCATTTCCCAACCCTAGTGAGAACTGACACATATGTGCCTCTGTATCCCATCTTACTCAGACTGCAAAGAGTTTTCGCTGATGTTGAAACTGGGAAATGGAACCCTCAATCTAAGGGTGGATTTCAGGCTATTTCTCTGGCCGTCACACTAGGAATGGCTCTGTTTGGTGGTCTCATTACAGGTGGGTACTCCACTACAGTTTGAAAGTGCAGTGAATGCATGCTTCCACTAGGCCAATTATTTGATCTTATCAATTTGATGTTTTGCACTGTTATCATATTGTGCCATTCAAATGAGAGAATTTTAAGTAAATATACAAATGTTATGAAACGCACATTTGTGCCACACATTGGAAACATATAAACAAGGCAAAATGCATAGAGCTTAATGTTTTATTAATTGGAAAATGGCAAATATATTTAATTCATTTTCAGTTTGGGACAGAAATATACTATATTATTATAGTAGTAATAATATTGTAATATTCACAACAACACCAACAAAAATGATCACTGTAATATATTCAGTTTGGTTTGGTTAAAAAACTTGGAACACAGACTACAAATTCACTTACAACAAAACAGAAAAGAGAAATATTTTGTAATAAATGTCATTTAGTCCCTGCGATTGTTTACAAAGCTTTAAAGAAAATCGTACATTAGATAGTTCATGCTTCTCTGTGTATACATGTGTGTTCAGTATATTGTGATTTTTTCGATCTCAGATAAATATGTCTGTTTTTCTCAGGGCTCATTCTGAAGTTGCCCATTTACGGTGCTCCTCCAGATACTCAGTGCTTTGAGGATGGACTCTACTGGGAGGTGAAGACTTTTCAGTACCATTTTTATATCATTTTATAGTTTATGCTGTATTCTGTAAGCCTGTTTTAACCATAGATTCCTTACCTGTCCTTGACTTACTAGGCATTATTGCCTAATATGCAGTGTCATTTGACATTGTATGTACAATATGCAGAGACAGTTTTGAGTATTTCGAACGACACTTAGTCTTATCATGTGCTAATAGGAAGTGTGAATGCATTTCAGGTACCGGGGGAGGAGGAAAGCCAGCATGAGCTTTACGAAGTGGCCACATCAAACGAAGTGGAAAAACTCAGCAGCTAAATTGCCTGCATTCATTCGTTCAATACTATATAAACTTGCACAAGTCCTGTCACCTGTGACGTTCACTTCAGGTGCCGTTTTTTTTACTTACACTCTTAAATTAAAATGGTCAACTTTGTTCCATTATTGTTAATATCAGTATATGTTATTATATCAAACTTTTAGCCCGGTTTACCTGAGAAACAACATTGAGAATGTACAACAAACCTGTGATTGCTTATAAGACCACTAGATGGTGATGCAGAGCTGAGAATGGCTCTACAGCGCCGTGACAGAGGACAAGCTGATTATTCTCGTGATTACCTTCTAGAAATATCTCATTTAAGATAGCCGACTGCAAAATACAGGTGTAAAATATAGAACAATGAGAATCTGTTGTGGGATGTATGGGAACATATTTTTTATTCATTTGGTATATGTATTATTTTTTCATTCTCCTAAAATTGAATGAGAAATTTTATTAATCCTAAACAGCTGGAATTTAATATCTACAACATAAACTCTCTGTGAGTTACAGTTTTGTAAAATGTTTCCTATCAGCACACATTTTATCTTAGATTTCTGGATTATTTGTTTCAAACAAAAAGTTTAGAAATACTGTGAATATGGGACATTAATGGACGTCGGTTTATTGACTACTAAAATTGGAGGGGGAATGTTTGGACTGATTTAAGATATTAACTGTATATAGTTACATGTTTATCTGTTTTAAAGAAAAAGTGTTTCTTTACAAGGATTATTTCAATTTGGCATAACCTGCGTTTGAACGACAAATTCTGTGTGGAATGACATTCAAATAAATTGCTCAGATTTATATTTCTGAAATGTCATTTTTATTTTAATAATCCCTTGAACGTGTGTGAGAGAAATACACAGTATATTTTTCGAATTGGACATGTGTTTGTTTTTTTCACCACATAGGCTAAGTGATTTCTTCAGAGTCACGCAGGCGTGAATTCTACATTCAGCTCGACGATAAACGACGATGTCAAATCACGCTGATTCCTAGTGAAGGCACAATTTAATTCAAGAATACTTAATGGCGCCTACAGTCACCGCGGAAAGGGTTAACGAAGAGTCCAGATGGTCTCCGTCGCGTAATTAGCACAGTTTCACTTTCTAGGATCAAACGGAGAAGGGAAAGTGGGGGTCTTATTTTGATAGCACGTTATTAGGAGCGCCTGGAGCTCGCGGGCTGTGAGAGGAGCAGCTCTACGCCCCTTTTGATTCGCTCACTGCGTGTTTTACAGAGACGGCGCCGCGGCGTGAACCAGCGCCAAGGTCTTTTCCCAGGCCTCAGACAGGTGGACAGCTGGGATGTGAATAGGCGCTAACACTGAAGTGGTTAATTGCGCTTTATAATCAGCAAAAAGGAAGAATGCTAACTGCACGTAATAGGGTATTTACATACTTGATTTGTTTGTGTGTTTTGTTTGAAATGGAGCTTTAAGGGTTTCAAAATGAAGATTGAAACCCACGTGATGGACTGATTTAATTGTTGTTGTTTTTTTTTGTTTTTTTTACCAAGAGCCATTAAGCAAATTTTAGCACACTCATTTTAGTTTACGGGATTATTTTTTTTATTATTGTTATTATTTTAGATAAAACCTAAAAATAACCATTAGAAACGTTCCATATAGCTACATTCTTACAAAGTTCTTACCTCCCTTCAGTGTTCTGAGAACAATGAATTATAATCTAAAGAACCTAAAGAAAATAAGCCATTTGCTAAAATTAGGGGAATGTTCTATTTGCCTTTTCGTAAAACACCTGAATCAGGAATGACCAACTCCTGAGAGTTTATTTATCCTTTTTCTCTTGTAAGAATGTCTCTAAGTGGGTCAGTGGGAGTTTGTGCTGAAGGGAATGTCCTGTGTGCGCTCTGAAAGCCTGTCTGTATGGGGAGAGTGCGTCTCTTTAGCTCACATTAACAGGATTACAGGCAGGCTGTGCTCAGGGGCCATGGACCCTTTCAACCGCAGGCCTCCCTCTAATCAGTGCTCACACAAACAGCACAACGAGAAAAATAGAGAGAGAGCTAGTGGATTACAAATACAATGACCCTACCTTGCATATATTTATTTGACATTTCTACGAAGACAGCACAACTTTGGCTATGGATATGGATATGTCAGTGTGTCCAGCTACAAGACACACTCCATTCTATTCTATTCTATTCTATTCTATTCTATTCTATTCTATATTGTTGTTATCTTACGGAGCTATACCTACACTCCTATAAAGAAAGGTTCCAAACTTGGTTTTTCGCAGTGATGTCATAAAGAACCAGTTTTGGGTTCCCATTGGACTAAACCTTACTGACTTTGCTCACACAGGGTTTAACACATTCTCCAAAACTGTAATTTTTTCTATAAAGTTTTGGGGTAATTTTTACCTCCTTGTTACACAGTAATGACCTGCCTACAAAAAAATTCCTTCTTAATTTCTTGCTGTGATATATTATCAAATATTGAATTCATTTTTATCAACTTGTTTTCTTTCAGTTAGCGCAGGTTTTGTTTTTATTTTTGGAACTGATGGATCAGTTCCAAAAATAACTGATGGATCAATTGGCCTTGCTGATCTGAACTTATACACCTCAGTTTTTGAGTGCACATTGCCAAAATTATCTACAAATAATGCTTTTAACTCAAGCTCAGATCAATCCAAAGAAATACAAAACCTGTGCTAATTAAAAGAAAACAAGTTGATGAAAAGATTGAATCCAATATTTGGTAACAATACAGCATGATGGAAGGTTTAAAAGCAATATTTAAAAACACCAAAATAAAGGATTTTTTTTTTCTCACGAAAAGGGTTAATTATGCAACAAGACTGTTAAAATTAGTTTTGCAAACGTGTCATTTTGACTTTAATTAATTTTAAAGTTGTTAACTTTTGATTGACTCTATTTGATTGCATAGTTTAGAGAACAAGAGTACTAAAATCTCACCCATATGGGCATTAAGAAAGCCTGTTGTGGTCAGGAAGTCTCCTGTCAGCAGAAATTGGTGCTTATGTGAGTTTCCCATGTTCTCCACTTTGGCTAGTGAAGGTGTTTGGATCTGAATGGAGCAGAGCACAAGAGAATCAGACTATGGTCACAGTGGAGATCACACCTGCTTCCACCAAGGGCAGTAAAGTTCAAGAGGTTCATTAAGTGGAGAGCACAGCAAGAACAAAATGAACAACAAAATCATGGGAAACGAAATGCCAGCTTAACAGGTGACCAGTGTTGATTTTCATCATTAAAAGGAAAAACAATGAGTCAAAATATCTTCACAAATAAAAAATAAAAAACCTAGCCGGATATCTCAAATTCCTCAAAACTGACTTTAAACTCATATTTGTGTGGTGATTAAGGGATTTTTGCCTTCATAAGCCCTCCCTCAGGGCCCATTACATTCAAAGGACTACAACAAAAGCACTGACAGCATCCTTTAGCGAGAGAGGGTGGCTGGACACAGAGGGGACAAAAGCCCTTTAGCGACCCCCTCGCATCCACACGCATGCTTGACATTGTGGGAGGCGTGAACCATGAGGCCAGAGGTCAGTATGGGTCAAGTGGGGTGAAGCCATCATAGAGTCTTAATTGAGTTGGTGCTGTTGAATGAGGACGTGACAGTGGAGGGCTCTATCTAGCTCAGCTGATGGAGTGGGTCACTATTAAAGCTTACGTGAAGTGTGTCTGGATGTAGACATTATCATGACAGTTCTTGACATGCACATGAAAAATTGTAGCTTACATTAAAGATTTGTACACATTACAGTTGTTTTCAGTGGACTCCAAATTTTAATGATCATTGACTTGTTCTTAGATTTTACTCATTAAAGTACCTTTTACAGACTCAAAAATGAGAAATATCCATTTATCAAATGAATGAAACTAGGGATGGACCACTACTGAAATTCTTTCCTATTCCAACAAGAAAATATTGCTGTAATGATTTTTTTTTTCAGGCTGATAACTCTACAAATCTATTTTATTCAGTTAAAAAATATAATAACGTATTAAAATCACTATACGTAAAATGTTTAATATTTTGAATAATAAATTAAATAAATTTAAATTAGTGCTAAATGGTGATTTAAATCAGGCAGAATCAAGTCAGAAATTATTAAAAATCCAAAATCAGTGGATAAATAATATGATAAATAATAATAATAAAAAATAATCAACATGCCAATATACTCTTCTCAGTCACAGGCCATCTTATAAATCTAAATCTAAAAAATATAAATAACATCGTCTAATCACAGTGCGGGTCAATCGCTTATGGAATGTTACAGTATCAGTGTTTAGTGTCAGTCATCAAACGCACATATTTCTCCAAGAAATAAAAAGAGCAAGAAAGGAGAAGCTATTTTAAGTTCAAAGAAGATTTTGGTTTATTCATTTGTGGATGATTCATTGGGTATGGAGGGGAAAAAGACAAAGAGAGAGAGTGAGAAATGCTGTGTGACTGTATGGATTTTGCAACAAGAACTAATTCTCTCCTATTTGCTTCTTCCCTCTACATCCCTTAAGCAAATTCAGTCAGTGCTGTTTTATCAGATGCCAATTTGCATGATGGCAACAAGCCACAAACAGACTTGCAGCTGCACCACACACACACACAAAGACACAGAGAGAGAAACATATAGCCTTATAGCAACAAACCCCCATACAAAATACAAACTTTAGACACACAAAATGTCACAAAGAGTGACTTACACACCAGCAAATCACACGTTTACGCACAAATCAATGCATTCGCTGTCTCTTCTCTCCCTTTTCTCTCTCTTTTTACACACACACACACACACACACACACACACCACGATTCACACCCCCTCCGCACCTTCTCGTCATAATTAAAACAGGAGGTGCCCCCACAATGCTCTTTTGTCTTAGTGCAGCACGGTGAGAGAAAGGAGTCCGGTGGCTGAATATTAATGAGGTAAGGGTGTCCGTGGATGGGTTGCATGAGCGAAGGATAAAAACACTGGTACTATTTTCCCTCTCCTACGCTTGTGGAAGGATACATCATGTGACAAAACACCTCCGGCCACTCCGGCTGCCAGCGGTGGGGAAATGAGCACTATGCATTGAGAGATATAGCCTATAGATACTGGTGTGAAAATGCAGTTAATGGGTGAATGATTGTGTGGCCTCTTCAAGCCACTAGGTGGAGCTGAGTGAGCTTTGAGACGGAGCTGGTGCTTGTTTGTCTCTACAGTAGGCCTAGCTACCTGACTGAGCTTCCCCGATGTTTAGTTGCAACCACTGATCTATAATATAGAACATGCCTTGGTCTCTGATTTAAATATAATATAAACCTATATATAGACTATGCCTGTGCTGTGTGGTTTCATTTTACCCTCACAAATCATCCAGAACTTTTGTGAAGGACTGATCGATGCTTTAATTATTCAGAACTTTTGTGAAGGACTGATCGATGCTTTAATTATTTTCATAGGCCTAAGGTTTCATATTACCATTTATATGTGTCATGAGGTGGAAAAAATAAGGTTTCATATTACCGTTTTGTCGTTACTTATTTATATATGTGTTTGTGTTATTAAGTTGAGTTTTGGATTTTGTTACATTTAAGTATTTTTGTGTGTGAATTGTTTTTTTTTAATAAGATTGTGTTTTAGATATTAGAATATGTTTACAAATGAATAGATCCAGACCAAAAAAAAAAAAAAAAACTTTACTCCTTACGAAGAAACGCGCCTCCAACAATGCTCCCCGATCAAAAATGCTTTCTCTAATAGACATGAAGGCAATGAATTCATGTATGCAAGCACCAAATCACATACACAAACACGCCACCGCATAATGCTGTGAAATTGTTTCTTTTTAGCTTTTAAGCGGTCAAAGAGAAACACACACACAAACACTTGCAAGCATACTTCCAGTGTTGCCATGCACCTCTCTCACACACACTTTCTCACACAGCTACTTCCTGAGGAGGCATTTTTAAAGCTGAGAGGTTGGATGTCTATCTTTGGCTCTCAGTTCTAAGCGCCCTGTGTGAGTGTGTGAGGGGCCTGTATATGAGCAAACTGCCGCCTACTCCGGCCATGACCCACAATTCCCCACAATGCCCCCATTCTCTGGACTGAAAGGCTCCATCAGCCGCAGGGGCCAGCTCTCTGGAGGGGATATGACGCCTCCCAGGATGGCATACAGGGACGGGCATCGCTGCCAGGAAACCATGGGCCTGGCGGAAAGAGCCAGCAAAAGCGATGATGAGAGAAAGAGAGAGAGTGAGAACTGAGAGGGCGAGCAGAGAGAGATAGAAGGATGTGCTTGCCAAGAGGTGCCAAGCGTTTTGTATATGCCAGTGCCACTCAAGCCTCATTAGCCTGACTCTTTGTGCCACACTGCTCTCTGCTATGAAGGGATGTGCAACTCGCTAGCCCTGACAGGAGCATCAGATGCTGGGTTAGTATCGATCAGTCCAGATCTAGACGTGGAAGTGAGATCGGAATATTACTGCCGCTTAATTTAGTGTTATTTTATTAAATATAAAAATGTTTCTATTAGGCAAAATGTATCTAAACATTCTTACTCTAATGTTCAAATTTCTTCGTATATATTTTTTTAATATAGAAAAATTCTGTCAGTAAAATTTTATTTGAACATTCAAGCACTAGTGTTAATATTTTATTTTTTAAATATAAAAAGAATTCTATCAAGTGAAATCTATTTGACCATACATGCACAAGTGTTAATATTTTGTTTTATTTTTTAAAATACAAAAACAATTATGTCGGGAAAAATGTATAAGACCAATCATAGCATTAATATTTAGTGATATTTAAAAAATATATATATATATATAAAAAAAATTCTGTCAAATTGATTGTACCATTCAAGCCCTAGTGTTAATATTTAGTAATCATAACGATAATTCTATCGATCACAAATTTGCATGGACCATTCATACTGTGAAATATACTATAGCAGGTATAAGCATGATTTTATAGTAAAATATACATTTGTGAAAGGAGATTTTTAACTACATTGCAAACTGCTAATAAAAATGCTAACAACAAACAATTATTATTATTTAATTTGTTACAGTATATCAGCATTGCTGGACTGCAGCAAAGATACTTGTACTGTACATGGTCTTTTAAATCCATGGTTGTGTCTTTTAAATTAAAACAAAATGCACATGGTGCCACTGTGAAATAATGAATCTAAGAGTTTTTAGCTCCTTGTTTTGGGATGCATTTATGCAAAAATCTCCTGTAAGCAAACAACCCTGTTGGTTGGCCATGAGTACACAAACACACATACACACACACACACATACATCCCCGAGCGTCCCTATGTGAAATGGTACAGGTCAGCCTTATCAAAGAGCCCTGGGGCCGTTAGGGGCATTGAAGGGGCAGGACAGCTTGGCAGGGGGGTAGAGGGGGTCCAGGTGGGGCATTAATCTTGGGGAGGATTAATCTAATAATCTAGTGATCCAATGATGAATCAAACTTCAGAGCTTGGTCTGAATTTCTACAGCTCCAATTAACTCCAAGGGAGGGAGAGGCTGATGGACAAGTCTATTATTGGCATTTGAGAGACACTGTGAAAACTGAAAGAAATCAAAGGAAAAGTGTTCTGGAGAATTACGCCCACGCCGAGTGAATGCACAGAACATGCATGACTGGCTCAATTGTGCCCTTTTAACATTTTCCTTCCAAACCCCAAATCGCTAGGATATATATCGCAAATGATGTAGTTTGCGACACCATGGTGGGGAGCAGTTTATGTGCCTTCATCAATCCCAAAGCAAGCATTCACGATTACATGAAAAATGGGCAGCAGAAAAAAGATTTGGGATTCAAGATTAATTAAATTGAATTAAATTTACAGTCCTTTTGAACTATCTCTGCCTTTGATAAAGTCATTACATGTGCACATAGATTAAAATGCTTTCTTTACCATGAATCAAGCTAGTTTGATGACAAAATCTATTTGTCCCTGACTTTCGCTTGCTCAGCACATACAAGAATTGTGGGAAATCCAGCTGGTCTTTTATTTCAATTTAATGAAACAAGGTGTGCTGAGTTACAGGAATTGCAACTCTGGATCTTATTTTTAAACTCTATCAACAATAATCATATACTTAAAAAAAATTCGAGCATACAAGCTAATGAAACGTAAGATAAACGTAAGTTTATATTTGCATAATAAATAATATTTCTACAACACGCTGCTCACATAGCATTGCATGGCTGACATTGACCTGTTGTTGAAGAGCAGGCCATCAGCCTAGAGCCATATGTTAGAGGAGAGGACCCTGACCTTTGACCCCTGGCTAATTGGAGGCTTGACCCTGTTAGGCAAGGACAAGCAGGTCACAAGGATAGCGGGGCGTGCTAAGGGAGGGATATGCCCCAAGGGCTTACCCCAGGGACCCCTCCTCATGTTTAACATCCACCTTATGACTGATTAAGGATATGTCCATCCCACTGTGAGGTTAAACCAACATTCATATATCAGTTCATTCATTGCTGCCCTAAAGCTATTCATGTGAATCAGCTATGGTATATTATGAACTTCCCTGCTTAAACTAAGATCAACATAATTTGATCACAAACAATAAATCTTTTTATGCTACAGAAAAAAAAATATATATATATTGATGCTTTTCACAGTGAAAAGAAATGTTTTAATGGACTGGCCTTTTTAGATTAAAGTTTTTATTTTCATTAATTGAAATACATCCACTCTGTTTTCCCTGTAATTAAAAACAAATAATCCAAATCTTTTCTCTTTTTTTATTCTCTCTCTGCATTACACACACAGTAAAAATGTTTTCATAATTATAACGTCTTGTTTTCATCTAAACTATTTATTTCTACTTTAATGAGTTTTCAGATTTTTAGATCAGTTTTCATCATCAGTAATGAATCTCAAAGTGGTTGAAAATTAAGAGTATGACTGCAGGTAGTGTCTACATTTGTAATCATTTAAATATAAACTTTATTTATTTAAATATTTTCTATTTATAAAATATAGTCTATTTGTTTTATAACATTTATTCAATTTACATAACTTCACCAGGATTTGTTTTAATTGTATTATTGTATTATTACTGGAATGACATCATCAATTGTCGTCATTCAGGCACACAACAGTAAGTACAAACCCCTCTCACAGCTTCATTTTCATTGGCGAAAAATATTAAAAATGGCGTCTGCCGTGAATATAGTAGGCTACGTATTTTTGATGAACAGGAGTTGTGACGGGAAAATTATGAGTTTCTCCGTGAGTAGTCGGACAGAGTTAATATTTAATGGTGAGTGTTGATGATCCTGTGATGTGTGATGCCAGTGGCACGCTGTATATAATCCCTAAGCTTGTTATTTGGGCCTCTCGCGCGCTCTCCGCTCCCAGCTGCCAGTGAGCAGCTCCGCTTCTGATTCTTTTCACTATAGTATAAGGGATGAGAAAAACAAAATGCCATGGGCAGCTGTTTGTTTATGGTTTCCCACGACTCCGTGCCAATTACCTCTCGTCCCTTCGTCAGTCGCTTGTCGTCTCTCATTAGCCACCCTTCGGTTGACATCAAACCCGGAAAAAGTGTATAGGCGAGCCCACGCTGAACCGCTGTGGATCATCTAGCTCTCCTCACTTCTCTGGCAAATGCTCCTCTTGCTCTGGAATACAGCTTTTGATCTTACTCTTGCTTCATATACCTCACTCCGCTCCAGGCCTTCGATGCCACGCAACTCTAAAAATACTCTTCTTGGCAGCACCAGATTTTTCGCTGCATATGGGACTTTTTAATTTCCAAAGATCCACATTCATAGATCTGCTAATTGGTTCTTAAAAGTACTAGTCTAGTACATAAGTGGTTTTCTAAATAACTAAATAATAATAAATAAATAAAAAGTTGTTTGTGCACCCTGAAGTTATTATCAGACTGTAAAAACATTCATGTTGTAGTTGGGCCATTTATCTTAGTTATAGCCTACAGTACATTTATTTCTGTTGGTCTGATTTTACCTGTATTTTACAGTTTATATTTCGCATGTTTTGGATGTTTTAGCTTACTATTTGTTTACAATTAACGTAAAATTGTTTGTCCTGAATAAATAGCTATTTTATCAAATCAATGCACGATTTACTAAATGAATAAGTGGCATCATAAAGATAACTGGCAAGGGAAATTGTTTTGCTTCAGCTTATATTTTCAATTTTCTTGACGCCACAACAATTTTACTAAGAAATCTACAATATTGGCATTTTCTTAGCAATAAAATATTTTCCTTTTGATTAATTCGAAGTGTCTTTAAAAACGTTTGCAACTTGGTTTATTTCTCGAAATGTTAGAAAGCTATGCATTGCTCCTGATAGGCCTATACTGAGTGGCCAGTTGGTCACATTTGCATTCAAACGAAAATAACCAGATCAACATAATTTATTTAATATGTCTCAAAAATATACTATTGCTGTGTATCCTGGTCATATATGTTATTTTTAATGGTAGGTAGTCTATAAAAACGTTTGTATCCTACCTTTGTAACTTCACAGCTAAAGTAAATAAACGGACATAAAACCTTCACAAATAATAATTTATCTAGCTTTAAACGCGGGTATTCCAGACGTCCAAATGCAACGAATATTAAAACAAAAATATGCCTTTAAGTGGATATTTACGTTTCAGTCATTCGGAAATGAGTCTGCATCCCCCTCCCAATCGCAAACCTTATTTGCGTTTAGAAAATCACTGGGTTTATTTGTCTCACTCTGATTGGTTGGAACGAATATCAGCGGGTCCGTGAATGATCTCATTGCCTTCATTTATTATTTTCCGGTTTTTAATTGGGTCCTGCAGTGCATAGAATGCGCACAGTCCAGAGAAAGAGGCGCAGTACACAAAAGGCGCTTTAATCTGATGCGAGGGAAACTGTGTCTGTGAGAACTGGTAGTCTGTGTTTTAATCCCGTTGACCCTGTGTGTTGTTAATTGAGGCTGACGTCACATAATTCCTCGTGGAGGAAAATTAAGATGCGCGCGCACTAACGAGGGCGTCTCTTTCTCAACACAGGCATGATGAAGTTCCACGCCATGAACTGTATGGCCACGCAATTATGTCTAAAATCTAAAGAACGAAAAATGTTTTCCTGAAAAAAATGAAGTGGTATAATTGGGTTATTCAGCAGAAGTTGCATTAGAGGTGTTAAGTGCAACAGCGTTTTCCTATAAAATAATTCATAAATTAAGGAAGAATTCATGAACATTTAAGACAACAGACAATTTTTTAAAAAATATTTAATTGTAATTTCTAATTATTGACAAGCCCCTCCTTCCTTAATTGAGCTATTATTATTATTTGCTCTGTATTTCTAATATAAAACAAATAAACATCCATTTAATGAGGCACAAAAGCAGAATTTAATAGCCTAAATATAGAAATAGAATAGAATAAAGCAACAGCTCTGTGTGGGCTGATGCAGTCTAACCGTGCATATAAACGGTTAGTGTTTGCGTTGCCTTCACACAATTATTTATTTATAAATGTAACGTTAATTGTATTGTATTATATTACCATGTTCGTTTTCTTAGCATAGATGGTGGTCTATATGGCAGTATTGACTTTTGATGTCGCTATTCAGTGGCAAATCGATCAGTGTCTGATCCGATAACTCACTTTTTTGTGTCACTGCTGTAAGTTATTGTCCGCCAAGTTGGTGGTATTAACCCTTTCATCCCCGCGAGTCGCTATCACGGTTGCTACAGAGAGAAACCAGTCCTGCTTTGAGATTTCCCAGACACACCCTGCGGCTGCGCGCGGATTCGCTTCATTACAATTTCACGGATTGTCACGCCAATGACAGCGTCTGAAACCGCTAATACATTGATCGTGAAGCTATGTAGACTGTTTCTTTGAATGTAACACAACTACACTTTTAGCAGCTGTAATTAAGATCGTGATTAAAATTATATATGTGTGAGTTTTAGTTTAGAAATGACAAAGGGGTGATTAAAAAAGTAAGAGAATTAGGGAAGTGTGAGGTTTGAGTTTCCAAACAGTTTCTTAGCTATTAAGGCTTAATTGGCACACAGTTTAGGCTAATGGGTTTCTCTTTTTTCCAGAAGTTGGCTCTAAGTCAGCAAAATTCTGCATCCACCATCATTATTAGATAATGATTAGCAAGTAACTGCATTCACAGGTTGACTGTACTTAAACAAACAAAAAAAAAAAACTGTTTTTCAGTTGTGTGTGTGTGTGTGTGTGTGTGTGTGTGTGTGTGTGTCTACTTAACCATGTAAACATATTTGTAGCTAGAAGTAAAAAAAAAAAAAAGTTTTTATAGTTAATTTTTTATAAAATTGCAAAAATTCAGAAAGGTTTCTGTTAAGGATAAAGTTGGTGGATTAGGGTTAGGTAAGCTGTAAATAAAAACGATTGAAATCTTTATGCAATGCCCCCAGTTAGATGGCTAATATCATGATGCATTATTTTTAAAAACCCTGTATAACCCTATAAACTTTCCATCTTTCACCAGTTCAGAAAAGTTACATTCTCTGACATTGATGTTGCTTTACCCCAGTTTACATGAAACAAGATAAATCCAATATTTTTTTCTCCACATTTGAAATCTATGCATGTAAACTCATGCAACACAGTCCAGCCTCAATGTAATTCGATAGCGTGACTCGTTTGAAAGAAACAATGCGATCTTATTGAGCATGGCCTCACATATCTTTCATTCATGTCTAGACGTCGCTCTTTTCACAAAGTCTTTAATGTCTCGGCCTGTCGTCATTTCTCTACCCACGAGGCTAAACGATATTTCACTTTTTATCCATCCTTGACACATACCATCAGTTACCACCCACTTCCCAGGATGCTCATGGAGGATGCTACCCAGTGCCATCAGGGAGCCCCGAAACTCTGTATCAGACAGAACTGGGGGTGCATGGGTATGGTATTAGCATGAGAAAGCCACCCATCTGAGCTTATTTGACCTTTCACCCCTACTCTTTGTGCTTCTCACACAGAAGACTGGTGTGTATGTGCAGTGCCCTACATCCATGTAGTATGGTGATGTGTTTGTCTGAAATATTAGAACAGCACTGGACATTAGTATGAAACAATAAGTTTCAAATAAAGTGTTTGTGTGCATGTAGCAGTTTGATGTGATATAAGTCAACCCTACCCCCTGTAAACATGTGCACACATGCACAAGGGGCAACACGCTCCCACACTCTTTCCCAGACAGTCTGGAGGACTCCATCTCATTTGCTTTTCTTCTGCTCTCTTCTCTGTCTGCACCTCCTTTTCACGTCTGTGCTTTAATTAAGGGTTCCAGCCCCCTAAAAGTGTCATTGTGGAGTGCAGCCAGTGTTCAGGCCCTCTGTTTTATGTGTGTTCCTGTCTGTCTTCCGCCTAATCCCGAGACCATATGTGATATATTAGAGACAGCATTAAAGAGCACTCTCATTTTGTGTTTGTTCCTGTCTGGAATAGAGCGTCTGGTGCGAATGATTTCAATGTTAAGTCAATGTAAAGACGCGTTTACGCGCGTCTGGAGGTCTCGCGGTGCGAATGAGGTGTTTAGCGCGGCGCGGTAGACGCGAATTCGCCTCATTCGCGCGTCTAGTTCGCGCGAATGACGCGAATTGAGCGTCTGGCGCGATACGCGCGTTACGCGCGAATGTGCTTTTTGTGCATTTATGTGTTTGACGCGAATTCGCGTCTGCCGCCCGAGTTGAAAAATTTGAACTTTGGCGTCAATTCGCGCCGCGTTAACCAATCAGGAGCCTGCTCAGGTGTCACTCATTCAACATGGAGGAACGAATGATATTGTCAGTGAGCAGTCACCCGGAGCTATATGACAAACGTTCATATTTCTATAGACAGGAATAAAAAGAAACTCGCTTGGAATAGTGTGTTGTAAATACACATTTAACTTTTGAGTCACGTACATGTTTATCGACCCGCGGCCTTCCCGCCGTTTTTTACAAGTATTTTCCCCCTACTTTTCGCTAACAAGATAATGTGTTTATTCAGAGGACGTGTGCAGGAAAAAGTGGAAAAGCCTCGAATGCTCGATCAACATCAGCCATCATACACACAAACAAACCGCCTGGCACTTGCCCCCCCACAAGAAGCGGATTTCGCCTCGGACGCGCGTCAATTTCGCTTCAACTTTTGCTTTCTACGCGCGTCTATTTCGCTCTAGACGCGCGAATGCATTCAAAATGTTCAAGCGGCAAACTAGACGCGGTAGACGCGAATTTGACGCTCTATTCGCGTTTGGTGTGAACGCAGCATCAGAAGAGCACGGTGGCCTCCTGTATCTACAACAACATGCCACAGAGAAAGCCTTTCCCATCAAATCTCACGTCACTCCATGATAATGAATTGACACATATCTGTCTGAATCATGGATGGCATTTTGTGGGAACTACTGAAAAAAAATCTCATTAACTTTTGAATTTTGTCTCGTTAAAGCTATAGTACATTACAATAAATGTATAGTTCACACAAAAATGAAAATTGTCATAATTTATTCACTACTCACCCTTATGTTGTTCAGGAATTTTATGACCTTATTTCACCTGTGGAACATAAAATATATTTTGAGATGTCTCAGGGTTTTTTTTTTTTTTTTTTTTTATGGTAACCAAAACTGTTTGGTTCCCAATCCCAACATTCTTCAAAATATCTTCAAAGGTTGTGTTCTGGAGGAGAAATAAAGTTATACAGTTCTGGAACAACATAAGGGTGAGTGAGTGATTATAGAATTGTCATTTTTGGGTGAACTATTCCTTTAAGTACTTGTGTGTTTATTGGCAAATCTTAAGTGTCACTTAAAACCTTGATTCGGTCTATCATCTCCTATTATGATTTTTGATTCCTTCTCAAACACCTGAAATTAAAGACCATTTTATTTTGGTATTAGAAGTGCTATGATGGACTTAAAAATTCATTTCGTTTTCCCCTGTTGTATTAATCCTGGTTGAGTTTGATCAATCACTGTTTAACCAGCAGATTTAGGTTTAATTCAAATTCCTAAAGGATTATGGTTGTAGCTT
The DNA here is from genome assembly GCF_018340385.1 of Cyprinus carpio. Taxonomy (NCBI): domain Eukaryota; kingdom Metazoa; phylum Chordata; class Actinopteri; order Cypriniformes; family Cyprinidae; genus Cyprinus; species Cyprinus carpio. The sequence goes on along the minus strand of NC_056612.1, from coordinate 16,949,822 downwards.
CTCCTAGTGGTTGCAGTGAATTGCCAGTGTAAAATTGCTGGAGAAGTAGGCAGTCATAGTGGTGTTGAGGAAAGGGTCTCAACAGATGCTGTTCAATGCTTTTATAGGCCATGGGACTTTATAATATTGCAGGTGGTCAATGGACATAAAAAAGTATTGAATGTTGTTAATAAAAGTTACTGTGAAGTATTATCAATGGGGGCCTGCTTTGGTCTGGGTGGTGTCCCTGGTCCTTTAGAGATTGCAGACCATTGCTTTAGTGACAACTGCTGGGTTTGTACATGACTTTGGTATTTTGTTCTAAACCAAGTGACCAGTGCCTAAAAATTTAATTCATATTTAATCTGAATGCTTTTAGTCAAGCCAAAGTATGTAAAAACATTAAAACCTCTTCCTGGCCCCACATTTCTAAATGGTAGTGTACATTATTTTAGACCTAGCTTTTTAAGGTCCACACAGAACACAAAACCCTCAGTGCCCTTGCATTGGTGGTCCTTTTCACTCAGCACAGTACCAGCACATTTACCTGCGGTCTGCTTCTGAAACGCTCTATTCATTTAGGGCTTGTGGAATGAAATGATAAAATCTGGATTCATTGTTTAAATGTTTTTATTTGTCCAGAATCAGATGCATCATCTACACAGGTTTTGTCTCTTCATATATAACAGCATTGTATCAGTCAGTTAGAGGTGGAACTTCACATTATACATTTAGGAAAGTATTCATACAATATATGTTTTTGTAGGTGTGCGAGCAGTGACACGAATGTATGTTCTCAATACTGCGAGTGTTTGTTTGTGCGTTGGCATATATTTGTGTTCTGTGCATGTGTGTGTGCTTGCAAGTGTTGTTCTCTGCTGCAGACCTCTTTCCTCTCTGAGTCAGTGCCATCAGTTGCTACGGCAACCAGGAGGCAGCATGAAAGCTAGAGAGAGAAGACCGAGGGAGAGAGTGAGGTGGAGCATGGCACAAAGCCGACTCACAGCAGCTGTGGAACAGCACTGGGACGCTGTGCACGTTCTCTGGGTGTGGGTGAGAGACTGTACAAGTGTGTGTGTGTGTGGTCCTGTCTATCAGCACATAATAATACACCAAATCCTATACTTTAGGAAAAAATCATTTTTGAAAAAAAAAAAGGAAAAAAAAAATCCTTCTTCTGCAATTAATATTCAGTGGTGTATCTGTAAATAAATACTGATATTTATCAGTGAATCTTTGTAAATCTGTGCAGCCAGCTTTCCATTGTTTCAAATTAACAGGCATCCTTCTGACAGTCTATCAGCAAGTGACAGCCGTTTTGACTCATTATAATGTAGGATGTGGTTTGTCTTTGTGTGTATGTTGTGCAGAATGTGCTGGAAATTCACCATTCAAGACATTATTCCTAGCTGATTCATGAACAATGCAAATAATCACATAAATTATGCTCTTAAATATAAGGGTTCCAAAAGGAGGTTTTCACAATGATGCCATTAAAGTACAATTTTGGTTCCTAAAATGACCTTCAATGAACAGTTCCAAAATGAACCATTTTTTCTTAGTTTGAAGAGCTTTTTTCCACTATAAACAATCTTTTGTGCAATGAAAACTTAAATGGATGTTAAAGGTTCTTCATGGAACCACTGATGCCAATAAAGAAACTTTTTATTTTCGAGAGTGTAAGGTAGACAAAAGAGTTTTGGAGACATGTTTCAGTAAAACCAAAGGATAGCAGAAAAATATTCCATCCTGATAGAGCAAAACATCTGGTCCTGTGGAATGTTTAGGTAAAAATTTCCAGACACTGAAGTTTAAATTGCATTTTCATTTAATATTGTACAATATATATAGTTTTGATTATGTTAATTGTTTAGATTGTGTTAATAATGGGAGATCTATAATCTAAAAAGATCTAGATAATAAAAAATAGCCTAAAAATACTAATAAAATCTTATTTTAAACTATGTTGCGGTTGCTAAAACTCTAGAAGCCCATTTCCACCTCAGAGTGTAGCATAAAAAAAAGTTATTGCAAAATATAAAATTGCATTACGTGATATCAGTTAATTATTGGGAAATAAAGTCACTATTTTTAATTTTTTTTTTTAGCTTTGAGGTGGAAATGAGCTCTCGTGTAAACAGCCTATAAAATCTACAAAATAATAGTTGCACAAACATTAGCTCATTGCAGAGACTGTATTGAGGGAATGCTGTGTGGGCTGGGAAAAGTGTGAATTTGTTTATGTGAATGTGTTTGTATGTGTGTGTGTGTTAAACCTCATTTACATTGCCAGACAGTGAGAATGGCCTTGAACTTGACCTCAGGTCTATTCTCTTCTTCCTCTCCTCCTTCTCACCCTTAAACTCTCATTGTTGCGTTGTCTGCGTTGACTCCTCTCTCCGGTCCCTCGTCATTCACACCAGCACGGCGGGCTGGGGTGACCTCGTCCCTGCCGCACATGCCCATCGGGGCTGTTCGCTTTCCCATGAGGCGGTTCCAGGGTTCGAATTCCTTTCCCACATCCTCCATCTTGTATTTACTTGCTTTTGTTTTAGCCGAGTGACTTCAGCAGCTTGAACAGGATTTGCAAACCAGGCAGACACCAGGTCAGACACAGCTCAGGACTGGAGTGGAGCTGTCAAAGACACAATGAAATGGTGATTCATGAGGATATAAGCGCTGCTTGATAAATGATATCCTAGTAATCATGAACTCTGTTTTCCCAGCTTTCATCACAATGACCAAATTGTTTAGTTACCACTAATACAATATGTCTGATCTTGGGTTTGTGTGCACATTTGTTTTCATTTTGAAGCTTCAAATTATTATGTTAAATTGTAATAAATCATTAATGCAATGTCCTATTCTTTTCTTTCAGGATTTGTCATATATTTTTATATACCACTAGTATTTGGAATCTTTTGACATTTTCATTAGGATTTTAAATAAGACTTTAATACAAGAGCCTGCTAACAATTATGATTTTTACATCAGTATCTTAATTTACTGTATGTCATTTTCATACAGTAATGTTAATATTAAAATGTTAACTTGATGTAATGATGAATAAAACATTTTTGGCTCCATTGTCATTGGCACCAGTAAATCAAAGAGCAGTATTTTTTCTTTCCACAAAGTAACATCAATGTTGATTTACTCTGCAGTTAGCAGATGACAGAAATTGTTCAGCATTTGATTACTAAGATGGAGATTTGAGGACAGTCATCAGTGTGCGCTGTGTCCGAAAGCCTTCACAAACAGTATATGGAGGAAGACGAGTCTATACTGAGATCCCTTCATCATTTTGAAGGCCACCGATTCATTCTTGCCAGTGTTATTCCACAATCCTCAACACATATGGTTCAGCAGTTGGTGCAGAAAATGATGCCAGTTGAAAGAGGTAAATAATTAATGTACATCATTGTAATTTTATAATTAATTGTATGTTTAATAATATTGAATTTTTACAATATAACATTATATATAATGTCCCAAAACAGTCCCAAAATCGGTAACACTTTAGTATAGGGACTAATTCTCATTATTAACTAGTTGCTTATTAGCATGTCTATTATTAACATAATGGCTGTTTATTAGTACTTACAAAGCACATATTCGGCATTACCATATTCTACATCCCTAATCCTACATTGTCCTTAAATAAAAATGTGATGTATGATAGCGTATGGAGTTCTGGTCACTTATAAGGATCTCTGAAGGCAGTTTGCTTACAAACTGTTGACAGTACAGTCATTGACTGACTGCACAGAATGGACGCAGCTTAAGGTCTTATGATCACTCACAGATTCTCTGTCCTTCACTTACTGCCCTGGTTAATATTGAAATGCCAGCAGTGTTGTATTAGATGGTTTGGTAGGTGGATGCAAAACTCTCTTCTGTTCTCCTTTGTTCTCTTTGGAGACCACAAAGACCACCATTTGCAGCATGCTGTCTCATTAATTTCTGTAAGTGATGCTACTGAGCATAGTCGATCCTTTTACTGAAATTATTTTGTGATATTTTGCACTCTTTGTAACTAAAAACCTTTTTGAAAAAAGTCAAAAATTATTGGTATGTGGCCACTGCTGTAGTAGCCCTATACACAGAGACTGAGTAAGCTAAATTTCTGGTTGTTTAATTTGCTAGTTAAAATTCAGGCACAGACTCAGGGTCTCACCAAAGCGTGTGTCAGATCAGCAGCATTACAGCCTACAGTACACTAATGCACCTTGTCTCCTGGCACACAGCCACACAGATCTGAGTGGCCAAGAAATGTTGTTGGACTGTAATACTCTAGACTGGATGTGGTTCATTGCTAGTTGAATAAACCCGGAACAAACACAAAAAAATCTTAAAAAGAAAATTATTCAATCTTATATGCTTCCACCATCTTAGAATAAGTTTCAGTTTCATGCAAAATATGACAGGGTGCCTTTAGGATTCTTGATTTGAATAGTATGTGTATGAAAATTATTCTCCAAAATATTACAGACAACAGCAGACGTTTGTTTTTAAAGTAAACTTTTATTAATATCCATACCAGGACATTAAAAAGGCACATGCGGAAAGACAAAAAAAAAAAAAGACAACAAAAATATCTTATAAATTTGCGTTCAACTGCAACATGAAAGAAAACACACAGTAAGATGATGAATAGAACTATGGCATTACAAGTTAAAGTATGATTTCTATTATTATCGCTATCATTACAGGAATATGACTAGCTGAAAATTACTTTCTACAAAATCCTAGAAAAATATAGAAGTTAAAAATTGCATAGTAAAGGCCCCATTTCATCAATCCATTGTCTTCACATTCACTTGATTTGTCAAATTTTGCAGGGAAATAAAAAACAGATTATCTCAGTTTTACTGAAAGGATAATGCTGTAATTAAAAATTATTTTAAGAAAAATGATTATAAAATAGATTGCACAATTCTCTTCAAATTGTAATACATTTGTAAAACATTTGCATATTCAACTGAATTCTTCAGCCATGATTGATTGTAACACAAAATACAGAGAGACATTTAGAGAGCATTTAATACCCCTTAAATTTGTTTCTATTTTGAGTTCTGAAACAAAAATGAAAAAACACAAGCTAGATGCAGATGCTTTTTAGTGGTCGATGACTTCACAGTTTTTTGTTTTAGTAGAAATGAAATATTCATACGTATTCTGCTTAATATTCCTCGCACAGATTTAACCTGCCATCATAAATAGCTGCTCTGATCTGCCTTCTCTTCCAGGTGATTGCAAGCCCAACGCAATTGCATAGAAATTAAAGACAACAGCTCTCTGTCCAACAAGTGTGTGACACACAACACACTGAGCTGTCCAATCAGAGTGCAGTATCGTTCACCGCTGCCGTGGGTCTCACACTCATACATGCAGAATCTACAGAGCCTCACACACCATTTCTAATAATTCATGTTAGATTTCATTTAGTAATCAGTTATTGGAGAAATACATTAGGGAATGTACACAGGCCACTACACTTTCCTTTAATACTGAAAACTACTGAACTAAAACAAAACAGTTTGTGTGTTATAAAGTGCATTATGCTAAAGATTGTACCAAGACAGACTAGATAGAACTGCTTTAAATTTATTATAAGACATTTTTTAAATCTCTTTCTTTTCTTTTTATCGAAAAGTAGCTAAATGATTGGCCTTTAAAAATGACATTTTCTAGAAAACCCTCATTAAATTCACTATAGAACTACCCAAATATAATCTTTTTATGCTTTGAGAAGCCTAAACAAGTGCGTTTGTACAAATACACAATTTGTTGAGTATTTTGACCCAGACCCGTACAAAGAGTTTCTCTCATCTTCTCAAAAAAAAAAAAAAAAAAAAACACACACATACGCTTGGCTCGCAACATACAATCCTTATAACATTAGATGCTATAACAGCTTCAAAAATGCCAAAGATTGAAGTCATGTAGAACAATTAAAGTGCTGTCTTTTATCTGATGTTGGGGCACATGCATAATAAAGACCCGTTTGACTCCATCAGCCTGTTTCAGCACCGATCCTCCATTTAATGGATTTCACGTTACTCAACTTGACTCTAAAAACCTGAAAAGACACAAAAGAAACAGGAAATGTGTTTAGTGAAATAATATTTCTTGATATTTAACCATTTCAAATCAAACACATTTGATGACTGAAAACTGTAATGTTATCTCATCACGGCTGGCTTTTGTATTTTAAGATGTTCTGTTATTGGATTTTTAATGATTTTTTTTAATGGTTTTGTAGGATACTTTAAGAAGGTTGCAGCAAACGAACACCTCAGACAGGCCGAGTGCCAGGTTGAGAGATTGAGGCCGAAGTTGACGGTGCCTGTGCGCTTGGTACGATGTGGAACTGAAGCAAAGAGGAGGCATGTGACAGAACCTAAACCCAGAGAACTCCAGAGTTTAGTCGCTCCACGCGGCTTAAACAAGCAACTCGAGGCATGCAGGTGATTAAGAACACAAGAGCTGATCAAACATCCACATTCGTTTATATTTATAGGGTTGCAGTGACTCTATCCCTCGGTTTCATTGTCAGAAAACTGGATAAGTGGAAGTTTGTGTATGATGGTCGGCATCTGTATCATGTCGCAAAAAATGCACCACTCTCTCTGATTCTCTTTCATTCTTTCTTTCGCGATTTCCCTCTCTGCCTCCGGTTGTGTTCCCTAAATGAATACTCATTGGAGTGTTACTGTGTCTCTGTCTCCCTCCTCCTGTCCCGGCTGAATAGAAGACTGAATTGAGCAAACAGTCAGCCTGTCAGCTCAATAGACAGTCTGACCATGAACTCTGAGTCCTTCCCAGGCACCCAGCATCATCGTCAAGAGGGGGAGGGAGAGACAGAGAAGGGGGTGGGGGGGGGGGGCAGACAGACTCAGACTTTGGGGGGCCCCCGGTGCCCATTTTTTGGGGGAGCCTCATCATGGTGGTTCCCAAGGCTGGTGCCTGCATGGAGAGGCGAGAGCAGCTGCTCAGAAAAGGGGAGCCTTGTGTGTATGTGTATGTGTGTGTGTGTGCAGACGGGAGAGTGTCTGCCCCTTTGCCCCAGCCACCTCGCACGCTCCCAGACGCAAGCTGCTGCAGATTCTTCATTCTTTTTTTTTATCTGATGTGCTTTGGCTTTGTTTTTACTGTGCATAATTTACTGTTCCGTCCCTCAGCCGCTCTTCCCCCCAGTTTGCCACCTGTTTACTGTGGCGCACTTAGATTACTGAAAACAATGACATGATTGTAGACCCAGTGTGACTGCAATCCTGTAATTCTCTGCTACCTGCTTTAAGAGTTCTATCACTCTTGAACTATTTAATCCTTGTTTTGCAATTTAAAACATAATGTTATATACATAGATTTTTAATGTGATATAAGTGGAAAAAATGAAAAGTTTTTGTATTTCGTATTGTGCACACTGACATCCGTTTCTAGTAGTTGTATTAGTTATGCACTACCATTCAAAAGTTTGGGCTCATAAAAGATGTTTTTTTTTTTTTTAAAGAAATTAATACTTTTATTCAGCAAGAGTTTATTAAAGGGGTCCTATTATGGTCTTTTACAAAGTCTTGAATTTGTTTTGGGGGTGTACTAGAACATGCTCTAATGCCTGGTGGTTTGAAAAACATATTATTTTTTACATAATTTACATTATTACAATACCTTTCTCTCCAGCCTGGCACAAATGGCTCGATTAGTTCCAGGTTTGATGAAGGCCCGCCTTCCGAAAAACTAAATGTGTTGTGATTGGTTAGCTGTCTATGAAGAAATAGACTTCTTTTAAAATATTTAATGTTTATTTAATCTTACTGCCCTTAAACTTTTGAACAGTAGTGTATTTACTAAAATACTAAAAATGTATTACTACAGTTTGACATGGAGGTACCAAGTAAATACCATGGTACTATAGTATTCCCATTTAATACCACCATCGTACCTCATGGTACTTTGGCGGCACAGGACATTTTTATAAGTGCATACAGCTAACATGCACCTTCCTCTCTTGAACAGAGATACCAAGCTCTGGACCGATGCTAGTCCTCCACTGTATCTCCTCACTCAGGGTATTGTCTGGACTTTCAGTGATGGGACTTAAACAAAGGCAGCCCTCTGAGAGAATGAAGGACAATGGCCTGTATTGTTTACTTTGCTACCTCACTTAATCAGGCACAGCCGGCTCTAATTGGTGTTTTGGTTAAGCGGTTTTTAAACTTATAGTTTCCTGGCCTTAATAACAGTGCGGCACAGTAAGCTCGCCACGGAGAACAATACTGGACTTGTCTGGCCCGTGACTCTTAGAAACCAAGATGTACAAAAGGAGCCCGTCCTCATTGAGACCTCTCTATCATGCTCTCTGCTCCTACTCTTGCTCTCTCTAAGCATGTTTTCCCATTAGTTTATCTTTAAATAGATTCTAAATAATCCGAGATGTTCACTTATAGTTATGTAAGACCAAAAACAGCAATCTGTTTTGCTCATTCAAACTCATGGGAAAGCTAATATCATGACGACCACAGCTGAAAGCAGGAGGGAAGTCTTGCTGTTCTTCTCAATAATGGCAGCACCCCATCTCCATGGCTGGCATGGTACGACGACAGGGCAGCAGAATCCCTGATGGCGATCTATTCAGCGTTGATGCCTGCAGATGCAGCTCTGCCTCAGCCATTGTGCCGGGGAATGATTTAATGCAAACGACTACAAAACATCTCCCCGCCCCCTTCAGCGCCTATCACAACCAGGACGTGTGATATTCACAATTAACAAACACATCTGCTGTAATGAACAGTGCCTTCGAGCAGGGGGAGCGAGAGGGGATAGTATGTGTAAACGAGAAGAGGTGAGCGAGAGGAGGGTGTGAGACGCAGGAGAGTGATGGTGGGTCATACCTGCTTATTTTCCACTTCCATTTAATGCCCGCTTGCTCTAAGATGGTGGCTTTGTGCAAAATGCATCTCGTGACGGGAGGAAGGGGGCAGGCGAGCAGCAAAGGGGAGGGGAGCAGCAACGCCAGCAGGACGACAGCCACACAACCGACCTGCCCCGCTTCTTCACTCTTTCCTTTCCCTGGCATCAAGGATGGTTGGTCTGTTTGAGAGTGAATACGGAGTGTGAGGGGCATAAATGCATCAGAATGTGAGGGCATAAGCAAAATCGGGCATGTGTGCACACACACATACACACACACACACACACAAACACACACCTTTTCATGTCTGTTCTCATGGTAAAGTCTGCCCTGAGCATGCAAATGACTTTCATTATGCAAATGCATGCAAATCAGACCCAGCCATCTGAGAATCGAGGCTGGGAAAAAAATCTACACAGAGATATTGAATGAAAGAGACAGAGAGTGAAGGATAAATCCTTTGGGTGGCAGGAGGCGTCTAACAGAACTAAACGCTGTGTGGAGGAACAACGGTGTCCCAGAGAGCACAAAAATGGCCGTTTAAGATTGGAACACACTCTTTCTTCATGGCATTTTAGTGTGCACACAAAACAAACCTTATTTGAGTATTAAAAAGCTCACAATATCTGTAGCTACTGATCCATGTCATAGTTCGAAATTAAAATATTTAAAGTTGCTCTGAAAGCATGCATGTTGACAGAGTTTGAAAGTATAATGGAAATGAAAGTCATATAAATCACAGGGAATGTTCTAGAAAACACTGAAACACTCATTGAGGTGAAGGATGAGACGTGAGATCATCTTACACGTCATGTTAAAAATAATGGGGAAAAGGATATTTCCTGCCCACCAGATAAAAATATAATTTTATCAATTTTACATTTTTATACTGGATTTTATACATTTGAATGGAATTTAAAAAAAACTACAGTTTAATTTAAGATAAAATTGTATATATACATATGTAAAGATTGTATTGTATTCTATTAGTTTTTAAAATTCCACATTTCATTCAGTGTGTTACTTACCGTTACTTTTTTTTTTTTTTTTTTTTGGTAAAATTTGAAAATTGTTCGTATACCATATATTTTTTTTCTTATAGGTCACCTGCTACAGAGGCTGGCGGATAAGGCAAAAATACTAGTCTCTACCCAGAAAGCAGCAGAATTACCAGTACCAGCCCAAAATTGAAACCCAATCTCACAGGTTCATCTTGAGCTATATCTTTAGAGGATGGACTATGAATCCCTGTTAATCATCTCAGAAGCTCAGGGAGTCTTTATTGTCTGGTGGACGGTCCCACAAGGGGAAACAACTCAGCATGGTGGACTAGTCTTTACTTCGAGTAATTTCTGTGGTAACTGAGGTAGAGATGGTCTTTGTTTTAAGGTGCCGTTAGCCGGGCCAGAGTGTGAGAGAGTTGGCTGAGGGGTAAATAAAGAGGGATTGAAGGGGTGGGGTTCTGCTGAAAGGCAGCAAACCGTCCCTAATTGGCACTTGACATTTTTTTGCTGTGGCTGGATAAAGTGGACCCTCTCTCAAGACCACTCCAAACGCTTGCTGAAAAAGTGCCTTATGCAAATACTGCAAATAGGAACCATTGTCAGGCCTCTGACATTAACAGCTGAGGTAACAATAGGACTGTGTGCTTTCAGTGGACATGTAGGTGTGTTGAAGAGAGCGCAGGACAATGTGGCAGAGAGTGGACAGCATGTGAAAAGCCATCCAAATGATGCTTCAGTTGAAAAAAAAAAAGTCATTTCACCAGAGCGAGTACTAGTTCGCCATGCCAAGCTTTTAACAGAATGGCCCATTAAAATTGGACAATCAAGTAGATGCATGATTTTACAACATCTGAATATTTGTTTTCTTCAGTTGCTCCTCCAATAACACATTTCTTAAATCTATGAGTGTAAATAATTCATACAGCAGCGTTCGGTATTATTATTCAGCTATTTTCAGACACGGTCTAAACACGAACCCATTGTGCAATTACCCATTCATTCCTTTAGACTAAATTTGAATGTCTAAACGAGAACGGTGTGGTCTTCTTGTCGCCGTACAGCGTGTGTGATGAATCAGCCTTTCATGTAGTCAGGACAGCGTTTGGCTACACCTGTTACTGCTGAGTGTTTAATCCCCTTTGTGTGTGTGGGCCCATTGACTTCTCTAACAGCCCAAAGGGAATTCACAGTTCTGTGGGGCGACGTTAGGGCAGGAGGGGGTCAGAGAGAACGGCGTCTATTCCTCAGTTTCCTCTCCAGCAGTGCAGCCATTTTGGGGCTCTGTTGGTGAGTTCCGTCCAAAGAAAGAGAAGCATTGCCGGGGGCAGGAATCAGAGCGGTGCTCACTAAAAGTAGCATGGCTGATGTGACTGGGATGCTGTCAAAAGGTTGGTAAAGGAATCCATTGTCTCTGTGACAAGTGGACTGGCTCTATTGACAGTAGAGTTGACGGGAGAGTGGAGGAGGGTGGTAAAGATAAGGGCACAATGCCTGGTTTTCTAGTTGACACTTGAAATTCGAAATGCTAAGTGCAAGAAAACTGCCATTCGAGCTTTTCCTTTCTGTTCCCTGCTCTCCAGAAAAACTGAGGGGAGACCGTTCTGAGTTTGATTAGAAGCCAGCAGCAATGACTTTCATTATACCTCCAACTTGAATGCTACCTGCAACCTTCATGCTGAATAGTCAAGGTATGCTAACCATTCAAGTAAGTTGCCAAGAAGCATCACATAAATACTATTAACAAACACCTGAAGAATGTACTCAGCGATATTTCTTTTATTCCACATTTAAGAACATTTTGTAATTGACTGTGGCTTAGTGCTTATTGTATCTATGCCAAGATGGACGTTTCACTGCTAAGCTGGTGTAAAAGAGGCAACCAGAAAAACGGATAATGACCAAGTGATGCAAATCAAGACGATGATTGATATGATTTGCTACATACAGGTAAGTTGCAGTTTAGGTATTTTTGATAATAAATGCATTAATACAAGGAAAGCAGGCAAAATCAGGACAAAACAAGTTATTGCAAAACTTTAACAGTTTTGGAATTATAGCAAAAACTCTAAAGCTGCCTTTTTACTAACTCTGACAAACAATAGACCAAAAGTCATTCATTTCCAATGGAGTGTAGCATTAGAGCTGCGTGAAGGTCTGATCATATACGAATACAGAATTTTCTGATCTGATTTGAGCTTCAGTTGTGTTGAAATATTTGAATTTTTTGGCTAGACCAAATGCAACCACCAGACTGGATTCGATGTAGGCCTACAGTATTCTGATCAAAACTATGAGTGTGAGATTAGAATTCAAATATTTTTGCACTAAAACATTATTCTTTAAAAACTATTTCTCTAAAATTGGCAGTTATGAATAATTATGTCCAAAATGATTTGTTTATAATTATTAACTAATTAATAATGTTGATTAACCCTAGAAAAACCTACCAAGGCTTTTTTTTCTTTCTTTCTTTCATTTTTTTTTTTTTTTAATGTATTGATGTCAATTGTTTTGTGTGGATATATTTGAAAATTCATTATTCATTACTTTTACTATAGTGAATAAGCAGTGGATAAATACTACTTCACAACCAGTTTGAATGTTTTATAGGACTGCCATTAGTGAATGCAGTTTGACAATTCTAAACAAATGGCAGCTTTTGTCAATGATTTCAATAAATTTGTTCAGTATAAACCAGTCCGAAACATTGGAGGACAAGATCTAGACAATGCTAATTTGCATGTAGAGTTTTTAAACACATGTAGCACACACTAGATCAATCTGCCTCAATTTCATTTATCTAATCAGTAACAACATTCTAACTCTATTTGTCTTTTGCTCTGAGAGATGTACGGTTTAATCCCTGCATCTGCAATGCAGCAGCACTGTCTGTGGCTACAGCAGTAATGCAGCGCCTCACCACAGAGATTCCATTTTCAACGTCTAAAATGTACCTGTTAATAAATAGCATTACTAAATCAGATGTTTGAATACTCTGTGATCTCTTAATTCCAGATGAGAACCTTTAAATCTCATTTAGCTTGTCCAAAGGTGCGATGATCTGGTGGCTGATGTCCATCCACTGATCACAAGCATAATGGTGAAGTGGAATTGTGGTATTGGCCTCCTAATGGCCAAAGACTTTTCAGGTTCAGCTGCTGAACCCAAAGACCTGTATTCAGGACCATCCCAACAAGCTCTGCCACTTAGAAAGCAGCCATCCCCGGAGCTGGCTCCATCCCAGCCCCATTTATAACCCAGCCAACTGTCACATCCAATCAAGAACCTCTCAGCACAAACTTAACAAATTCGAATTCAGACAATTGTCATTTGTTTCTCAGCACTGGCTCAAGGTCCGAATGCATCCAAAGCTTAGAATAGCAGCCAAATTTGTGTGGGAATGCTTTAGCCCGTTAATTATTCAAACACATGAGTTGAATTGAGCGAGTCCGGGTTGGTATTGAAAAAGACAATGGGGTCTCAACTCACCAACCTTGTTGAACAAAGGTAACGAGTGAATGAGCTTTGTGCATTCGCTGCAGACTAATACTGCGGAAAGCACCAGACTGGGTGTTAGACAGGCACCCGTGGGTGATCGTCATGTGGCCCTAGTGTTAAGCCTCAGCCTGCTGCTTTGTGCTTTGAAACTAGCAGCTTAGAGATTAAACATGATCATGTTTGACCAACTCACCACTCCCCTGAATGTTCACCTAAACCAGGGTTTATCCATACAAATCCGCAGTTTTTGTGTATTAGAATTTCAGATTCTCATTCTACAAAAGAACCTACATTTTATCAGTGCATCCTGCTGATATTAGTTCAGCATTACTTTCATTCTGTGCATTATTTATAATGAAAGGTGTTGCCTGGAGTGAATGTACATTTTTCCTGCTCCTCTTAATTTTTCCGTGTTATCAGTGTGTCTATGAATTGAACATCCCATTTATTTGTCTAATACTAGCCAGATCTAGTCCCTAAGTAATGCATTTTACATCAAAAGACATTGCAGTTGAGTTTGAAAATTTCACATCTGCTCTTCTGATTTGTTTGCTTTCATTTTTCATGCACATAAGTATGACAAATATGAACAAGCTCCATAACAGGCTCCTCAGAAAGAAAAAAAATAGATGTTTTGTACTTGCATATTCCTTTAGTTCTAGGTTAACGCACCTTTTACAATCACATTAACACCAACCCAGAGTGGAAACACTATTTTTACATGCATTATAAGGAGGGTAATGACAAGGATTGGGCATTACAAGGAAAGATGATGCTGCATAATACTTTATATGAGAAGGGGGAATAACCACAGCTTGTTTGTCGAACAAAAAAATAACAGTTTAAGAAAAAAAATGCTGCTTACCTTCTCTATCAGCAGTGATGGAGGCCATTTTGTAACTTGCTCTCGCAAAAAGATGCAGAGATTAAGGAGGAGAGAACGAGGGAGACTTAGGAGGAAAAAGAGAAGAAGAGAGGAGTACAGATCTCAAGGTGGGGTGATGCCTTTCAGGTGTGTAATGGGATTCTTGTTACTTTCGGTTATCTAGCTTTATGAAGAATGAATAACACTCATACAGCTAGATAACCAAAGATAACAGCCAACCCCTCCGGCCACCCGTCCTCTTCCACCATATGAAAAACCCAACCGGGGTTGAACTGGGACCTGAAAAGGGAAGATTTTTTTTTTATTATTAATTTTGTAATTAGGACTGGATTGAAGTCAACTGTATTTAGTATTGAACACTAGGGTTAATTAAACCTGATGTGTTTAACACAAGTCATTCATTAATGATCATGACTGTGCTAGGGGTGTCTTGCTTAAAGACTACTAACTATTTCTCAGGCATCTCCTTTAAAAGCTGACTGGTTAAAACTTGCTAGTATAAACTTGGCTATGAGTTCACCAGTCTGTTAATCCAGTCTGAACTGGTTTTTAGAGATGCAAGGGGTTCATTCACTGCTTGTTGTCTCTGTCTTACATTGCAGGCTCATCATTCTCCCTGGGTGAGAGATGGCTTCAAACGCATCCCGCAAAGGCTGGGATTTATTTTTAAATGGGAAAATAGACCCTTACTGTGCTGATGGAAAAAAGCAAAAAGAATAGTAACACTGGTTGTTTTAGTTTTCTGCAAATTTACCCTCAAGTCGCTGTTGTTTGTGTTTCAAAAGCCTGTCTTTCAGTGCTAAGTGGCAGAATCATGAGGTCTCTCTCTCTCTCAGTTTCTCTCTCTCTTTCTCAGGACTCTCAGTCAATCTGATTTTATGCAAATAAAAGAGGAGCTGGTCCAATTAAAAGCCTTTGTGTGAGAGGAGCCCCTCCCCATACACTCTCAGAGGTGTTGCAATCAAAAAGAAAAAAGGGATAGGGAGAGAGAGAGAGAGAGAGAGTGTCATTACTTATTACAGCCTTTCAAGCCTAGTGAAAATGGCGACACGGGCGAGTTCAAACTATTTTATTTACTCTACACACAGCTCATCATCTAATTATTTTCCTAACGGCACCAGCACATTGTTTACAGGAAAAAAATGTCCTTCGCCAACTAGCCTTTTTAACTGTAAATTAGAATGCTAGAATACTTCCCTGTAAATGAACAGTTAGCACACACATATATGCTTATATGATGGACAGGTAGACACAAACAAAAAGCCTCATAATTGAATTTTAAAATGTCAATACAACAATAATAATATTTTATATAATTATGAGTCTTATCTCATACCAGCATCACAACAACCGTATAAAACTAAATAATAATAATATTTTAATTTCGTTGGTGTATGGAAGGTGGGAATTGTTTTTTTTTTTTTTTTTTTTTTTTTTTTTTGATGGTGGCGGTGATATCATATTGCTTATATTCACGTCACATGATGCGTCACTTCTAAGGTTTCCTGTTTCTTGTAGGCCTACTGCAAAAATAATTGATTGAAGCCAATAATTAACGGAAAAGTACATTTATTAACTAATCTGTTAGACTTGACTGTAACTAGTTTGTTTCATAAACTGGTCTTTAAGTCTAGTCACAGACACAGTCGTGATTAGCTGTTTTCTTGTGATTCAGAGAAGCGATTAGCTGTAGGCTAAAAAAAGATTCGTTTTTTTTCTCTGTCTCTTTTTAATCTTAATCATTCGAATCAAACAAATCTAAAATATATTGGTGATTTAGGATTTTATCAGAATAAATACAAATGATGGAATGTTTTTTATAAGAATAGGTTTCAATAAGAATACGCAACTATAGAGGAGACATTCATTGGCCTGTTTGTTTCTGTTTGCGTCTTTAAATATGGTAGGCTATATCTGAATTTAAGGATTGTCTCGGTGTGAAATGCGTGCCAGACAACATGGAGAATGAAATGAATTTTATTAGCTGTTTATGAGTAACTGAAAACCTATTAACATGTGAATTAAAAATGAAGCAATTATACGAATAAGAAACGGAAATGTATGACTATGTTGTATAAAAATACTACAGACCGACAAAAAAAAAAAGTTTGACGAAACTTCTTATTTAGAACGTTTGTTGCATTACACTAAATATTGCTATATTTATCGAGAAAATTGCTTTAAAAATAATTGGAATGATTCGAGTTTTGTCAAGTAAACTGGTCGTTAGCTATTATTTTCATGTGCGTTTTATTCCTTTTCACTATTTTAAATTTGAGATTAAAACAAACAAACAAAAAACTTCAAATAAATGTAGCTACTTAAAATTAAGTACGGCTACAGAAAGGCCTAGGTCTGCTCTTTCAGTCGCAATCTGCTCTCTACTTCACACACTATGAATGGGTCCGTGGTTGTGTATGAGTGTGTGTGTGTGTGTGTGTGTGTGTGTGTGTGTGTGTGTGTGTAGAACATATAGGCTAATCCGATAACAGTACAAATATTACAATCAGAATATCTTAATATGTGTAGCTACCTGTGTAACTTGTCCCTCGTGTAAAATCTCTTTCTTTCTCTAACGGACGTCCTACATGGGGAAAAAGAAGCAAAGAGAGAACAACGTGAACATTTTTTTTTCTCTAAACCTTAGAAATACCTTCTCACGTACTCCTACCGAGTGTTACAGCGGCGTATAGTACATTTTGGAATGATATAGCCCAGCTATAACACAGTCCGCATGAGCAACAGAGATAGGCTATGTGAGGTAGACCACACCTTAACGCCCGCGATTGGGATTTTTAAACGAACCCGATATAGCATAACCTATAACAACTTTTTTAAGTGTCAAAAAATTAGCCTACCATTTCCCTCACATACTTTAGACTGCTGATATCTTACTGCATCAATGAACATAGTGTATAATGCAAGAGATGCAGAGTCCATAAGGTTTCAATCCATGATTGACGCTGGTCATCCTTCGGTCAGTTGTCACAATCTTATTGATAATATTTTGTAATGTTGTGGAGTCGACCTATATAAGCTACATGTCTGCGTAATATTTTATAAACCGATAAAACCCAAACTTAATAAATTATAACACGCCTTAGTGTTCATATAAGACAGAGCGAAACGCGCGTGAAAGAGGCACGTGGAGAGCAGATAGTCGGCCTTGTGATAAATCTGAACGCTGGCCATCAGGATTAGACACGTCATGCGCACAGGCCTCTTTCTCATAAACACCACACAATACCAATTACAGTCATTCAAGCCAAGGTTTTTAGAAACAATTCTTGATTGTGTTTGCCTCAAAGTTCTGTAAATACACATTATAGCTTTCCTGCGTCATGCAGTTTGAATAAATCAGACGAACGAAATATTTCTGTTATTCTTGTTTTATTCTGTGGCTTAATGATAAAAGAAGGTTCAATCAAAACTCATCAAATAAACCACGAGCTTTCCCGCACTATCTGTTTATCACAAAACTGGTAAATATTCTAAATGAACGCTTTTTATTCAAACATAAAGCTGTAACTCTAATCACTCTAATTTCTCATTTAAAAATCCATTAGACGTTGATGTTTACAGACCAAAGATATATGAATAATAATAAAATAAATACATTCCAAAAAGCACTGACTTATTCATTGCCAATAATTTACTAATAAGAGTAGGTTATCCAAATACAGACTTATGAGTTGAGTCTTCTGAAAGAGAATCCGTATAACGAATTCCTAACCTTCAAACCATCTACTGGCTTCTTTCTATGAAAAATGAGATGACTACCGATACGATACTATTGGCTATTTTCTGTTAATTGCTTACAAGAAGGATGCACGCGCCCTGATCACCTCTAATAGCAGCGCGTCTCGAGCGCCAAACCCTACAAGGACCGCTACACGCGCAACCTGTTCTGGGACTTATTTCTATCAATTCTCGCTTCACCCTTAAAAAACACGACTGCAGAATTCGTGCAGTGGCTTTATGAATGCATTCATACAATACAGACGTTAATATTAGCGTATACTCACTCCTATCCACGCGCATCGACGATCTTTAGGATGGATCGCAATGATAAATGTGCGCGTGCCAGCTGCGTGCACTCCAGAATGTTGTCTAGCGCTTCGGTCCTCCGCTTCATGGCTGCGGCTCCGCGTGACGTTGCAGTGGCCCCATCCATTCAGCGTCTCCGTATCGGGCTGCACGCAGTCTTTTCACCCATATTTCCCATTGAGATGCTCCTCTCCTCCCCTACGGAGAGTGAAATGAGCTGCTCGTTGTCCCCCCTCTCATCATTCCGCGTATTAAACGCTTGCGGGCCTCAACCTGCAAGCCAAAAAAACATATAGCATATTTTAAGCCCTCCCCTTATGACACGTTGCGGGTACAATTTGTCCCCACCCTCTTGAATTAGCAATGCAAGGCTTTTTAAATTTAAGGAGAAGCATTTTAATTTGCACTCTTTTGTTAACAATTATAATAGTAGGCTAAGTTGTCTCTAAGTGTTCTTGCGACAGACATTATTTATAATTAATATAATGTAGATTATAACTGACATGCAATGACTAAGTTTTATTTAGTTTCATTCACTCAAATAAGAATATTTGCTGTGTAAATGCCTACACGTCCACTGTGGAGTTTCTATATCTGAGCCTCAGGAAGGCCTTGATTGTTGTGGTGCAGTGGTGAAATAAGTGCCTTTTGTAGAAGAACTAAGAACACTTTGACTTAGAGACTCCTTTAACTGTAACCCACAGTCTAAATCAAGTGGACTCGCTCCCAGCAACCCTTTGTTTTTGGCTTTTTCTCTGTAAGTGTCTAGGAATGTGACCACTGAATCGGCAGGGTGAAACCGTGCAAATCAGCTTTAACCGTCAGGACCAAGAGTAGACCCTAGACAAGGGGACAGAAAGGGGTCTCAGTCGGTTGATTATCATAAGAATCAGATCGCTGGGGATAAAAATCTCCTTTGAATAAATTACCGGTTCAATAGGAGGCGCGACTGCCAAATAGACAACTCTGTCAGAGGCCGCTCGTCTTGGGTTTTCCATCAGTCGTCTGAGTCCCCTTTTCTAAAAACTCAGACTCTTAATGCATTCTCTGTCTCAAATTCCTTCGATTTCCATCGCTTGTTGTCTTTTCTCCAGATCTGGATAGCACGCGAAAGCCGCAGTTACCAGGGCACCGGGGGCATGCAGGCCTAGAACCCTTCGTGAAAGCCAACCCGTCGAGAAGTAATGAGTTAGAGATAATGCGCCAAGGCATCGTGTCCAACAGAGATGCTGTGAGAATCAGACAGACACTGCTCAGTGATGCCACGTCCCAGGGTCATTATCATCAATTATCGACCTACAACATGTTTCTACTAGTCCATTGCTTTAACACATCTCAGTCATTTCCCGAGGGATTCTCCAACACGTTTTTATCACTAGGAGGATCTCCTGAAATAAATAAACACTTTGCGTTTTATGCTTTTCCAATTTAGACCTCAGGCCTCCGGAAAATGGTGGATAGGCTAATAAAACCACACTGGTGAACAGAAAATTCGGAAGTTCTAGATTTAGTTTTTCCTTCCAGTGAGTAAACAGCCCGTCCATCATACATTTAAGTATATTTCTACATATAAAATCTTGTTATTAGGACGTTTTAAATTAGAATTATTCGCGGTATTATATGCATGTGTGCGTGAGACGCTGCTAGGGTGAAGTTATTTGTATGGTTTTCATAGACCGCCAGCGCGCGCTCCAGAAGTCAGACTGTTGAGATTTATTCCTAATAAGAACACGTGTTGGCAAGAAGGCGTTTGACCAACTCAGCACCACGATTTTTGGCCACGAAAGTGTGCCAAGGCTCTCAAAACGATTATCTGCAGTAAAACTCGTGACAAGGATTGAATTGCATGGGCTGAGCTAATCTGGTCTTCTCACATTTGGCCTCTTACAGCAAAACGTGAGCCTGGGCTTCAGGAGAACGCAACGTACCTTGGCACAGTAGCCTATATCCCGCTATCCTGCCAATAATGACTCAGGAGTACCCTAAATCTGATGTTTTCTCTTGAAATTGTGTGGATGCATTCATTCTGAATGGAGAATGATTTTGTGAAACTCAGGTGTTTTTATTGTAAGTGACTTCAATTTGAATAAGCCAGCAGGGTGAACGAGATGATGTATATGAATGCCTAAAATAATTAATAGAATGATAAAGAAATAAAAACTTTTCTTCAGGTGTTGAGTCCTTTTTTTTCCTCCATGTAATATTGTATTAACCACCCATCAGTGAATCTCTTTTTATTTGCAGTAGACAGGTTGGTTCTGCTGATTCTAATAATAATTATCAGGTGCAAGTGAATTCAGCATTTAGAGGTACAGTAAAATTCTCAAATGTTGTTTACAAGTAAACACATAACACACTCGTTATATTGTACGGGGGTAAGATAGAGTGGAAGTAAGCTAAGTACACAAGTGAGTGTTTGATTGTCTCTGTGTGTAGAGAGCCAGAATATAGTGTAGAAACACTAGCCATATTCAAAATCAGTCTTTATTTGAGCTGTTGTATGTGCTAGGCTGTACTTGTAAGGTCTGGTTTTGAATTGGATTGCTGGTCGGTTCAGAGCCCGATACGTGATTAGCAACTCAAATGTCATCTTTTGTTCCCATAAATCCAACTGAGTATAACTACTCAGTAGAAGAGGAGCGTGCGCATCGTCTTGCTTTGGATAATTTCAAAAAGAAAAAAAGCCATTTATCATTTATCATGGAAATGTTCCCTTGTACCAGTAGGCTACCATCAACTACACATTTTTAATCAATAAGATTTTGTGATTTTACAGGGAAGATATGTGCACCTCAGACATATAGCCTAGGCAATGACTGGTTAGGTTATTGATCTCGCTATAACACAAACAAGTTTTACCTCATACCCCATACAAAATTCCTGGTTATTGGAAACGGTTAGAGCTGTTTTCTCAATGACAAATCCCTAAGCCTAGTCTAACTGAAAAACAAAAATGGCGTTCTGACATCTCCCACGCACCGCCTGACAGGGTTTGCAATTAACCCTAATTTGCATATGCAAATGACCTGGAAATTCGTTTTGACTACAAAATGAGGTTGAGTGAAGCAGCAGACGACTCGGAGATTAGATGCACAACTTTATGCCATATATTGTAATCTTTAGGATTGAAATGATGATAGAATATTTATTTGAAGCTGGTAATTAACAGAGAGTCAGAGTCCGTAGTGAGATTGATCTCAGTTGTCTTTGGCTTCTCGTTGTCGTTCATTAAAGCCATTGTTCTTAGTCTGGCGCCGGATAGGCTATGTCCTCACAACCACATTTTAGGTGTTTAATCCGCAATGGGATAGTTAACTCTTTCTGAACTACGTTCAGTGATTGAACCTTATTGAGTATTGGTAAAGTAGCCTATTCCAGAAAGTCAGAGTCTTTAATTCAGCACGTAGCCTATTGTTTAAACAATGAAATTGAAGCATCTCACTCGTCAGCAGCCAATCTTTTGGTAGATCGACTAATGCGGAATTAATTGCTTAACTGATGGGTTTGTGAGAGTTTATGAAGTTTCTATATTGAGACCACAATTAGTCTACAGTCAGATGTTATTGCTTAATATATTTCGTACATGGCTAGATTATAAAGCACAATCTATTATTTATTTTTAACTATAACTTTAGCTTTGTTACAGGCTTTTTTTAAATAATGACTTTAGTCATTAGGCTATATTTATTGTATTACGAACAGATCATGTATTTAGAATTTGATGCAGTGTAGCCTATAAATTAAACAAATGCAGTGTCTGACGTGTTTATTTGACAAAATATTAATCAAATGTACTAAAACGCATACGTGACGTTGTGAAATTATTCCCGTGTTATGGTGTGGAAAAGGAGCAGCGTGTGTGAAAGAAATTCTTTATTTGTGACTTTGTGTGACCTGCCATTACGGTAGCTAATTATGAATCTATCATATCAAAAAACGCCAGTTTACATGTAAGAATTTAGTTAACTTAGATTGTAAATTAACGAATTTATTTTGCAATTAACGAAATTATTAAAGTAAACCTAGATTGGATAATCTGAGCATTGAATCCGTGCCAACTTTTAAGCCTCTTAGTTGGCCTGTTTATAGCCTATGTAGGTGTGTTGTGTGTGTGTCTGATTGTTTTACCGAGGTCATTATTCCCAAGCAATATAGAGAAAAATAAACAGAGGGACGAGACTTTGCGATATTAAGCGTGTCGATATTTGTTTCAAAAAAATATTTTCTGCCATGGCCTACCTTTTTATAAGCAAAAAATTGTTGCTTTTGTTATTGCAAAAAATGTAATAAATCGTTATTTCTATATGATAATTACTGTGACGTGAATCAGCTCAAACATAGATCCTACAGGTTTAAAGTAGGATGAACACTAAATACTTAGGGTCAAATTTGGGAGCTAGTTTGATCAACCCCTTCAATTTTCGTCTCCTGTTAAGTATTTAGAGCTATTATCCTCCCACAGCAGACTGGGGATGGATGGACGTCGATGGAAAACTTCCACCCTGACCATTCCCTTTCTGACTTAAAATAGAAAGGGGAAAAAGGAAATAGAGTTGACTCGCTGACTTGTTTGACTAATCCTTCTCTTTCACTCTTTTATGGGATCAAGCTAAACACTGAAAGAGGAAAAAGAGATGTCATTCGATGCAGGGGGCAACAGTGATGATTATCTTTCTCAATGAGTAAAACTACAGGCGTCTGAAATATCAGCATGGTTCTCTTGTAGTGCGTAAAATAAGTGTAAGATTGAATCAGGAGGACCAGGGTCAGACTACAAAAAGTAACCCAACCGTTAACAAAACGTGCTTCACTCCAAAGCAAGACAATAAAGAATTTAGAGTTTAGAGAGCTCACCTCTTCACCCGATTCCACTCTTTAATAATTTGTTATTAGGCTATTTGTTTGTTGTGTAGTTGTTTTTCATCTCACGAATAACAATAATCGTTCCGCTCAATTGTTTCAAATATCTTGAAGCAAGAAACACCTGCAGTATGATTACCTGTGATTTGCTTATGTCAAACCTATTCTATTCTATTCTATTCTGTTGGAATAGTCTACGACTAAACTTGTTCACGTTCTCCTGTTCTGGCGCTGTCCGTGAAACAGTGCTGAAGTCAGTCCTAACAAGGAATTCGATTTCGTCTAATCCCACAATGTAAAATGTTTTGTCAAATAACATAAACACTTATAAATGGTTGTAGTCAAACATATTACTTAATATAACTGAATCAACTTATGAACTTACACTAATGAAAAACATTTTAAAGTAGTCTACAGGTAGATAAAGGTAAATGTCCCAAATAACAGCTGTTCATGTTCAATTTTACGTGCACCGATACAGATAGTCTTTTGAAGAAATAAGCATCAAGTTAAACGTTTATATTCGGCGTAGTCTATAACGTGATGGAATTTAAGTCGTCACTGACTTTGCTCTTGAATTTCTGTTTGTTACTATTTTGCTCAGTGAGTCTAACACGAAATATTTCGTAAATACAGTAACGTCACTGTTTATATGCCAGATTACTAGAGAATACTTACTAAATGTAAATAATGTCTCTTTGGACTTTTTATAGAACATACACAATAAATAGGCAGGAAAAGTCTTGTTAAGACACATGATGAAAGTTGTACAATATTATTTATACTACAACTTAAATAGGTTAGATATATATATGTATGTGTGTGTGTGTGTGTGTTTATGTGCGGCAGGTTAACAAAATAGAATTGAGTGAACGTCGCTGTCTTTCTCTTTATCGTACCCTTTCCGCTTTCTTTAAAAGCAGCCTTTGCAGAGAAGTGTGGCGCAGCATGGCAACTACTTTTGCAGTAGGCTTCTTAGATGCGGCAAAACTTTGGCTAACTGAAACGAAGTATACACCTCCCTGTACGGCGCAGTTTACCATAGTAAACATTGGTCTTCACTGTAGCCTTCTTTATAATTTATACTTTAGTATGAGGACTAGCAGAATAGTCACTTAAAACGATTAAAAGCGTAACATGGCCATCGCGTTAAACAAAAGTTGAACTTAACGTGAGTTCTAACCTCTATAACCTTAAAATTAACTTTAAAAAATAAAAATACACAGTGTTGTTACACATTGTGAATTTATGTTAGTGCACATAATCGCTCTGACTTTGTTCTTGGCAAGCGCTTTCTTGAAGCCATAACTTATTTCCAGTAATGTTATTTGACATGATTTTTTATTTTAGTATTTTCTTTTAGTAGCCCAAATGTTGGCGAAAAAAAAATCCTCGAGATTTTGACGAAATGTTTAGCTATCGTTCAGCACTTGTGGCATCGACAGTTCCTACTGCATCTGTTAATAGACCTTAACCTGGTCCAGGTGTCTTCCTGCAGAGAAACCGATTTTAAAGCACTGTACCCATTTATACCCTTTAATACAATTTAACGTCTATTTATAGGCTAATAAAATATGTGTGGAAATAGGGACCGAGATGTTCTTATTAAATGTATATTAACGAATGATCTCTTAAAAATTATATTTATTCATGTAAAGATAACAGTAACGACACGTTTTAGAATTATGAATTAAAAAATTAGTAAAAGTAATGAATTCTAAAATGAATAATATTACTTTGTATAAGTATATTATAATTAGCCCAATTAGTCTATATAAAGTTTCATATTAATAGATAATATATTGTTCCAAAGTATGTGTGTGTGTGTGGTACTTAATCATATTTTAGGAACAAATGTATAAACCTGATAAAACCCTTCTTTTGGGAACATCCTCTAAATAGCTTATGTAAATTAAATTGTAAAAATGCAGAACGTTTTTAGGGTTAGGGTATGTTAAAGTATTTATGTAAATACTATTACATACATACTAAATGCTGTATGTAAAAACATTAAAAGTCTATGGAACATCCCCATTTAGATGTCTAGTAAAAGTGTGTGTTTATGCAAAGTCATTTTCCCAGCTACCATGATAAAAGAGGCCAAATGACTCTAAGTGATAGGTATAAAATGAAGTAACCTTAAAATAAATCTAATGTCTTAGAATTTTGGATGAATAAAGAAAGAAGCTGGAAGGCACAAAGAAATCATTCTTTAAAAAACAAAACCAACACCTAAGGACCACAGGAAACATGTGAGCTGTTTGCAAACCATTTCCAAATGAAGCTCCTGTCAATTTCAAATGAGATGTTAGGTAGGCTTCATGAGAACAGGCCTGGATGCTGGTTTAAATTTCACCCTCCTGAGGGAGATTGTAGCCTACATAAACATAAACTGCTCATTTGCATGCTCTATCCCACGGTGGAAATTACAAAGCATCATAATTAATATGCGCATAAATTAAGACTGAGAGAGGGTTCTAGATTCCGCGCGCAGGCGGTCCTCTTAAAGAAGAAAGAAGGGACTCTGTTGGCCCAGGAACAAGCTGACTGTTCACACGCTAAAATTCAGTAGGAGGGGGCAACAAACCCGCCTTCCCATGCCGCTGCTGGCCTGGGCCCACACAATAACTGAGCAAGAGAAGCAGAGATTAGTCAAACAGCTTTGAGATGTTTCTTCTTTTATTCACAGAGACCAGCAGATTACTTCCCTGGTCCTCCACCCCCATCACTATGACTTAATAGACTAAAAGTTATAAAGTTTTCACTTCCCTACATGAAAAGTGAAGATCACATTTATGATGACTCCAAACAGTACATTTAAACAAACATGGTGGCATTTATCTGTATATCTTTTACCATGACATATCCAAAACAAATGCAGGTTGGTGTGGTAAACGAATCAATATCATGAATCTACATCAGTGGCTATTGATAAATAATGAGAATAAATAAGAAGAAGAAATTATGTATAAATGAATCATAAAATGGGTTCCTCAAAACTCAATCTCTGCAAATTTGGGGCCTGTAGCTCGCTTTCAAAAGCATAATGATTAAGCATTGAATGCCATCTGGTGGTCATTTAGGGTTCATGCACTTTTTAAAAAACAGCAGATTTTCCAGTGATGCGATGTCTTTTCAAATCTTCCCATTGGTAAATAACAAGTATTTTTCAGTATTTTAAATGGTAATTTCAAGGTTATATATTTGTAATAATAAAAATAATAGTAATGTTGCTCTAAAAAACAGTCACATTGTTAACTTGAACTTCTATTTATTTTATTGAACTGTGATACAGAAAACCATAAAGGGCAGTTAGTACTGAAATTAATTAATTTTCTGGTATGAGAACAATATCAAACATTTTTCTCATATTCCCATTATTCTAATATTATTATTGTTATTTCAGTGTATTTGAATTGGTATTTTTTTGCCCATGTATAAATCACACTTTACAAGCTGGGGTCCAGTTGCAGCAAACCACCTAAGATAATTGAACAACAAATTATTATCAAGAGATCTCCTTATTTAAGAGTTTTTTTTGTGTGTGTGTGTGTGTGTGTGTGTGTGTGTGTGTGTGTGTGTGTGTGTGTGTGTGTGTGTGCAACTGCCTGCGAGCCCAGTACCTGCAATATATCAGTGCAATCTGATACACCTGGAGACTTTAAGTTATCAATCTATCTATCTATCTATCTATCTATCTATCTATCTATCTATCTATCTATCTATCTATCTATCTATCTATCTATCGATAATAATCATTTTTTTTCTGGCAGTAACCAAGCTATTGTTACTCTTTGTTTTTCATTGCATTTTTTTTTAAATCACAAAAAAATAAATAATTCTCAACACTAGATTTGAAATCTATCTTCCTGAAATTTCCTGTACTGTAAAATACCTCAGACTCATAAATAATAAAAAGAACAACAAAGTTTTTAAGGACTTTTATCATATTTATCTTTTCCTTTCTTTTTCTTTTATGTTCTTTGAATTTTGAATGGAGTGCTGGTAAAAGGGCAATGTATAGAACATCTTTACTCAGCCTTCATTTATAAATTATCAGTTTGCAAAGCCCATTATATTATCCCTTCATAAATAATAAAAAAAAAAATTTAATGATTTGCTCAATATTATTATATTATCATATAGAAATAATAGTAAATACAGTATCTATCACACTGCACGGTGAATGCAGTGTCACAAAGTGGGTGTAATTTTTGGGGTTGCCCTGCAGGTGACTGCATTATTCTTGCGATGACGTCATTCTAGAACAATTGTAGTTCTTCGACTATTTTCCAGTAATATTTATTTTATAAATTTGCATTATTATGATTATTATTGGAAAACATCTCATAATATTAAGATGATTCGTACGATTGTTATACGACCTACTTAAGCTTTCTACGTTTACAAAACCCGTTCCTTGCTCTTTCACTGCTCTGGCCCCAGTGTGGCCACTAGAGGGCGCCACGTCACCATCCACAAACCACACGCGAACCATTCGAATTTTAAAATAAATTTAATACCCACTCTGTGCTGAATATGTTCATTTTTCTGTGAGGTCTAAAGCAACAGAGTGTCTTGATAATCATATCACTACAATGCATTAATTAGTATAGTTTATGTTCAGTAAAAAAAAAAGTAAAAAAAAAAAAAAAAACGGCATTAATTAGCATGCTGTCAAAATTATATTTTTCAAATCAGACCTAAAACTGCAGCCATATATGGGGTAAATACTGATTTATTTATAATATATGGGAGATGCATTGCATTACGTAACACAGCCTTGTCACACATGATGCTGCATTTCTTTCCAGTGGTGATTAGACCGTGAGAGACACTAGTGTTCAGACACTTCAAAACAATTCGTTTTTAATAATGAGTCCCTTTTTCTAATCTTTTCCACTTACTGAATTCTTGCCTGTTCCTGATTGCCATACTTCCAGCAGCTCATTGTGGGGGTACATCTGATAGAGGCAGGAGGGTTTGTTGGCTCTGTTGCCATAGATACAGAGAGTTGCTAGGCAGCAGACAGGATGCTACGGAAGCCAAGTGCAGCAGATCAGCGGGTCACTGCAGAGAGGAAAATTTTCACCCACACACCTTTCATCTGGATTAATACATTCAGAAATAAAGGAAAAGAGAAAAAGAGAGAATGAGGCAGATAGAGAGCGATGCATGGAGAGAAAGAAGCAAGTGTGCATCTGCACGTGCATCTGTGTGTCAAAGAAAGCGTGAGAGAGGGGGGAGAAAGAGAAGGAAATGAGAAGAGAATCCATCAGTGTCATTTCCAGCTCTTCTCAGCTTTGAAAGCAGCTGGTTTGAAACACGTGTTCGAGCACGCAGGTACCGCAGCCCCCCATGACGACTATTAAGCAATTGCGCCGAAGAGATTAAACTAATTTAAAGTTTAACACCTTTTATACAGTCAGTACCGGTCCTGAATCACAATGCACAGCATAATGTTTTGTTATGCACACCAAAGATGTAATCTGACTTTTTTTTCCTCCCTCAATCATAACTGCCCTCGGTGGTCGGTCAATAACTGCTCCCAGATCAGAGGGCTTGTCTGAGCCAGCTCTTTCATTGCAGCCCCACTTTCATGATTGTTTTTGCCTGCAGTGAAGGTTTCGTGGCTGAATGGCATTCTGTTGAGTGCGCAGGCTGAGTGTAGGAAGCGAGTGATCTGAGAGAGGGCAACAGGGTGTCCATCTGTTTGTATAAATGCTCTTCCACAAAACCCCAGTGCATAAGCTCCTTACATAAGGAATAAAACAGAGTAATCTCTCTCCTCCACAGGTAGGACTATATGCAATAGTCTACATTCCTGTTGCTTCTTTTAAGTAAATGGACGGGTTTTTCTTCATAATTTACTTAAGAGCAGCACACTGTTTTTCATTTATTGGAGACGTTTGCAACTCATCCGAGAGACTTATTAAATATGAAATAGCTGCTTTTGACTAAATCCAAAAACTACACTAAACTAAAATGAATGTAAACTTAAATAGTGACAATTTATGTGATAATCTCCTCAAGAGTATTTTGTTTGCACGGATTGCATCTAAAATAAAACGCAGACTTAAGAAGTTTTGTTTTTGAGTCCTGTGACTTTAAGTATTCCTCCATCGCAGTGACGCACTCAGCTCTGATCCGAGTATATGTCGCAATTGCATTCTCATTATTCAACACTTTAAAAAGATTTCGGCCTAGTTTTTTGTCCTCGTGTTATTTGAAAACACGTGGCGCCGATTTCCAGATTGATCAGTGAAACTGTATCCGTTTCAGCTGCCTTCGAACTTACTTACTGCACTCTGACATTTTCATTTTTCTCTGTCTGCATCATCACCACCATTCCCTCTGTAAACACTGTATTCCTCCACGAAAAATAGGGCTCGCCATGCTTTTATTGGACTGAGCGAAATGTCTCTTTCCTGGAACCACTAAATCAGTCTGGTCAAATACTGTATTTAATATTTTGTTCAAAACCAGGCTGTTCTTTATACTTAATGTTTCCTCGTGGTTACAGTTGCGAATTAAATTGCGAATAAAATGCATGCATGCAATTCTACTTGTGATTGATTGACGTATTATGTGCTTTGAAAAAATATACTTGCTGACGTAACCTTCTGAACCGTGCACATCTGATATGATTAATAATAAAACGTGTTTAATATAGCGCACCAGTACAACACCATGCTTGAAGGTTATTTTCAAGACATTTATATATTAAATATATTTCAAATATATAATACAATTACGTATAATTATAACGTTCCAGTTCTCAAATGTAAACACGGCGAGGAATTTTACAGGATCTTTTCACTAAGATGGGGAGGCGGATGAATACATAAACCGCTTCAGCGTGATCTCTTCCTACTGCACATTTGCCCCGCCCACAATTCTGCTTCCACACAGAAGCGACCATACTTTAACCCGATTGGACGAATCACGCAACGCTCATCTCTGATTCGCCACATTATCTATCAATCATAATGCATTGCCAGTCATGGTGGATAGGACACTTTGTACATGGAGGTTTTTGACTGTATGGGCTAAATAATAACCCTGAACAGGAGTTAAGGATTCCACATATTATTATTGACATCTGCTCAGTGTTTTTTATATCCTTGCCTGGTTTGACCTATATTACACTTCTTTCACGTATCGGCCGTAAGAAACCTGGTGTTTATCGCACAGATGTGGATCTTGTAGCTGCTCCGGGTAAGTCGTTCGTCTAGTCTAGCTTAAACTCTAACAGTGTCGAATTATTGCCGTCACATCTCTGATCTTTTGTAATTTTTTTTTATTATTATCTAAATTGAGGCTCTTGCGCTTTAGTGCGGAAACATACTCTGGTTATTTGTTGTATATGCGTCTCTTTATTGGATCAAAGGGGGAACAGTCGCGACTGAAATCGAAGCTAGGTTCAGACTAAGCTTTTAATGACCAATTGGTGACAAGAGCATACGATACAACTCATCACAGTTACAGTACTTTTTAAATAATTATTTACCTTAAAGTTTGTGTATTATTATTATAAATCGTGACTCGCGGGGCCGATATGAAGGGTGTTCGTTGTTGTGGTGCT
Source organism: Cyprinus carpio (assembly GCF_018340385.1). Lineage (NCBI taxonomy): Eukaryota > Metazoa > Chordata > Actinopteri > Cypriniformes > Cyprinidae > Cyprinus > Cyprinus carpio. Next base: position 16,919,046 of record NC_056612.1, on the reverse strand, counting down.
TCTGTCAGATTTAGTCGCTGTCTGAAATGTCAACATGATTTTTATGCAGTCGCACACATTTCGGCTCACTGTGTGGTGCGCTACAGGATAGCATGTGTTAAGAGGTATAACATATTACGTGTTGTGATCTGATTCTAGGTATTTTTTCTGGGTGTTTGTGTGGAGTAGACTGAATTTTATTTAGCACTCAAGCCACTTATGTTTCAAGTTTGGTTGATCCTGCTCGCGGACTCCAAACAAAAGTTTGGTTTAACCTACGCAGTTCTGCGACACCACCCTCTCTCTTTCTGTTATGCAATAACAACATGTGTTTTTGGTGTATTCGTACTCTTAAAAACTTTCTTTGTGAACGTTTGCTGGCTCTAAAGAAAAACTTTTGATGCCAAGGACACCTAAAAATGACGTCTCCCAAAGCAAATAAACCCTCTTGCTAATTTAAATAATTAAAAAAAAAAGCTTTTTAATACTGTAATAATTTTAGCGTTGTAGTTAAGCCGAGAGAAATGATTCTGTATTATTCTAACAATATTTCCTTTGTATTACAGTGTTTTTCTTAAAGTTCAAATTGTGTCATTATTAGGAATCCTTAATGAAATACTCATTATTAATCTCATGATATTGTGTCATGTGATGTTCATTTTGGTACATTAAAAATAAAAAAATTCTTTGGACACTGAAAATCTTCTGTCGGCCTCCTGGAGGTCCCCGGAGCCCAGTTTGAAAACCCCTGTCATGGCATTCAGAGAAGAAATGTCACTTTAACAAGCTGTAAAAGTGTGACTTCAGTCTCTCATAAAAGTACGTTAGTTTAGAGTCGTAAGTGTTAAGTGCGTCTGTCCTGATGCTTCGCCGTAGTGTAATGTGTGTGTGCAAAGCTTTTAATTGGTGGCTTCAGAATTCCAGCTCTCATTACAGGCTGATTCTCATAATGAGCAGAATGTCTAGGTCATGCAGACAGGTACTGTGCTGTCGTGATTCCCAGCAGGGTGTCAGCTCTACCTCCAGAGTCTCAATGCTGTTATGTCCTCCCACCTGGGGTACCAGTAACAGTCAGAGAGAAAAGATTCTTTCACACATTACAAACCTACCACTGCTGTTTTGAAATGCTTCAGAAAAGTTTTCAGAAAATAACAAGCGTCCTGCGAACAATCATGTTCTTTTCATGAAGAAGAGCGGCTTGCTAATGGGAAGTTTGATGCATGGAAATGATTAAGCGGATGCAGTTCAGAAAATGTTTTTGTTGTGATGGAACATGAAACCCATTTAAGCAGGGCAGGATGATGCAAAACATGATAGAACAAAAGTAGTGTTATGTCTTCATCCTGATCATCTATAGCAATGTTTTCATCACCATGAAGTCAAAAGAATGACTGTTCATCCTGAGTCTCTTATCTAGTTTTCCACATAAACAAATTTATGACTGTGCTGCCACTGTTTTTATTAGATGTCTATCTATCTGTTTTGTATTTGATGTGTGGATTTTATTATATGTGCTCTTGCATGTGTCAAAGGTCCTCTGCTGCATGTAAAGCAGGTCTTTACTTTGTTCTCATTGTGAAATATCTGAAATATCCTTTGGTCACATGTTTTAATCCATTTCTCCACTCGAACAGTGTCTCTGGCCTTTAGTGTCTCCCTGAAAGTGTTTGACACAAATGCTTGCCGTGGACTTTACCCAGACATCCAGCTGTGGTACACATTAATTTTTATTTATTTAAAGTAGTTTGCATTAAATTTCTGTCTTTACTAAATTTCTGTTGTTCCAAACCTTTATGACTTTCTTTTGTGCAACAAAAAAAATGATCTTTTGAAGAATGTTTCAACTGGTTTTGTCCATATAATGATAGTCAATGGGGTCCAAAACATTGATTGTAGGAAAAAAAATCTAAATATCTTCATTATACATGTTTTGAATGACATGAGGGAGTGTAAATGGTGACAGAAGACACCGTTATTACAATTTTGTCCTTGATCAGAGGCATCTGATATTGGCCAACATCTGATTGGAAACATATCCACTTTAAGGTCATAGCACTGCTCATTAAATTAAGTTTTATGGGGGGGGCTTCCCTGTTCTTTCCAATTCAAAATGGCCTCAGTGTCCTTACTGGCTGTGCGGTTGGTGGAGCAGGGCATGCTGAAGGGCTGAAGCTCCTCCGAAAGAGCACAGCCCTCCTTCCCTGTGTTAATCTCTCCTCCAGCAAGCTCTTAATTAAGCCGTCAGCAGCTGATCTAGGGGTTAAACATCAATTAAGGTAATGAGCAGTGTGAAAAGAGCCCACTGAAGATGAGGGCAACCCTTTTCTGCTGAAGATGAGATGAGATTGGCAGGGGTTTAGGGGTTTTGACAAGCAATCAGAGTTGCATGTTTTTAAAATGAGCTTTTGAAATGTTAGCACTAGCAGACATGCTTTGGTTTTCATATTGTGCGTTGCCGTTGGTATCTCAGACTTGATAAAGATGTGATGTGGGCACCCTTTTCAATTATTAATAGAGCCTAAATGTTTAAATGTAAAAAGTTTTATTACTCTGTGGTTAAAAAGTCAGTTTTTTTTGTGTGTGTGTGTGTGTGTGTGTGTGTGTGTGTGTGTGTGTGTGTGTGTGTGTACGGGGAAGTCGTGGCCTAGTGGTTAGACAGTTTGACTTCTAACCCTAAGCTTTTTGGTTTGAGTCTCAGGCAGGCAATATCACGACTGTGGTGCCCTTGAGCAAGGCACCGAACTCCCAACTGCTCCCCGGGTGCCGCAGCATAAATGGCTGCCCACTGCTTCGGGTGTGTTCACTGCTGTGTGTGTGCAATTTGGATGGGTTAAATGCAGAGCACAAATTCTGAGTATGGGTCACCATACTTGGCTGTATGTCACGTACATCACTTTCACTTTTTCACTTTCATATATATTGGTGCTGGGCAACGATAATTTTTATTTTTTTTTAAATCATGATTAATTGCATGATTGTCTGCGATTAATCGCAATTAATGGTATTATGCACAAAAAACACTTTAAACAAATAAGGTGCTTTTTTTACAGCAATATTCCTTTTACATAGAAGTTAAAATATTTCTTGTAAATCTTAACTTATAACATTAATGTAATCAAATGAAATATAAAACAAGCTATTTGCCACTGGCATTAACGTTTTTATAGAAAATATTTTATAGTTTGTTATAGAAAAACAAGTTATGCTCAGAGTCCAGAGCCTCCATCATAACATTATATCAGGCACCTTTAGAGTAAAGACCTGCACGATCGCGGGTCAACACTTGATGGGCGAGTGCGGGTGAGTAGAGACTCGTGTGTACGGGATGCGGGAGAATAAGCGTGTACTCACACTAGGCAGACTTAACCGTGCCTGAGTGCGTTTGACCCCCAAAGCCCAGGTCGTTTGACTAGTGTGATCGCTTCGTGCTGCGCTCGGGCACGGTTCGTTTAGCCATCCCTGGCTCGCCTGGAGGAGGTGGGCCAGACCTCAGTTCAGTTCTGTATAGATCAGTGAGTGAGTGTGAGCACTAACCATGCCTGAGTGCAGAACTTATGATACGTGCTGCATGATTGCGTGAACATTTCTGAGCAGCAAGAGTGATAGATCTGTACAGCAATATATTGTGAGAGAGGGCCGTGTGTTACCTCGTAATACTAATACCGTTACCGATACCTTGACTTCAATACCGGTTCCTGAATTATACTTTTTTTTCGATACCAATTTTATGAAATCAATTTTAAGAAGATTACATTATCTAAAAAAAAAAAAAAACTTTGGTTTTATTTTTCACCTTGTTGATGTTTATAAAAACTCAGACTCATCTTCTGAGCCACTGCACAAAGGAACAAAATGTAGCCAACACAATAAATCAGTGCAAATATTTTTAATAAAGCTCAAATAGTCTTCAGTTTACACATCTGTTAGGTTACATTTATACTAGTGCGTGTTCATTTTAAAACGCATTGCTCAGACGTCAGAATTATGATTTCTTTTTATTTTCCACTGATTTACTGATGAGCATTCGCAGCTTCCAGCGCTGTCTGCCTGTGTTCTCTGTCATGATTGCTGCTCTGTCTCAGAGGCTATAACATATTTAATTTCAGATACATTACATGGCTAAAACACACATTAGATGACAATCGGAAATTATTACAAACACTCGATGGTGGTTTAAAGTGATTTTTGAGTAAAAGCGGAATATAAATCTTATTTATTGTCTTATGTAGCATGATGCTACAGTTTGCATGAATGGTCACATAACACTCGCTTTCGGTCGTGTAGTATGAACAGACATCTACATATGATCGGAACTCCACGCAGCTCTCGCACTCATCATTGGAAATGAATGACTTCTGGTCTGTCGCTTGTCAGAGATAGTGGAAAGCCGGCTTGAAACGCAGTGGAAATGCCAGTATGACGAGGATCGTTTTCATTTAAAAACAAAAAGTGCATCAGTGTAAATGTGTATGCGGTGCAGAAGCAGCAGCAAGAGCGCATTATTGTAATGCGAAAACACACACATTATCACATATTAAAATAATTTCTCTGCTCGCAAGCAGATTTCCTTTGCTCTGTCACAAAACCAGACGCGCGTGCTCAGATACACGCTGTTCTCGCCCGGAGAGAATGCGCGCACTTAAAACGTGTCTCCTCTCGCTTAAACTGTCTCCTGTGCACTCACAACACTCTCTATGCTCATGTGCTAGATATTAATTATTTTCACACTTTTCTATTTCTAACCTTTTCTGTTCACATTTTTCACATATTTTTCCGCGTGCAGTGTGAACGCTCTGATCCGTTAACATGGGCTCGGAAAAAATACGCATCACAGAGAGTGTGTGAACCTGGAGTTACGTTGGCATTTGCCCAGTCTGTTCTGTTCTCGCGCTCCATTTAGGCACGCCGCATTCAGATTGGATTGGATAGCATACTGCGCGAGGTCGGGGACGCGGAAAATCGTGCTATAAAGCGATTTAGAAATCGCGCACGCCCAAATCATGATTTTATGACGATTTCGATTAACCGCACAGCCCTTATATATAATCGAAATCGTCATAAAATCATGTGTGTGCAAATCACAATTAAATCACAATTAATTGTGATTTGCACCCAAAATAAAAGGTTTTGTTTACATAATATATGTGTGTATACTGTGTATATTTATTATGTATATATAAATACAAATAAATACATGGATATATTTAAGAAAAATATGTCATGTTTATATATTAAATATATTTATATATAATATAAAATATAAGAATAGAAATGTATATACATGTAAATATTTTCAAAATATATATTGTATGTGTGTGTATTTATATAATTATATAAATATACACAACACATGCACATATATTATGTAAACAAAAACTCTTATTTTGGATGCGAGTAATATACATTAATGTGTATATATATATATATATATATATATATATATATATATATATATATATATATACATATATATATATATATATATAATATAAACTTGTTTTATGTTTGTTTATATGTAATTTTTTGTACTTAATATTCTAATAGTGTGGTGCCTACATTTAAAAGACCTTTTAAATAAATTTTAATTTATTATTTGATTTTAATTTATAATTTATTGGTTACCGGCCATGACATGAAAATAATAATCTGCCAGAATTTCGATATCAGTGCATCACTAAATAAAAGTTTTATGACATTTTGTGACAGCTCTCCAAATGCATGTTAAATAATGATGATGTAAGCATCATTTAATGTAATAATTATTATTAATGACAGTTATTAAAAAGTGCTATCTATGAAAGTCCATTCTTTTAGTTGTTTCAAGACCCCATCCAAGTTCCCGTTTCCTTGAGACGGCATGAATTTCTAGACTGACTTGGAAGGTAAAAGATTTCCGGACTAGATTTTGCAGTCCAAACAAGGTCTAGAGAACAGTGTGGTTACCTCAATGCTGAAGTACTGGTGTCATCTTACTGTGGAGAGAGCAGCTGTATCCCTCATAAAGACCACCACTCATGCATTCACACAAACACATGGGTTAAAAAGACAGACCACCATTCATGCTCTCGCTGCTTGAAGAGCCCCCAGTTTTAACCTTTAAGTGTCTCTTTAATGCCTTTGTTCATATCATGCGATTTCTTCATCATATTTCTGTTTCCGTTTCACTGCATCAGAGGTAATTGCAGCACATATGCTTTCACGGTGTTCTTAACCACACCACAGAACCATTTTTCATTTTTGTAGTAAGACATAAGCATGAATAATTGGTGCTCGTTTGAACATCTTTTAATCATTTTATTATGCAAGACACCGAATGCATTATTAGGTAAATGATGAAATTGCTGCCTTTACTCTGGTTAACATGCGAATGCTTGATTAATGAACACAGGCAGCTGAGACATCTGTCATGCTTGGACATTTTCACGTAGTCTCCATGACACTGATTTCCATTTCGTGAATCAGGCGTATTTGGTTGAGCTGAAAATATGTCATCATCAGTAGTACTGAATTCCTTAAAATTCCCCTCGAGCTAAAATTATGTGTGGTGACCTCATTCCGGGCATGCGGTTAAAAGGAAAACAAATAAGAACCTGAAAAATCTAATTCTGTTTATTTTTAGTTTGGGATAAATCTATGCAAAGCATTAGAAGTTTGGCTCTAAATATGGTGAATGGCTTCTCCTTTCTGTCTGCATCTGTGTGGATATTTTGGTTCTTGTATAACGATGGTGTTTAGTCGTCAATTTATCCAGATTATGTTTTTTTTTTTCCTCTGATAAATGTAAGTGTTAGTGGATGAAATATCCAATTGCATAAAACCGGCAGCCATGACCTACATAAGTTAAATGCTGTTTTGACATTCAAATACAAAATATTTATCTCATGAAGATCCAGTAACATTTTTTTTTTCGTTTGTTTATTCAATACATTGCATTCCTTAAAGAAATAGTTCACCTGAATATTTAAATTTGCTTACCCTCATGTCGTTTCAAACCTGTATGACTTTCTACTGTAGAACACAAAAGAAGATATTTCTTTAAATGTCTTCAATTTTTTTTTTTTTTCATACATTCAAAAACAATAAGGTCCAATGTTCTCGAATTTCATTATATGGACAAAAAATGATGTTTTTCAATATAGCAGCTTCTTTACCCATCAGCTCTCTGTCACTGTCTGACTCTGTGTGCTTTTTCCTTCCAGAACAAAGCAGAGAACTCACTGTCATCTTGTCAGATCTCGTCTAGTGTAACCTATGCATACCCGACACAGATATTTCCCTTGGGAACACACACAAAGTCATTTACTGCAACCTTGTACCTGATTCTGCAGCGTGATGTAGGAGAAACGATAGAATAAGATCTTAATGATTTCAATCCCATGTTCTTATAAAGACAGAGATAACGGCAACTCTTCCTCTGTTCTTCCTGTCAGTAACTGGCTTACTAATGAAATTTGACCTAACACAGAGATTAGCTCTGTTTCACGTTCAGGCTTATTGAGTTAAAAAGGCTTAAAGGGATAGTTCGGCCAAAAATGAAAATTCTGTCATCATTTACTCCCCCTCATGTCATTCAAAACCTGTATGGCTTCCTTTCTTCTGTGGAACACAAAAGAAGATGTTTTGAGGAATGCTGGTAACCAAACAGTTTTGGTTGACTTCCATTGTATGGACAAAAAACACTGAGATTTTTCTCAAAATATCTTCCTTTGTATTGTTATTATAAAGAAAGAACATTATACAGGTTTGGAACAAAATGAGGGAGAGTAAACATCTTGATCATTTAAAAAAAAGGGTTCAGACATAACTGAAGGATATTGGACCTTTTTTATATTATTTGTGGGTCTTTTGCATCAGCATTAATGGCCTGTGTTGTGGAGCACTTGGTAAATGAATTAATGGTCTGCAAAAACCTTTGAACACTGATGCTGTTAGCATGACTGGGGGGCACAATCGCACAACCTAGTGTTGCATGTGTTGGATAGCGGACGCACTAACGGGGTTACAGTGGCGTGAGAGCAAGGGTTGGCCATCACTCCCGCACAGCTGAAACAGCAAGCTTTGTAGCCAAGTGCTGAAACCGTACTCTCCTGCAACTCTCATTTCGCTCCTGTTCTCTCTCTTACTTCAGCCTTTTGATCTGATTTCTTTCCAGTTCTTTCTCTCATTCTCCGTTATTGTAGTTTGGGGTAGGCCCTATTGTGTTCATTAGTATTCTTACTATTACTCCGGCTAGGGCTCTGTGGTGGTCCCTGGAACTGTTTGAAGGAAAGTTGAGAAATTTGGCATGCTGATTGGGGTGGGAATGAATTGTCCTCAGAACAACTTTAGGGTCTCACGTTCAAACTGTCAGTTACATTTTAGATTTTTCTTCTGCCTTTGCAACTTTTTTGGTCTAGAAAAAAATCCTTTGGCACCCTCTTGAGGACAGCACCACCCAGGGGCCAAAAAATAGTTTGATTATGTCAACATTTCACTTCATACCTTCTTCGTATGTCTTAGGGTGATGCAGAGTCCAATAATTCATGAGACTCTTTTGTCATTGGAAGCCATGACTTGTTGGCTATTTTGAATTTTAGTAAAAACTTTAGTAGTTTTTCTTCTTAATTTGTCCAGTCTTCAACCAATTTGGGTCAAGTTATCTAAAGACCATGTCTGACAAAAATGATTGAGTATATATTTTGTATTCAGAATTGTTTGCTTGTAAGACGCTTACAAATTTAACATGAAGTCGATAAACTGACAGTTAGGGCCGTGCAAAAATTTGAATGTGATTTTCATGCGCATCTTGTCAGTAAAGCCGCTCCTGTGATTAGCTGTGTAGTAAATGCCACTCCATCTGAACGCACTTGCCGGAGATTTACTGGTAATCACAGGAGCGGCTTTACTAACGAGATGCACATAAAAATTGACAGTCTTTTCAGTTGCCGATAGCATTGGAAAATGAAACTTTGTCATTAAAGTTAGGAGCATGTACGTTCACTTTAAAACTTTGATATCAGACAGACAGACTATAGGAAAAGTGTTCCATATTACTCTCAGATCTCAAAATTACCATAGTATCCTATGTCATCAACAAAAGGCAAAATGAAGGGGATCAGTGTACAAACAACAAATTGCATGAAATTAGCCTTACTGTGGGTAAAATTTTCAATAATAGCTGGAATCAGATCACTTATACACAATGCCGAATACTAGAGTATTTAAGTTTTTAATATCAAATGAAGGTATCTTTTAAACATATTTTATTGAATTATTTTGGTTTTAGTTCTCCCATGAACATTTTAATGAAAACTTTAAAAACCTTCGCCATAAAAATAGCCAAGGAAGCTGGAAATGCGGTAAAACACCAACCAACTAACAGATAGACTAAAGTCATAATTTGTTTTGAAATGCTTGGTACTGTAAATGTTTTGTGTTTGACTGAAATTGTACCATCTGTTTTTTTTGTAGTTGTACTACCAGACCAGACTTGACTAACAGTCGTAGTGTGCATTTTATTGTCGCTGTACCTTAAGGCTAACAATGCCTTTTGTTTACAGTGCCACCTAATGGTCAAAACTTAAAATATTTATTTGTGCTTGAAATTTCGTTTACATTTGAGTACAATTCAATATAGTGCTTGGCCTTAGTAATTGCTGCTTGCAGCTGTATTTCTCGTTATTGTGCTATTTTACTTGCTGCTGTCTCTTTCTCTCATGGGGCACTACAGTTCTATGGCAGTACAGCTGTGGTTCTTGTCTAGGGCCATCTGCACACATTGTCTCCTTCGCTCTTGAGGCTCAGTATGGCCGATCTCCGCCATGTTTTAATGGAAGATTGCTGGCTGGCCTCCTCTCATCTCATCACAGGAGATGCAGGCAGCAGTATGTAGAGCCAGGAAATATGCCAGATAGGGAGGAGGGACAGGGAGAAAAAATCCCCTCTTTCTACTTCCAATGTGACACTGACTATGAGTGTTTACTCATGTGAATATGCACGCTTCTCTCAGATGGCGCTCTGAAAGCAATTGTGCACTTGAAACAACAAAGCGCGGTCGGGCAATCAGATCCAGCCATGGGATATTTGTTTGTAGAGGTCTATAAAATATTACCTCATGAGTCATGTTAATGTTTTATTTTTGTGAGTTGGATTTAATTGATTAATGAAATATGTGTTTTTCTTTGCTGTCTCTCTTAGAGAGGGCTCTTTTATCCCGCACACTTGCTTACACGTGAATGTTTACGCATCTTTTCCATGATCTGCCTTCAGCAAGGATTTTGTGAATCTTAAGCACTACATGTTTTCTTCTGGGGATTACAGCCAATGTTTATATTATTCAGATGCTACATAAGCACTCCTACAGTCCATCTTGAGGGCAGCAGGCAGCACTTTTCTTTCTTTTTTTCTTCTTTTTCTTGTCTTCTACGTTTTCTAAGTCTTTATCAAGTGCTTTACCAGAATGTGTTACAAGCTTTTAAAAAGGCTAGATTTCATTGATGTTTGTCTTATGTTATTCGTTTACACTTCATGCTATTTAAACATAGACATTTTAGGACATTTGACTAAGTCAGCTGCGTTCTATTGGTTAGTAGGGGTGCAAGATAAATATCAGCCGATAATTAATGTGCATCACGTCAGTAAAGCCGGTTCTCTAATCAGTGTGGATTTGCGCAGCTTGTCAGTTAACAACGGCTCTGTGTAGTAACAGCTGCTCTATGTGAAATCACGCACCTGATGGAATTTACCGCTGATTAGAGAACTGGCTTTACTGACGAGATGCGCATTAATTATCGGCCGATATTTATCATGCACCCCTATTTGTTAGCATATATGCCTGACACATTAAAGGGATACTCCATCCCAAAATGAAAGGTATGAAAGTCGTCGTCAGAATACTCCATCTGCCATCAGACGTGCAATCTGGGTTATATGAAGCGACGGGAACACTTTTTGTAAGCGAAGGAAACAAAAATAACGACTTTATTCAATAATTCCTTTGTCAGTGTTCTCCTCTGTCTCCATATCACCGTATGCTGTGTATGCTCTTCTGTGTCATCCACGCCACAAGGATGTGCTGTTTCTACATGTATTTAGCTTTGATTTGAAATAAAACATGGCGCGGATGACACAAAAGAGCATACACAGCATATGGTGATAATGAGAGACACAGAGGAGACTGTTGACAAAGGAATTATTGAATAAAGTCGTTATTTTGTTTTCTTCGTTTACAAAAAGTGTTCCCGTCACTTCATATAACCCAGATTGTACGTCTGATGGCAGATGGAGTATTTTGACGACGACTTTCATATCTTTTATGGACCTTGACACTGTTATTTACTTGGCAGTCTATGGGACAGTCTCAAGCCTCCAGGTTTTCATATTAAATTGTGTCCTGAAGACTAATGGAGCTTTTACAGATTTGGAACGACATGGGGGTAAGTGATTAATGACAAAATTTTCATTTTGGGGTGGAGTATCCCTTTAAGTTAAGGTGCTTGTACTAAAAAATAAATTGCATTTAGAAAGTATGGGGTTGTTAAGATTTTTTTTAAATAATATTGCCTATGAAATTGCTTATGCTCACCCAGGCTGCATTTATTTGCTTAAAAATATGAGCTAAAACAGCAATATTCTGAAATATTATTACAATTTAAAATAACTACTGTCTCTTTTTATGTATTTTAGAATGTAGTTTATTCCGTTGAATGCAAAGCTGAATTGTCAGCAGCTATTACCCCAGTCTTCAGTATCAAATGATCCTTCAGTTCAGAAATTATTCTGATGTGTGGATTCGGCGCTCATATTATTATTAATGTTGAATATTAATAATAATATAAATTTTTATTATTAGCAGTGTTGAATATTTTTGTGCAAAGTGTTATAGTTTTTTCGTGATTGTTTGATGAATAACATTTTTAAAATAACAGCTGAGCTATAGCAACAGTAGTTTTTAGTGTGTGTGTGTGTGTGTGTTAATTTAAACAAATCATTTTTGGTGCATTCCTAACAAAATACAGCCTGTTTGACTTTGCTCTGGCACATTTTTACCTTTTATGTTCTCTCTTATTTACAAGGACCAAATTACATTATATTAAAGAAACAAAAACAGTTTTCAGTCACTGAGTCCAAAAAGTCCTTCACAAAGCTGGCAAGTCAGACCCACGTGACTCTGTTGCCATCTGAACATTCTGCTTGCTGCACACAGTGAATAGAAACATTTGCTGAGGTTATCAAAGACGCAGACAGAACAAGGAGACTCGTTGCGCTGAGGAAACCGAGAGGAAGAGCGAGGGAGACGGGGAGGCCGCCATCAGAAATAAATAACCTGCGGTGGAGGAAGGGTTTATCACAGTTCCTCTGCGGTACTGACAGGTGTGTCTATGTGCGTGTGATTCAAAATGTAAAAGTTACAGGTTGAGGACAAAGGCTGTGTGTTGGGGGTTGAGGGGATATACGGGTTAAAGAGGTTGTGCCCTTCCCACCTGTAGCCTGTCAGCTGTTGCCTGTTGAAACGTCAGCTGTTTCTGAGAAGTGTGTGTGTGTTTGAGAGAGAGTGAGCTCCTTTGAGTGTTCAGTAGGATGGTAGAAGCTGTGTGTGTGGGCCGCTTCTCTCATGTTTAATACCTTTTGAGAATTGTTTTTTTTAACACCGGAGACCCATCACTTCTCACCCTCCTAAACATTGGAAGGAGAAGATATCATTTCTTACTGACAGCTGATGGTTCTTTGTCATAGTACAGGCCCAAGGACGTTTATGTCCTTGACTGGTTTAGACTCTGATCAACCCAGCACGTGGAAAGCTGCAGTGAAATCATCTAGGCATGCATGATAGAGTGGTACTATATGAGTTATCAGCCAATATTAGAGAATTTGTACATTTATCAATAACAGGCAGTGTTGTAGTATTTTAATTGTTCTTGCTCGTTTGCTCTATTTTTACAGTTAGATTACCTTTGCCTTCATCTAATGCTCACTTAAAGTTCATTTTTAAAATGCTAATAAGTTAATTTAAACACTATTAAATGTAATTTTTAGCCAATCTCAATGAATATGTGAAATTTTGCGATGCCTAAATGCATTTGTAGAGAGTGATTTTAGGTTTTACTGTTTTTATACAAGATTATTTGTATAGCGCTTTTAGCTACATATATTATTTCAAAGTAGCTTAAGAGAAAATGCTTGTTTCGGTGTTAAAATTAGAAGTATTCTGTTATCAGCCAGACATAAATGTATTGACTGAAGTAATGTCCATAATGGAAGTAATATACTAAAGACAAATTTTATATGGTTAGCTAACATAACTTTTCGGTTCAGTAGCAATTTCAACTTGTGCTCCTATTGATTACAATATAATGATAATAATGCAGTATATAAAGAAATTTTTTTACAGCTTTGTATGTGTATATTTTGATCCAAAATAGGCAGTTAAAAAAAATTTTTTTTTTTTTTTAATTGCATTTGCAAGCACATTTACATTAACACTTTCATTAAATGTGATTAGTATTATCCCAGGCAACCTCCAAATTTCAGAGATCAGATTGCAGACAGTGCATGTTCAGGTGTAAATGGTGGCCATAGATAATTGAGTGTGGGCTCTCTTGATGAGAACCAGTAAATAAACCTCTAGGAACCCCATAGTAACTTGCTAAAAACCCTTAACACCTTAATAGCAGGACTGTGTCAGCGAGTTTTACAGACTGCTCAATTTTTCTTCAGAGAATTTTGCAAGTCTCAAATATTGTCTATATTGCTTTACATTTTTGTGTTTATTTTCTGTGAATGTCTAGAGTAAAGCTTAACAGATTTGGAATAAGTCTTGGTTTAACAGAAGCTCTGGCTTGTGCCAGCTTGAGAGCTGTTTGAAGGGTCAGAGGAAATTATTTCAGATTGTGGCACTGTCTTCTCGAGTAGCAGCTGAAGGGGCTTAGGCAAAGACAAACAGGTTGCGTTGTCTGTTAGGACTCATCTAGCTCATCTTGACCTTTACCCTGTAGCTGTGACCGTCTGACTAGGAGGGGAGATACAGAGCGTTTTAGTGATGACGGATTCTTTTCAGCACATTTCTTTTACATCAGTGCATGAGAACAGCATGTTTATTCTTCAGATATATTTCACTGAGGGACATCTGAAATGTTAAAGCACTATTGGAAGAAGCTTTTAACAGTGATATTTGTCTGCAGAACTCAGCTCAAGTCATTTAAATAGGACAGTTCTTGTTCTGTTATTTGGTCTGGTTAGTTAAAAGGCCACATGCATGCAGCTGTTCCTGGTATGGGAATCCTTTTATGACAGTGCGTTTTCTTGAAAAGGGGATATGGAAAGACATGATAGAGTAACTGATGTTTTTTTTCTGCCATATGTGAAACTAAAAAATCCCTGAAAATCAAACTTCTTCCTGGATTTATGGTAATGTTGTGTTGTATTTGTATGACAACGCACAAATAGGGAAACGAAACAAACTTTGCTCATATCCTGTGTAAAATCTTATTTCGTTCATATTTTGTAGAATGAAAAACAAGTTTACACTGCAGTCTGACCAAAAGAGAATAAATGAAAGTGTCAAATATCATTCTCCATTTATTTATGGTGTGTGTGTGTGTGTGTGTGTGTGTGTGTGTGTGTGTGTGTGTGTGTGTGTGTGTGTGTGTGTGTGTGTGTGTGTGTGTGTGTGTGTGTGTTAAAAAGTGTTCAAAATTTTAAATTTTTCATTAAATGTGACATTTTGTTTTCTTAAAAAAATTTATTTAAAAAAGATGATTTACAAAATGGATTCCTTTTTTTTTTTTAAATACAAAATATAATTTAAAAAAAGTTGTTTCCTTTCATTCTTTTGTATTTAAATTTGCCAAATACAGCTATATTGTAACTCCATAAATTCATTAAATACACTTTTGCTGAAAACTAACTATAACCGCTTCTGTATTAGCCAACATTAGCTGATGCCATGTGCACTGTAACTTCCATATTTGATGGGGGCACATTAAAGTGTCTCTACATGGTTGTGAGGTATGTTGTTCAACGATATAACATTTAGTTGCTCCTCCCAAACCTGAATATGCGATTCTTTCTCTACACAGAAAGTGAAAGAGAGTTAACAAGGAAACAGGATCTTAGCAGACTGATGACCAGTCAATGATTTTTGTTGTTCTAGCAATTGTGTCCTTGATTTTGGCTCGCGTGTTTTTTGTTGTGGTGATTTTTTTTGTTTTTTTTTTTCTCTATTGTGGGATTTTTAGATTTATTTTAGCATAGGGAGGATTTCATTTCCCCCCGTTCTCTTATCCACAACATTTATCCATATAAGTTACTCTTTGTGAGAAACTGCAGTGTCCAGACCTCCTCCTCAACCCGTAACATTCTCAGTGCCTATCGTGATTTGTGCCCAAAATGTTTTTGGTTTTTTTTGTCCATCCCATTGGAAACTCATTGACATGGCAGTTTTACAGACCCATGGCCTTTGCATTCCCACACCCTCCGAAAGCCCTTCTGAGATTTTGAGGTCAGGAAAGGGCAAATCTTAAGATTTGTTCTTGGTGAAACCGTGATTGTTCTTCCGAAAAGACTGAAAACAACAGGTTGTTGCTACTTATGTATAAAATGGTTTCCATACTAAATGCAGAGCTAGTATGCAGGATTTTTTTTTTATTTTTTTTTTTTTATAAAGATCCGGCGTGGGGTGTCGCCTGCAGCAGCTTTGGACCCAAAAAGTTGAATTTGCTACAGCTGTGACAGCAGAGACATCGCAAAGGGGTGTCGGAACAAAAGGTGTGTAGGCAGCTGCCACTACATTTAACACACACATGTACAGGCAGGAGAACAGAGGATCTGACATACTGACAAGCGTCCCAATCCTGACACCCATCCACCCTCTCAATTACATCCAAAGACACTGATGGATTGAAGGCAGTTGCTAAAGGCATATTAGGGCAAAGGGTGAGGGTGGGGTTCTCTGAGAGGAGGGCTGGGGGTCTGTGCGCTCTGCATTAAGCTCATTGCTGAACCGGTCTCCACTGTCAGCCAGGCATAGGTCAAGGGACGAGCTATGTTGTAGTCCGCTTGGATTTTATTTGTTGCTTCACTGGAAAGGAACCGTGTGGATCGAATTGGAGGCTTTTTGTTCATCATTACTTGTAAGGGGTAAGAAGGAGCTTAATTTTATACCAGTTACACTATTTTAAGATAGTGTAACTTTGTTTCTTTTTATGTAGTTTCATACTTGAACGCTTTGGTTTTCGTAAAAATAACTGAATGTGACACAAAAATAGAGCAGTAACATCCTAAAATAGTTTAGTAGTTTTTTTTTTTTAGATTTGTATATTCCATAAACGTCACTAAGAGATCGGGTTGACATGAACATTGTGTTGCCTTCAGGGTATTTCCGAACGTTGAAGAGTGGTGTGGTGTGACAGGACCATGTGCTGTAATGCATGACAGCTTCACTCTACACATCTCTGTCTGCCTCTCTCAATCTTTCTTTTGCTTTTTATGCGCCTTTATCAGAATACTACTTCTTTTCAGTGTGCTGGAATTTTTTTTTTAATACTGTCTAATGATTTTACCAGCAATTTCAGTCTTAGTTTAATATGAAAAACGGGCATTGCTTTTCAGACGTTTTGGGTTTTTTAAAGAAATTAATTATTTTATACAATACAGATGTATTATTTTAATTTTGATTGATATTATAGACATTTTATAATGTTATAAAAGATTTCTATTTTATTCAAATACTGTTCTTTTGAACTTTTTTACTCTGTCAAAGAATCCTAAAAAAAAAGTCACAGTTTAATAAGCACAACTGTTTTCAGCATTTATGATAATAAAATATGTTTTTTTTATCACCAAATCAGCATATCTGAATGATCTCTGAAGAATCATGTGATACTGAAGACTGGAGTAATGATGCTGAAAATTTGCCATCACAGAAATAAATTACATATGTATACAAGTTATTACAAAATATGTAACATGCTAAATATTCAACCAATACAAAAAAACAATTATTTTAAATTGTAAAAATATTTTGCGATATTACTGTTTTAAAAAAAATCCTTGGTGAGCAAAATTTAACCCCAAACTTTTGAATGGTAGTGCATATTGACTTATATTTGTTTTAGGATTTTGTTCTTGCTCATTTTATTGGATTAAGGCTAGTTTAACAAATCATATCTGTTTAATAATAATAATAATAATAAAAAGATGTTCTTGTTGTTTACAGTGCTTTTCACTTGAGAAAAAGTGTCAGTATTAACAGGAAAGAAAGATCAGTATGTATGTTTATAGCTGCCAGTCTTGTGGCGTATCAGATTATTGTGTCTCATTATCCAACATTACTTGCGCTTCTCTTTCACTCTTGAGCTTTTCTACAGAAACACGAATGACATCTTCTTCCTTGTCTAGCTTGTCTTCTGATTGTGATTTTGATATATTACTGAACCGACAAGCTTATCTTTTGTTGGAACCAAAAAAAATTTGTTTTTGTTGTGTAACTAACTGCTCATGACGTGGTCATGACAAACCGCTGGTAACACACCCTCCTTTCCAATTGTCACATTGATGTCACAGACGTTATGCTGCAAGGGAAGGTGTGTGTGTGTCTCCAAGACCTTTAGTGGCAGATAGGGATGTAGCGTTTCACTCAACTCACGATTTGATTCGATTCACGATTCGATTTTCTCACAATTTTTTTAACAAAATGAGACCGAAGACGTGAAAAGGTGTCGTTTTATTAGGCTATTGCTGACCGTTTCTTTGTGAAATTGAAATTTTAACGAAATTTTAAAACAAACCCCAAATAAAACAAATTACACAAATAAAAGAAATCTCTTAATATGAACAAACTAAGGCTTTGTGTGTTCTCTTTCCATTTAAAATTAGAGGCAACCACTGGATTCGAATCATGATCCAAACAAAGATGCAGCATACATGCAGCATAAATAGTTTTTAATCTAAATTAGATTATATAAGTTTCGAAATTTGAAGCAAAAACAGAAAGGTCTGACTTTAGATTTGTGAAACTGTATACTACATAAAACATATCTGAACGAAACAGCAGAGGAGCTGAATGAGACGCAGATTCACTCTCTGACAGCAGGTGGCGCTTATGAACAGCAATGATACAGCGTTTCCGAGGTTACCACTGTGAACAAAGCAGCGCTGTGCTTATATGAACACTACTTTAATATGCATCGTTCAGAGCCAAGATAAAAAGAAAATACCAAGTAAACTTTTCTAATAGATGGTCAGTTCCCCTCAGAGATACATTCATATAAATTCGTACTCCAATTGTATCGCGATTTGTTTTGCATCTCAACCGATTTGAATCGTCACATATTTGAATCTATTTATGACCGGCTCATGGTTAATCGTTGCATCCCTAGTGACGGATCAGTGTCATGGATGGTGAGAGGGAAAAAGATTTACCTGACCCTAGAACAGCATGTTAGTCTGCATATGTCGGTATTTGCAACCTAATGCAGTAGCCTGAGAGTTTTATCACTTTGGCTTTGTTCAGCCATGTGGCACTGCTGTAAACTGACAAGTTTGACCACATTGTCCACACTGATGCTTGAAACGATAAGCTGGTGTAAACAACAGCCTACAGTACTGTAGACAACACAACAGACAACTGTGTTTCATCTGTTCACAAGTGTTTTGTTTGTCAAATGAGTATAGAAGAAAAAACTAATTGAATCCTACAGCCTGACACCAGAAAAAAAACACTTTTTTTAGGGTTTAAAGTAGTAACCTAGCATTGTAGTTTCCTTTCAGAGTTGATGAGACAGACAGCAATGGTGTGATTCACAAGCTGAAGACCACAGATCCATTACACCCCTCCCCCTGAAATGCTGTCCTTGCAGTGCCGTACCCAGCGCCCTCCCCCATCTCAGAGACTGGGTTACACTTGTGGTTTGGCAGACGTTACACCACCTATCTCCCTGCTCCTGGAGGAAGTCCAGTGACGGCACTCGGCATCGAACACCGCCGTATCATCAGTATACGTTGTGTACTGGACAAACGTCTGTGTTGAAAAACAGAAATCATGCGCTGCGGTCAGCAGCCGAGTAGCCATATTGGACAGGGTGAGTTCCTGCCGTGCGGGGAGGTTGAGTCAACAGGCTGGAAATATCCTGCAGTTGGTGCTGGCAGTACAACCCCAAGGTTGGAGTAAATCGCTGGAGGGTCTCACAGGGCTCCATTTTTGCCCCAGTTTAGCTGCTGCTAATGTTTTGAACAGCACGCAGCTAAAAAAAAAAACCTCAAATAACCTTTGCTCCACCACAATTTCTTTGTGGCTCCATGTTGGACCAACCAAGCTTGTTTTTTGTCTTCTTCATAAGTCATATAGCAGATAAGCTTGCTTTAATTTCCTTTTACTCTAGTATAGTTTGGAAATTGAGCTTAAAATCAACATGAAACGGCATTTCTGACCTATTTTGCTTTTGTAATGAGAGTTATTACCATTCTGGCTGATACTGATACGTTGATGATTGGGCAGATGGGAAGCTTATACGTGGCCTATATTAAAATGTTGCTATTCTATCTAAATGATGAAAAAAAAAAAACACTAAAATGAATTGTAAAAATTTAAAAGAGAATTGCTAAAGGTTGCCTTTAACAGTGTTAATAGGGGAAATGAACATTGCCTAAAACCTATACGTTAAAAAATCTTTAATAACGGCCGCTAACTGATATGGTACCAAAAAATATTGTCCATTGCTATCCATAAAGTTGCTTATTTCTAAGCAAAATGATTCAGCTTGATTTTATCCATTGGGAATTGCTTTGATGAAAAGCGGCCTCTAATGACAGGTAGTTCAAAGGGATGAGTTACTTTTTGAAGACCATTTTTAAAATTTGCGATCACACATGCAAACAAATTATGCACCGCAAGACCAGGAATAAGTATTAAGAAAAGTAAATTGTGTCCATTTTGATTTAGTCATTAGCATTTGAGTTTTCTAGTGATAAAAACTGATTTATTGCTGATATTATGTGATAATCTGCATCATCAGTTCCAACTTTTTTTTCAACTTTGTCAATGGATTGGAAACAGTTTTTTGTTTATTAATTTTTTGAGTAAATGTGTAAAATGCATTTTCATTTCCGTAAGTTTGCAAAATGAAATTTCCACTTGGAATCATTGATTTATGTTATATACATATATATGCATTCTTTGGTGCACTGGTCTCCATTCACATCTATTATACTTTACATTCTAGTGTCACAATATCTCAATCAGCACGCTTAGCTTTCTCCCTCAGTACAAAATAGCTTTTATTGGCTCCGGCAGTGCTGAGATATTGCTGGCGGTGACAGAGCTGTGGTCATGGGGCGTTTTGTATAGCACCAATGTACGGAAACTGTAAACGGCCGAATTAAACAACTCTCTGTCCCAGTCGGTGACCTCCTGCTCTGAGCTGGGAAGGTGATGGATTTCTCAGCACAGCTTTGGACCCGGTCCAAACCCAGTTCTGGCACGGTTCCTTATCTCCAAGCCCCAGGCCACTCTGCCTCTAGTTACAGGCAGGGATAACAAAACTGGACTCTCTCACACACACCCCGTGGAGGAGATATGCTTACACACGCACACGCGCTTGCAAAGAATACCATATGCCCACACATGGACGAGGGCAGCGTGCGCTTATCCCAGCAGAGCTCTGGTACTTCAGAGTCCTTGCAAGAAGCACTGCAGCCCAACTGTGTGGGTCCGAGCTACTTGAAGATGGAGAATTACTCGATATAGCAAAAGGTCACAAACTTGTGACTTTTTTTTCCCCCTCTTGGGTTTTTCTTCACTAGCAGCGTGTGTCTTTGGATGTGTTTACACAAAGGTGTTTTTTCACTTGTTTGCAAGCCTGTGTAAATGTTGTTTTGCTTGTGTTGCACGCTGAAGCTTGGTTCCGCAGGATTTCCTCAGTGGTATGAGCAAGCCACAACTCAAAATTATAACACCTTCCCCTGTATGTGTGTGTGACAGCTGCATCATACAACGGCTCACCTTTTTGCTCTGAGAGCAGTGAGAAATGCCTTGTGCTGACACGTGTTTGTGTGTGTGTGTGTGTGTGTGTGTGAGCACTTGTGCGCTCATGAACATAAATGTGTTTATTTATTGTGCATTAGTTTTCATGAGCATAACTAATTTAAGATAAGAAGGTTTTTGTTTTTGGTTGTAGGGGTTTCCCCTACTAGAGAAAACGGAAAGGAACCAGTGTTTTATCAGTAACCTTCTTTGTTTTTTCTTTATTGTTTAATTGCGGTGCTTGCTAACCCTTAAGGTTAGAGATCTAAACAAACCCCAGAGTTCCCCAACTTTGTCATGTAACCTGTCCCGTACTATTTGTCCTATAAACTTATATAATACCTAAAATCATGCAGCCTGTTGGAAGTGTGCTGTTATTTTTCTCAGCAATGAGACTTGTAATTTTCACCTGCCAGATGATAATTTGCATAAAAAAACTTTTTACATTGACAGAGGACTCTTGCAGTATCTTGAATCTTTTGACTTTAAGCACATTTTAACAACCGCATAAAATGTGCTAAAAACCAAACAGTACACCCTAACACCCTGACATTTGTAGTGCAAGTGTTGCATGGGCAAACACTACCCTTATTTCCCTGTTAAAATGTAATAATTAGTTTAGTCGGTCATACAGTCACCATCATTCTTTCTTACTTCACCAAATTGTATGCATATTTGATATTTCAAACCTAATGTTGTCAATATAATTAAATATTCTAATAATTTATTCAGTTTATTTTTAATAAATACTTTAGTTTTGTACAATAATATCAAAATAAAACTGATTTGATAATTTCTAAAAAAAAAAAAAAAAAAAAAGTTTAAAAATGCAGTTAAATTAAATATTTAATTTATCCTAAATAAAATAATTTTTTCTTGTTGACTCTCTAATATCCTCTTACAGCCCCCGGTTTGAATAGCATTATCAAGCAGCACTTTATGAGTTCTCTGTGGTTAGAGAGTCTGACTGTGAGGGACCGCAGTCTGTGGACACTTTCCAGGTCCCTTGTGAAGCGACTGAGATCAGAGCTGGGAATTAGCCCCTCTCAGCGCTCACAGGGTGAAAGGTCAGACTGACTCTCACTGCAGATAAAGAAGTCTTTTCATGTATTGGCCCCGCAGACCAAAACACACAAACGCACTCTGACTCACTTTAAACTCAAGTCTGTGTTGCTGACGGCCGGCTGAGTAAACCTTTCCTGTCGACACATCCTTCCATTTGGAGTTAGAAAACTCACATAAACGTATATGGGCACACACACACACACGCTAAATATTTGACTGTGGAAGAAGTGATGAAACTAGTGACAGGGATTGTTTTGTCATGCCCAGCAGCTTGGGTTGTGTATAAGAGTATTTGAGCTACTGCGTTCTGACCTTTTCTGTCACTCAACAAACAAAAAGTGATGGTGAGTTTTGTAGTCCTAGACATCTTTTTCAGTTGTTTTGTTATGAAAGGAGAACACTGAAGTTAACAGAGTGAATGGCGTATGTTTCTTAAGACACTTTTCACTGTCTTTAATTCATTCATTAGTACAGGAGCTGTGTAGAGTTCAGATTGTATGTGCATATACAGAATTTCCAATCAAAACTGATGCCATAACCACACAATGATGTGGCAATTTTTTTCTTTTGGCAAAATTGTTTATTTTACTATTACAGATGTGTTTGTTGTTGTTTTATTCAGTTTTCTTAAGCTTAAACGCCTGTAATGGGAAACATATTTCCTGTCTGCTTCTCAGAAGAGAAAAAATAGCCTAGAAGAGTTAATACTTTAGCATTCTCACGGTGCCATCGGCCTATCAGGATTGCTATGATGTAATTTTGACATGTCGGTTGGCTCGAACAAACCACAACCCTTTGAAAGTGTTTACATTACCAGAAGGAATTTATTTTGCAGGAACAAGGTGGAAGAACTTTTCCAGTCGCTCTTTTTACAGTCTTTAATATGCTTCTACTCAACAGTAATTCTGAAGAGGCCTAGAATTCATGTCAAGTCTCGACTTGAAGGAAAAATTGGGGCTATTTGTTGCTTTTTATTGCAAGGAAAGTGGCAAGGAAGTAAGAACGTGTAATTCGCACACACAACTTGTCTCTGAGCATGTGCACTTTGACCTGAAAAGAGGTAATGAGGAAGTTTGCAGGCTTCCCTGATCAGGGAGGCAGTTTGTGTCAGCAGTCATGTGGGGATGTGTGAGCATGAGTGTATACAGTCTGGATGTGTGTGTGTATATATATATATATATATATATATATAGAATTGTGTTTTAAGCCCTTGGTTGTTTTTTAATCGAAGGCAGAGATAATAAAAGCATGTTTTAAAATTATCCTGGCCCATATGTCAATTCTTAGGCTGCAGTAAATCCATTCATGCAGCCATTCATTCATACACACACACAAACTTGTGCCATCTCGCTCCCAGGCATCTGTTCTCGCTGTTTGTTTCAACATGGCTTTTTAATATTATAAAGTGAAAAATTCACTTAACCTTCAAACGTGGCTAAAATATCCCTTTTGACTAAACAGCTAAAAGGGAGACTTGTTAGTGAGAGAAGACTGAGTGTGCTACTGGATGACACACTCAAGCACAGAGACACTTCAGCAGGTGTTTCCCTGCAGGTGAAGTTGCTTTAGGTCTGTAAGCGACATCGGCGTCAGCGATTTGTGAACAAGAACACATAATCGGGCTCTGCTAGGCTACGCAAAGGGGCTCTGCCCAGCCGTATATGTGGATGTCATGTGATGTGTTGTTTAGAGGAAATCTAGCTATGGTTGAGGTGAGGTTTGTTTATTCTGTCCTGGCAGCTCTTTAAAAGTTTAAGGGTTCCCATTATGGTCCTGAAACCTAGCAATATCAGGAAATTTCTAAAGTGTGATTTCCCTGCTTGTAAAAGAAATTGACAATATCTTAAAAAGTCATGGAAATTGGTATTGTAGTTTATGATTAGTTTTGAATGATTTGATAAGCAAGAAATTACTAGTTGTGAGTCTAATCTTGATAAATGGATTTGTAAAAATCCTGGAAAAATAATGGAAATTTACTGACAAGAAAGTGTGGGAACCCTAGAGTTTGGAGGCTTGAAATTCTCCCTTCATTTGCTTAAATATAGGGGTGAGTGAGTAGGTGACACAGTAATCACAGGCCGCAGATTGTCTGACAGACTTTGTGTTCGAAATTATTAAGAAAAATGATTAGGAATAAAAATCTTTAATCAAGATTATAATCATAAAATTACAGAAGTAGGTAGCAGAGCATGTCATTTAAATTCTGTTGTAGTTTGTTGGGCTGTTAAATTGTTACAATTAATTATGTAAAATATTGTAAATATTGATGTACATTGCTGTTCACAATTTGGGGTCAGTAAGATATTTAAATTTTTTGAAAAATGTTTTTTTTTTTTTTTATTCAGCAGTGATACACTGTATTGTTCAAAAGTAACCATTTAGATATTTACAGTTACAAAACTAATCTACGTTTAAATAAATGCTATTCTTTTGAACTTTCTAGTCATTAAAAGAAAATAAAAAAATGTTTACACAAAAATATTGAGCAGTACAACCGTTTTCAACATTGATAATAATAAACAGTTTCATTTTTGAGCATCAAATCAGCATATTATAATGATTTCTGCAAGATCATGTGACTCAAGACTGGATTAATGATTAATGAAAATTCAGCTTGGTCAGAAATAAAAATTACATTTGAAAAATATATTAAATTGTTTTAAATTGTACAAATATTTCACAATTTTTACTGCAATGGTAATTAAAAATAAATGCAGCTTTGGTAAGCATATTATACTTCTTTCAAAAACATAAAAATAATCTTACCCACTCTAAACTGTTAAACAGTTGTGTACAGTATATGTGATTCGTCGCAATTAATTTTGATAAGTTAACCAGCATATTTAGTAAAATAATTTAGTATATTTAGCAAATATCAAAAGTTTTTACTGTAATATTGTAAGAAGCCCATTTGTCTGTTTTTCTGTCTCTTTTCTAAATTACTTTGATGTTGATACATGTAATTTATTTGTGATCCACCCCAAAAAAATTAAAAATGTTTTAATCGATTGACTACCCTAGTATTTTGCGGTTACACCAGTTTTGATTTTACATTCTGGTCTCTCCTTTCTTTCACAGAATTCATCACAAGACCATCTTCATCTTCATCACCAGATTTTTCCGGGGGGGTTGGATATCAGAAAAGACACCTGTCGGATGACATGCACCCTGAGCAGACAATGATCTGAAGGCCCGACCAGGAGGCCACATACTTTCTTTCTTCCTTCCCTCCTTCCTTTTTTTTTATCAGTGGAGGAAGACGGGTGAGCCCAGCTGTCTCAGACAGGTGGCATACGGAGAGAGAGAGACTCTCTCACACACACACATCTTCATACACAGAGGCGACTAGTCGCTGTTTGTGCTCCTGTAACTGCCTCGAGAAATTTTGACCTCTGACCTCACCACACCCCCAACCTTGACCCCACCCCTGCTCGGCCAATCACAGCAGCCATGGGGAGGAAAAAGATCCAGATTCAGCGAATCACAGACGAGCGTAACAGACAGGTGAGCACAAAGCCTGACTGTCTGCAGTGGCAGTGTTTTTAGTTCAACATAAGAGACTTCTAAATAGCGTAACTGAAAATTATTAATTTTGGCAGCTTTCTCTGAATGAAACACACCAAGGATACTCAGGAGAGCCTGAAAGATATTATTGGCATTTTAACAGAAACCTTTCTTATTAGTTCTGACTTTTGTGAGTTGCCTTAGTTGCATTAGTGATTTAGACATCTTGTATAAGACAAACAGTCTGAGGCAAAATCAAATCTTACTCCTCCAATGCAAGGTTTCTGTTGATATATTGTTGAAGTGTGGATTTTGACGTGTATAAGTACTTTTTCCAATCCCGGTTTAATAAGCAGAGACAACTACAAGTTAACTACTCATAGGTTGTCTTCCCTTAGGGTGTAAACACCGGTGCTTTCAAAGCATTGCTGTTTTTTTGAGTCGTGAGGTTTTTCAATTTCTGGCTCAACTGATGCAGCAGGATTTTGTTTAGCTTTCCTTAATTTTTACATATAATAGTTACCTTTAGTTTCTTTGAGTTTTAGTATTAGTTTTATTCAGAATATTGGTACCATATTGGTTATTGGCTGATTTTGTTTTATTAATTAATCAGTATATTTTACAGACTGTATTGGATACATAATTATCATGTTATTTTTTAGAAAATCAAATATCTGTTTTTATATAGTACGTTATGATGTTATGATGCCTAAATTCACTTTTCAACATTTAAACCTAATTGATCATCTTTTTAGACAAAATAGAAATATAATAGTCGCCAGTGATATTAGTTTTTAGCCATAACAAGAAAATTATCATCTGTAAAACTTTAATGTCGAGCTTCGAGGGTTTGTTTTAGTCTATGGATACAGAGTTTTACTTGTAATATTTTAGGGCTGCCAAAGGTAATATGTTCAACTGCATAAAATTTTTCAGGGCTATCTAATGTCATTCTGAGGCACTTCATGTTTTTTAAATGTAATTGAAATAAAATGCAATTTAGGGTGCGTTCACACTTGTAGTTCGGTTCTCTTGGTTCGTTTGTTCAGGACCAAACAGAAGTAACACGATACATTAGGTCCTGGTCCGCTTAGTGTTCACACTGGCATTTTTGACAGCGAACCTAAAGATACTGAACCTAAAGGCATTGTCATACATTAACAACCTGATTGGTCGGGTTGAATGATGTATATTTCATGACATAATTTACCGAACACCCCAATTAATAAGTGTGTTCGAGGTAAAGTGGCGCTGCGCAGACCGATCAGTATATGATCTCAAAGTACTCATTCACCTATTGTCTGCTCAGCACCGCTTTAAGTCGAAAACACCTAATGCTGTCTGCTGGACTAAGTACGCTCATTGTTGCGTTTACATATGATTTTATTTATTTTTTACCACCGTCAAACTCAAGAAGAGTTCATAAAAGGCACTTTACTTCCAGGTTTGCCCTCTGCTCATTTTGTTTTGGATACACTGCTTGTTCCGCGTCGTCACATAGCGATACTCCTTGTCATTACATTCTGTTTTTGGCTCGTTTAGAAGTATTTGGTCCATGTTGCATTCATATTTCATTTGAACCATGCCAGAGTTTGTTCGGAAGCAGAAGGAGACCCATCTTTTTAGCACTTGTTTGGTGCGTATGAGGGTTCGCTTGCAGCGTTCACACTTACTCAAATGTACCTCACTAACAGGCCAATCATACCAGAGTTCATTTTAAGTGTGAACAGACCCTTAATTTATCATAACCTATTAGTATGTGGTATTTTTGTGGTATTTAATTATGAAATTCTTCACATAGAGTTATGAAAATTTAAGTTTAGTTTAGTTTCAGTTTTGCAAATATATGTATATATTAAAGTGCCCCTATTATGGATTTTTGAAAATTACCTTTAATGCAGTGTGTAACACAGCTCTTAGTGAATGAAAACATCCTGCAAAGTTTTAAATCTGGAAGTGCGCCATGTATAAAGTTATTGTCTCTCAAAAGAAAGAGTCCACTCTGAATCATTAAAACGAGTCGTTTTTAAAATGAATCCCAAGCAGTTTCATGTTGACGTCAACATGAAACATTAGCATATTGCCCGCCCACTTGTTGGTCTTTTCAAGTTGGTCCGAATGAAAATGCTAATTCATTCTTTGCCACTAGATGCCGCTTCTGGAGAGGTAAAAATAGTGGTTTCCCTGGTAACGCTGTTCACAAAGAAGCACTGCGCTCACAAATGCTGCTTTATCAGGCATTACAGGCATGAGGAAACTAAAATGTGACCAGACGGACCTATCACCGCAGATTAGCGTCACGCAAAAGAGGGGTTTGGAAAAATTAATCATTGAGCAAATCAGTTGGGAATCGTTAGGCGAGTAAGGTAAAAATAAATGCATATTATAAGACAATGAAAGTCTTTTTTGACCTTGCATGCATGTCAACCTGTTGTTGGGGACTCCCAAAATCAAAATATGAACCTTTTATTACCCATAATAGGGGCACTTTAATTTTCATGTACTTTGCTTTTTAGTTTTCGATAACTGTACAAACACTGCAATGTTTGAGTTTTGTTAAGATGAGTGTTCATTCTTTGCTGTTTTGTTATATCCACCTAAGTGGTGTTCCCCTAAGCTTCATTTCTGTTCTCTCTGCTCCAGCAGTAAGCCTGTCATATAAAACCCATTAAATCACAAACTTCACAACAGTGTAGCTTAAAGTAATTAATTGTGTTTAGTTTGGAGTTAGAAGTTCTGCTCACTATTGTGTAATCTTTCCCTCCATGTTGGTGAGAATATGTGGGAAATGTTTTTCTGGTCACAGTTGTGCTGATAGGTGTAGTCACTCTGACCGGAGCAGGTGTGCATACTCAACCTTAGCCTGCTTCGCTGTGTCAGCGCTCTCTGTCTCCCTCAGGTGTGCCTGACTAATCATATTTTTACAAAGTTACAAAAAAAAGTCTTGTAGTTTGTCTGACCCAGATTAGGCCTCATTTAATTGAGATTTCTTCCAGAAAATGATTCTGCTTCGCACATCTTGTCCTTCCGACCTTCTTGTGGTGTAACAGGTATTTGGGCAATTAAAGAATTAAAGAGTGCAAGAAGAGGACATGAACTACAGTCTTTGCTGCAATAAAATGTGCTTTTTAATTACCAAACTCCAGCATCGAGGCAACTATATAGGAGAGGTGTAGAAGAACAGAGGTATCCAGAACTGACAGGCAGCAGCAGGTGAGAGAGCGAGCTAGAGTCCGCGTGTGCAGTAAAGGTCAGTAGGTAAGCATTCCGCCCTGAGGTTAATTGGATCGAGAGAGGAGCGGAAAGAAGTCAGGTCGCTGCCTCTCAACATTCTTCACAATGATGAAGTTGTGTTCTCCTGTTGCCATTGGTTACCTGCGATTTCTATTTTCGATGGCAATTATGTTGCTGGTGTTTATCCTGGTGCTGGTGTGGAGAGAAGGAACATCAGCTCTCTGATTGTTGAGGTGGAGGAGATTCTTTCACCTAATGGAAAAGGGTTTTTATTTACAGAGATGCAATCACTGTCTGCTAAGAACGTCAAGCTCTTAAGGTTATGGAGTCCTGGGTTTGAGCAGAAAAACTTTCTGTATAGAGGTGGCACTTTTGCTAGCAGAGAGCAAGAAGGCGGTAGAAAACTGTTTGGTCAGTTCTGAGAGAGAAAAATCAGCTCTTGGGTGGCTAATCCGGAGTCAACCAAATTTGCATTTATGTCTTCCCAGACAGTGAAATGTTAACAATTAAGTGAACTCTAAACAAGTCAAAAATTAAAATAGATTCTTCAAAATATCTTCTTTTGAGTTTTACAGAGGAAAGAAAGTCATACAGGTTTGGAACAACATGAATGTGTGTAATCAGTTGCTTTTGGTGAACTATAAGTTTAGTATCTTCTTTTTTGTTTAACTGTAAACACGGATATAGTTTTCAGTTCTCACCCTTCATTTCAACCATCATCTTTTTCTCCCTGTCTAAACTAATCTTTCTCTCTTTATCCACAGGTGACCTTCACCAAACGGAAGTTTGGTCTGATGAAGAAAGCTTATGAGCTCAGTGTGTTGTGTGACTGCGAGATTGCCCTCATTATTTTCAATCACTCAAACAAGCTCTTCCAGTATGCCAGCACCGACATGGACAAAGTGCTCCTCAAATACACTGAGTACAATGAGCCGCACGAAAGCAGGACCAACGCAGACATCATCGAGGTAACACAGACAATACTGTACAAGCCCACCATGAATCCTCCCAATTTCAGGTGGCAGGAAATTTTTGTTTGTTTGTTGGTCTCATTCGTCCTTTATTTGTTTGCTCCTTCTCTTCATTCCTTCCTTCCTGTCTTTTGTGAACCGTGTTAATTTGGTTGCAGTAGTTCAGTCAATAGCCCTATTTGGTCGGGACTAGTTTTCCCTGAGGAGGCCAGGTAAATTTGTGTGTTTTTCCTCACAGAAACCTTGTTAAAATCACAGTACAAATTACCTACTGTTTTCCGGCTAACACACAAGTCCTCTGAGAATGATCCCGTCCAAATAGGAATGTCTGTAATTGCGATGAGTTTTTTTTTTTTTTCATGAAGCTTCTCCTCATTTATTTTGACCTTTATCGAATACTGTAACCAAAGCTAAATTTGTCACTTCATTACATAGTGAACCTTCATTATGGATTTAGACCGTGATAATACCATGATAATTTGATTTAATTTACATGATACTTCTAAGAATATTATAGTATTACCTTGTTCCCATGTCTATAATACCTTGGTTATACCGTAGTGACAATGTAAATTCACAACATTGCAATTTCTTCAAGAAATGGCAAGGCTTTTGCATAGCTAAACACTCACCCATAGGGAGGCCGGGTGCATGTGTGAGAGAAAGCGTGTGTGTGTGAACGTCAAGAGAGCATGAAGGGTGATTCAGAGGCTCGTGGATCTCTATACGCTGCTGGCTAACTGCCTGGACGATGGTGGGACAGGAGAGGTAGGGACAGCTGCACCCTCTACCACCTCCTGCCTTTGGCCAGAGAGGAAAAAGTGGCTTACACACAAACACACACATGGTGCCCATCCGGTGTCCGTCCTGTCCAACACAAGATGGCGACTGCGTGTGTGTGTAGCATGTTGTTCTGGGGTGCATAACGTTAACATGGAAAGATCAGCAGCAGCGGAAGAGTGTCTCAGATAGTATAACTGAAACGCCACTTGAATTAAAAGGATAGTTCACTCAAAAATGAATATTCTGTCATTTACTCTCTCCTAAGGTGTTTTGAGCCTGTAGCTATTTTCACATCCTTATGCACCTTAATGTAGCTGTTTCGTATAATGTGTAGTTTAGTGCAATTTATGAATTGGACCAAGCTATTTGAATTGCAATTTATGAATTGGGTTCTTGATTTAGCTTACTGGAAAGGAAGATTATCAGTGAATAACAACTTAAATTTAGGTCTTTTACTGACACACAACTATCATATAACCTCAGCGGAAGAGTTAAAGAGTGTCTCAGATAATAAAGTTGGAATGCTGCCTGAATTTAAAAGAGAGTTCATCCAAAAAAAAAAAAAAAAAAATCTGTCATTATTTACTCATAGTATTCCAAACTTATTTTCTTGTCTTGATGCACTTTAATGCAGGTGTTTTCCATAATGAATCATTCAGTGCAACTTGATCATTCATTTTATTGAAAAGAAACAGCTCAAAAGGATTTGTCTCCAAATTGGATAGATTTGGTACTCAACTCACTGGTTCGGTGATTTGGTCGCTTTAGTTCTTGGGCTTACTAGAGGGAAAGATTATCAGTGAATAACAACTCAAATTTGGGTCTTTTACTCATTCAAAACTATCATGACTTAAGATCCGGGTTGTAGTGTGCAAGTGTGCAATTTTGTGGTGCTTTTTTGTCCATTTTGTTATTGCTATGAACTCGTTCACTGTAAAATATGAACAAATACTATACTATTGGAACTACAGGATAGTTGGTAAATAATGACAGAATTGTAATTTTTGGGTGAACTGTTATATATATATTCAATTTAAGACATCAAATGTGTGTGTGTGCAGAAAAAGCAGTGTTTATTTCAACATTAGGTGGTCATTCCGTGCAGTTTCAAATGCAGTCATCAGAGGGTGAATACTAATGTACAGTGTGTGATGTTGAGAAACTGATGACTCTTTTGCAGAAGCCCCCTGTGGTACAGGTGCATGTTTCCTGTTAGTTGCAGCTGCAGAAATCTCTTAAGAGAGTGAGTGTGTGTGTGGGTGTGTGTGTGTGTGTGTGTGTGTGTATGCGTGCATGCACTGTGGTGAGGGCGTTAGGCCGCTGTGGGCCACATGAGCTCAAGCCTGACTGGGCTGCTTTGTGTGTGTAAAGGCTGAAGGCTGTCTCATGTAATATTGAGAGGCTAAGTGACAGTAGAGGCAGACCTTGTACAGAGTTCCTAGTGTTTGGCCTGATGTTTTTGGGGGCAGTACCGTTCCGAAGACTCTTCCTGTGGCTCATGTCTATGTCTTCTCTGCTTTACCTGGTTATTTGACTTTTAGAGACCAAAAAGAGACAGGCAGGCAGGCAAAAAGAGACAATTCAATGAAGTAAGGGAGATTCACCGTTTATAAATGATGAAGTGGCTTACAATCACCCAGAGAAAAACCCTCATTCACCCTACAGCTCACTGTACACACACACACACACACACACACATTCAGGCAGGCATGCTTTCACACTGATGCATGACTGAACAGACGCATATGTATGCATACTGCCTCTCCTCTTCTCTCTTGCTACATATCTCTCTTTTTGCTCTCATCTTGCTCGCCTCGTGTTGCACGTGCCTAGTATGTGTGTGTGTGTGTGTGTGTGTTGTATGGGGGCTGCCTGCTTCTTCTGCCAGAGCTTGTTAATCTGCTTGACTGCAGATCCCAATCAGGAGAGAGACAGAGAGAGGGAGAAAGAGACAGAGAGCGGGAGGTGGAGAATGAAAGAGACAGAGAGATGAAGAGTGGGTGTTTAAGGATGAAGATCCTGTAGATATCAGTTGGGACTGAAGGGAGGTGGTAAGAAGAAAAACACAAGGCTTTGCCCTTTTTCATAAGCAGCTCAGATGAAGAGGCCGTGGGGACATAAAAACAACATGAAATATATTTTTTAAATTTCCTTTATAAATGGTTGGTGTGATTCATCTAATCTCAGCTTTCTAATGAAAAATATGATAATCTTTCATCAAAATGTAATAACTTCCTCTGCTTCTGAAACAGTGTTTATTTTGCTGATATAACCCAGGTCATGTGGGTGGAGAAAATAATAGTATTAATATTTTCATAATCCATTTTTCACAATCCAATCAAATCCCACTAGATGAGATCAAGTGCTGATTTAATGAATATTCTGTTTTGGTCTTTGTATACATTTATAGGGACAGTTTACTCAAAAATTAAAAATCTGTCATCATTTACTCTCCGTTTTGTTGTTATGAACCTATATGACATTTTTGCAACATGTCATTGCTTTTCATGTTGTTAAACAATAAATTTATTATATTTCTACTGCTGTTTAGAAGAGCACTTATATAGAAATCAGGGCTGATGATTGATTAAAAGCAGTATTCATATTATATTACATATTATACAATATATTATACTAATCAATTTAGTAACAGCATATGTCTGTATTTCCTAAGAAAAGCTTCAAATTAAGATTCAAACAGGTCAGGTGGCATAATTTATTGAGTTTTATAGGGACTGATCTGTGTGCAGATCTCTAATGAATGTTGATTGAATGTTTATATTGAGCTGAAAAGTTATGTGTTATTAATATTGGCTAGTTTTGTCGAAATAATACCAATACCAGTGAAATTTCACAATTTTAACTGTGTTCTTTATTTTAAAAAGTTGACATGTACCATTTCTATATTTGTCAGTTAAGCAAATTAAATTAAAAAGTTTTAATTAATTAAAGTTTTAAAATTAAATAATTATTCAGACAAACAGTAATGAAGAACAAATAATCACAGTAAGTAGTTTTCTCTTTTTATTATCAGCATTACAGTTTAATTATTATAAATGACATAACAGACAGTGGCAGAAGCCTGCCGTGTTTACATTAATGGCATGCCAAGCTGGCATTTCTTCCAGGAAGTGCACATTTATGAGCATTCAATGGAAACCACCTGTCACCAGACAGCTTTTAAGTACTAAATTGATTGGTCTATTGTACCAATTCTACAGGAGGAACTGAATTTAATTTGAGTATAGACTTGACATCAAAGTCGACACCACCAGCACTTGTGACCCGCCATGATAGCAGCAGTTCTTTTCAAGTGTGACCACTGGCGTTAGATTGTCAAGATGAAATGACTGTGAACTCTTAACCTCTGTCTGTAAGAGATGAGAAATCTTCGATATCGAGATGATGTACTCCAGCTTATTCTCTCAGATCCACCCCACAGTGGGCTATTAGCCCAGATCAGCTGCTAAAATGACTCCATTACCCTCATGTATGAGTTATAGTCAGACTCGCCTGATAATGGCAGACACGCTGCCTTTAAAGGAGGAATTGAGATGGAGGGATGAAGAGGAGGAGGAGTGGAGGGTTCAGAGGGGCCGCTAATCTGTCAGATGGGTGTATCTGGATGCTATCGTCTGTGTAAGCCGGCAGGCTGCGGCAAAGCCGAGGCTTTAAGCGCGTTCTCAAGGGATGGCCGGGGGGGTTGCAGCCTTCTCCGCTTTACACGCTGCAAATGGAAGGTGACATTACAGTCTGCCTGTGTTGGACATCAGCACTCACTCGAGAGAGAGATATTTGTACGCTTTAAGACCATAAACCACCATAGACCCCTCGTTTTTGGATCAGTATGTCTTTTTCAATTGCAGATTCCCTCTCAAATGTTTGCTTCCATCCCACATAGGAAGTGGGAGTTTGAAAAGACGATATGGGATGGAGTGAGGAGGGGAATAGAGGACAGAAATGAGTCAGCTCGCTAAGTCGTGGAAGAATGAAAGCATTACAGGATTAGAAAAGAGACAAAGATACATCCAGAAACATTAGAAGAAAGAAAGTGAAGGTCGAGGGGTGACAGATGAAATAGTGTAAAGACAGGAAGGGGAAGCTAGAGAGAGGGACTGTACGGGGGGGAGGGAAGGAAGGCGGTTGCAGGGGGAGGGGTTCTACTGAACGAGGTTAGCCAGTCAGAGGCAGCGGAGCTCTGCAGGGGAATCTTCCCTTGGCAACACAAACACGTACCCGCCCCATAAAGGAGAGACAGCAGGCAGAGAAATACAGGGACAGGTGAACAGATGGAGCCGACTCAGAGACAAGCTGATCAGCTGACCTCTCCTCACTGTGTGTGTGTGAGAGAGAAAGAGAGTGTTATGTATGAACGATCAAGCTAGATCAAATGCTTGCTATGTATTTTTTTTTCCATCATTCATCAAATCATCCTCTAAATCTATAAATTATTAGCATTGCTCGCTAAGGCTAATTGCTAATGCTCATACTTGGGGTTAGGGATTTCAACAGCCCCTATTTCTAAATATTTTATTTGAGTAAAAGTGACAGTTTATAATGTTACAAAAGATTTCTGTTTCAAGTAAATGGTGTTATTTTTCTATTTTTTAAAGTATGGGGGAAAAACTTGAGAACCAAATCAGTATTTTGCAATGATTTCTGAAGAATCATGTGACGGTGAAGACTGCAGTAATATTAAAATAGAAAACAATTCATTTAAATTGTAATAATTTCTTTACAGTATTTCTCTATTGTATTTTATCATAAGAGAGTACTCTCAATAACATTAAATCTTGCTTACCCCATACTTTAGAGCAAAAATATGAGAAAAATCATGCATTTAAAGTGTTAATTGTCCAATTAGCATTGCTGATCTGGATCACATTGTTTTGTGCTGCATTTTCTTTGCACACTTTTTATGTCACTATGACCTAAAAGAGAAGGTAAAGCTGAAAACTGTTTTCCATTCAGCCTTGATACCCCCATCAAAGCTACTCAGAGAAAATCTTGTTTTAAAAAAACTTCTCAAAAAAGACTCAAGCTGTTTTCAGGCTGAAAGCGATAAACTGAGTTTCTCTCTTTTTCAGCCTTGTGTAACTTATTTCCAGCCCACGGTTGTCTATGGGCTGTGCAGTTTCATCGTTTTCCAAGTCATGGTGTAAAATCTAATTTAGCCGCTTTACTCCCTCATGAAACATTTTGGTGGTCTTGGTTTATGTGTCGCACAATACTCTGTAGGTTTAATAAATCAATGCTGCTTCTCTCTGACTGACATTTGTGTTTCTAAATGTGAAATATGCTCCTCTCCTTTTCTTCTCCCATTCCAAATGCTTAAAGACATTGAGAAAGAAAGGCTTTAATGGTTGCAACAGTCCAGAGCCAGATGGGGATGATTCGATCGACCAAAGTCCGTTACAGGAGGACAAATACCGCAAGAGCGAGGAGCTGGACATCCTCTTCAAACGCTACGGAGTGAGTATTCCTCTTTACCCTGTCATTCTAACCTCCATCCTTCTCTTTCTTCCCCTCTGTCTCTCACCTGTCCTCGGTCGGAAATAAACCAAGGCTCTGAACAAGAAAGAGCACCGGGATTCGGAGAGCCCAGACCCCGAGGAGCCGTTCTCCCTCACGCCTCGCACAGAGGAGAAGTACAAAAAGATAGACGAGGAGTTTGATAAAATGATGCAGAGCTATAGGCTTTCAGTGAGTACCCGTGTGAAGAGGTCTGCTTTTGGCCCGCCAACCAACTCACACAGCCTGCTGCCGGCCCGGCAATCAACTCACAGAGCACCTAGCAGCCATCTCTCACCCCAATCCCCTCCCACCACCCCTCAATCCCCTCTGAATGTGTGTGCTTGGGCAAGGAGAGGGCAGTCGGGGGCGAGAGGGCGAGTGTGGGCCGCATCCCTTTGATCCTCACAATCCACTTTTTCAAGCGTGCCTGTGATTTATAGCTGTCTTGAATCTGCGTGCTGTTGTTTCTTGTGTTCTGCGATGACTGATGCTTGTATCGCGTTTGCCAGGAATAGACTTCTGACTCATCTGGGTCCCGATTCAGGCGTCGTTGAAGATCATTTTCATTAAGGCACTGTCAAGAATGCTTTATGCATGAGCCCTGCATGAGGAATCTCCTCTCAGGAGGTACAGAAACAAGAAAGGGCTGCTCACTATCTCGACGTATCGTGGGCCTGAGTTTGATATGATTTTCATAGTGAACGTGATTCAACAGGATGTGGGCAGCAGTGACTGATTAGTGTAGTAAGTTGCATTCTCTTCCCTCTGTAATGCTAATGGGACTGGAAATTAGACATTGCTCGGTAGCTGCATCCAAAAAGCATTTCATCACCTGACGAAGGGCCAGTTTTCCTCTCTTTCGCGTTAACGGGCCGGAACACAAAGAGAGTCATCCAGCACCTCTCTCTTTCTCTGCCTCATAATCCCAGCATGAGTGCCCGAGGAAGCAAAGCTAAAACCTTAATCCCTCTCACTGGGGACACCTAGCAGCATGTGTACTACGAGCTCTACTTAACAGGCCGGAAAATGATCAGTTTGTAATGAGTTTTTAGATATTCGCCACTAAATGTCTGACTTGGCCGTTAGTGGCAATTTCAGTGGATAAAGCTGGATTGTGAGGAAATTTACTTGAATTTATTCTGAAATTGTTTTCATTTTTAACTTCATGACAAAAAAAAAGACAAGTAATATTTCTGTATTGTGCACCAAACAGGAATGCAGTGTACATTAGTTCTAAATCAGTGATTATTTATTTATTTATTTATTTATTGGATATACACTACTTTGAAAATTTGAGGTCTGCAGGATAATTTAAAGAGAAATTAATACTTTTACTTAGCAAGGATGCATTAAAAAAGAATCCGGCTCCATGAAAATATTATGCTACACTGTTTGCTGAAAATTCAGCTTTGTCATCACAGGAATAAATTAGATTTTAAAATATATTCAAAAAGAAAGCATATTTTATATTCAGATTACATTTGCAATATCTAACACTCACTTAAATGTAATCTTTAAAATTTAATAACACTTTTTAGCAGATCTCAAATACATTTGCCTTTCATATTTTCATTCACAATGTTACAAGTAGCAAGTGAAAACAGGCTCTGACTTCTGTTCAGAATCCGCTCAGCACTCCGCTTGGCTAATTAAATTTTATAATATTATATCAAATTTGTGATCGCGTTGTGTTGAATTACATTTAAATCTATTGCATAAACTGACCTGAAAGATCATTCCTCGTGTGCACAGTGAGCTCCAATCCAAAGGAACATGTGATTATGATTTGCCAACTTGTTTTCCAAACCAGTCAGTCTTTCTCACTTCACTGGTCACGCTCTTCCTCAACGTCACACAGTCCCCCTTTCAGTAGCAAGTGTTGTTCTTATCACAGTTGTCTATCGCTTGTCTGTCTCTAGACTGATATAATCTTGAGTCTGTTGTTGAAGCCACTTCAGAAGTGTAAGATTGCACTTTCTGGCTGAGAAATTGGAGACTAGCAAACTATATTTTTTCCGTCTTGGTGTATGTATTAAGCTGAGGTGTGTTTGGTACTCCATATTTTAAACCAGCTGCTCGTCTCGCACTATTGACCCTTCCCTCTCCCTTCACCCTGCCCGGCCGCGTGCAGGGCTGGAACTTACCCGTCTACAGGCCCGTATGCTACATGGGTCACTCCCTCCAGAACCATAACTTCGATATGATTAACCTGGAATATTCTTTAAAAACCACTTTGGCTTCGGTTTATTCTCATTAGAAGGCATTTCTTGGTTATAAAGGATATAAGCCCAAATTCTGATCAAAGGTCAAAACCCCACTGTCACTCTTACATTCTTAAAACTAAAGGTTCGTTAATGACATTATTTGACTTTATTGACTTTATTTTTCTGCTGAAGCTCAGACAGAGAGGCTAGAGGAGAACGGGAGAAGGACAGAGGAAGAGCCAGAGTAACTCTATCAAACTG
The DNA here is from genome assembly GCF_018340385.1 of Cyprinus carpio. Lineage (NCBI taxonomy): Eukaryota > Metazoa > Chordata > Actinopteri > Cypriniformes > Cyprinidae > Cyprinus > Cyprinus carpio. Next base: position 16,880,533 of record NC_056612.1, on the reverse strand, counting down.
GGTCCCACTCAGAACACAGGAGGCCTAGTGCGGCCCACATTCTAAATATAGAGGCCCTGGTTTTGCTGAAGGATCATGGGAAAATGGGTCTCCATCAGAGCATCTGGACAGTTTGAGTCCACACTGATTGCTGAAGCTGGCTAATTGCGCTTCGCAAAGCGCGAGAACAAGGATCGACTGGCTCAGGAGTTGTCACGGCCACATGCCCCTTGTTTGAAACACCTGAACCTACTGTGCGCTGTGGGTTATTCCCTAGAGCCGTATTAGCAGTTTAAGGACAACTGTTGCAGACTAAAATTGAGTATAATCCTGGACTCCAAAACAAGTGTTAAAATAAAACCGTAAACACCGGATGATTCAGTGAAATCTAGATGCAAATAAAGCGAGGACTTCCTGTTCCTTTCATTTCCAGCCTGGATAATTCGCACTAAAACATCAACAGTTTTACAGAAGTCTTAAAGAATTAACTCTGCACTTCGTAGCTTCACGTGCTCTGCTTTGGAGATGTTTGCACAAGTCACTGCATGCTATTAAAAACCGGTGTGTGACCATGTCTGGATGTATTATGCAGGCAAGCGCGTTTAAGCCGCTAACCGTTTCCCTCTCTATCTGTGCTTCTCAGTCCACAGTGCCACCGCCCACTTTCTCCATGCCAGTCACAGTGCCGGTGTCCAGTCAGAGCCCTCTGCCATTCAGCAGTCCCAGCAGCCTCGTCACCACTTCCTTCGTCACCTCCACTCTCACAGACCCACGCCTGCTGTCACCACAGCAACCGCAGCTGCAGAGGAACACGGTGTCTCCAGGCCTGCCACAGAGACCTGCCAGCGCAGGTAAAATCCTGAGCAGATCTGCAGAGCTTGGTACCAGTAAGCAAAGCAGGAAGGAGGAAATAGTAACTCATGTTGTGTACATGAGCTTATAATGTTGCCCTGTGGGTGTCATATTATCCGGAGCAGCTGCCTCAGTGACATACCACTGATTTATGCATAAAAATGACTCAAACCTTCATCTTCTCTGCTATGGTGTGGTTACATAGCGTACTGATCTTTTTATTAATATTATTTCTAGCTGATTTTACAAATTTGATATCAGCTAATATTGGATTTATAATTGTGCTGCTAATTTTCTCTATTTTTACATCATCTTAAAATCATGTAAATCTTTAAAAACTAGTAATTTGAAGTAAATTGAATTTGAAGCCTAATCCACTTGTAATGTTTAAAAAATGTTTTTTTAATGACAAAATAGTATAGAATTGTATTTGTTAACATTAATAATTAGTTAATATGAACTAACAATGAAAAATACGTTGTCTTAATTTGATAGTTTATTATTAAAATAAAAACAGTTATCTGTTAATATTATTTAATGGACCAATGATAATGAACATATTTAATCTAACATTAAAAAGATTTTAAAAGTGCTGTAATGTAACATGTTGGTTATTGAGGGTTATTGCATTAACCAATGTTCACTAATGGAGGCGTTTTGTAAAATGTTAACAGAATTCTAGTAAAGGCCATTTATCAGTAATCTGCCATAACATGAAAATAATTATCACCTTTGTTTTAATAAAAATTTTAATGCATCCCTATGGCATGTAGTCTTTCTTCAGCTCATTCAGTAATTCAGGATCAGCTGAGTTGTAGCATTCTTTTTACACCTGATATCAACATCTTGAGAGATAGAATTGTAAACAAGGTTCAGTGGATCTCTTTGTGATTTGCTCTCTCAAAGCTCCTTTGGAGGTGGTCAGGGACACATATCGCATTTGTAGTGTAAACGCTAATGTGTCCTGATGCATCCTTGAAAACTCGAAGGACTACTGACTCGCGTAGCATGAAATCTCTGCTTGGAAAAGCTTTGAACATAAACAAGTGCTTGATCGAATCATTTTAGAATGGAACAGAAGCTTTGTTGGCACAAGGCAGGGAACTTTTGAACGGTAGCATACAATATATATATATAATACACTATACTGTACAAAAACAGTGTACACGATGCATCTTAAATATGATGCATAAAATGAACAATGCTTCACTGAATGTACATTTCAGTATGACATGTTCATAAATCAAAATAGTCATGAAATAAGACACCCTCCCTTAGACTAATGTATTTCCTTATATTTGGATCAAAAACTTCATGTTTAGTTCCAGATTTGTTTGACTTTACATCTAGATTTAGAGTCTGTAGTCTAGACTCGAAATTTTAGCCTTCCTCTAAGCTATTCTGTCCTTTTTCCAGGTGCTCTTTTGGGAGGTGACCTCAACAATTCAAACGGAGCGTGCCCAAGCCCTGTGGGTAAGTCTTTCCTCCTACCAGCCAGACTATCCCGATAATACCTCTTCATTTTCACCTGAATAATGCATCAGTCTGAGTCAAACTGCTTAAAATTGAAGGGCACGCTCAGAGTGGAGTGAGAGTTTTCAATCTCATCCAGTAAGATCTGATCTGATCTGACTGTGATTTATGAGAATGACAGCAGCTCTATGAAGGTTGTCCGGACACAAGAATCTGAAAGCGAGTGATCAGGTTATCGGACATCCAGTGTATGCTCACACACCTGTTTGCTCATGACAGCTGAAGCTCACACTGTGTTCTTCAAGCATGCCTGTAAACACCCTCATGGGACCATGAGGCACGAGTGACATAAATGTTATGGGTCAACACCACACATAATTTTTCCTACTCTGTACTTTCATTTTCTTACATTATTTTTTGCTTTTTTCTGTTTTCCAGTCTGTTTCTGTGCCCTTGCATAATTGTCTTCCCATCCTCTTCCCCTCTCAGCTGTTCTTCATATCTCACTCATGACAGTCTGAATACCCAGCTTAAACCAGCACGCTTCGTCCCTCCCCTCCCCCTCTGTCACACTCCCTTCTCTCCTCCCAGCCAATCTTGACAGTCCCTGACAGCTGTAGGTTCTCCTACTACCTCTGAACTTCAAAGAGCACGAGTCTCATGGACATTTTAAGTGGGCATTTATAGTGTGAACATTTAATCAGTGAAGAGGCTGAAGGCCCTTGTGGAGTCACTGGAAAAACACCTCCCATTTCTTGGGACTGTGTTTGTCTTCTTTGGCACATTGTTCTTTGCCAGACTGAACTTTGTGAAGTATTAAATGTAAACCTAAATTTAAACAAGAAATAAATGATACCTTTTTTTTTTTTCAGTTATTTTTGTCCAAAAATAGTCTGCCCCTTATAGTGCTGGGCAACAATTAATAGCGAAATGTGCTTTTGTATTTGTTTAGAAAATATTTACATAATTCCTTACATTTTAGGCACTCAAAGCACTTTACATAGAAGGGGGGAATCTCCTAAACCACCACCAGTGTGAAGTATCACCTGGATGATGCAAAGGCAGCTATATTGCGCCAGAACGCCCACCACACACCAGCTTATTGGTGGAGAGGAGACAGAGTGATGAAGCCAATCAGCAGATATGGGGATGGTTAGGAGGCCATGATGGTCAGAGGCCAATGGGCAAACTTGGCCAGGATGCCGGGGTAACACCCCTACTCTTTTTCGAAGGACATCCTGGGATTTTTAATGACCACAGAGAGCCAGGACCTCGGTTTAACATCTAATCCAAAAGACGGAGTGTATTTACATTAGGGCTGTATGATATGGTCGAAATTTATATCACAATATATATATTAATTTTGGTCGATATAATTCCGTTATCGATATGAACACTTAAAAAGAGCCTCATATAAACTGCCAAGAAATGCCCACAACAGATGTCTGTGCATACAAACTTATGAAAAATTAATGACACCTCATATAAAACCATATAATATTTTAGAAGGAAAAAAACAGCACAAATAATGTCCACCTTTTATTTGTATTTAGCCTTTAAACAAACAAGAAATGTGAAATCACTTTCAAAAAATCGTCTCAGACTAATATCTTTAACTTCAAACTATAGGCTAACATACACTACCAATTAAAAGTTTTTGTTTTTTAATGTTTTTAAAGAATTCTCTTCTGCTAAACAAGCCTGCATTTATTTGATCCAAAATACAGCAAAAACAATAGCATTTTGAAATATTTTTACTATTTAAAATAACTGTTTTCTATTTGAAAATATTTTAAAATGCAATTTATTCCTCTGATTTCAAAGCTATATTTTTAGCATCATTACTCCGGTCACATGATCCTTCAGAAATCATTCTAATATTCTGATTTGCTGCTCAAAAAAACATGTTAAAAACTGCTGAGTAGAATTTTTTTTTTTTTCAGGTTTCTTTGATGAATAGGAAGTTTAGAAGAACAACATTTATCTGAAATAGAAATCTTTTGTAACATTGTTAATGTCTTTATCATCAATTTAAAGTATCCCTGCAAAATAAAAGTATTCATTTCTATAATTTCTTTCCAAAAAAAAAAGGGAATCATACTGACTCCAATCTTTTGAATGGAATAGTGTATAATGTTACAAAAGCTTTTTATTTCAGATAAATGCTGATCTTTCTATTCATCAAAGAATCCTGAGAAAAAAATAAATAATTACTCAACAGTTTTAAATATTGATAATCGGCAAAACAGCATATTTGAATGATTTCTGGATCACGTGACACTGAAGGCTGGAGTAATGATGCTGAAAATTCAGCTTTGATCACAGGAATAAATTACATTTTAAAATATATTCAAATAGAAAGGAATTATTTTAAATAGTAAAAAATATTTCAAAATTGTACTGTTTTTGCTGTACTTTGGATGAAATTAATTGCATCCAAAATAAAAGATTTTGTTTATATAATATATGTGTGTACTGGGTATATTTATTATGGATATTTATATATAATTTATATATTATATATATGCGTTTGGTCTCGTACTGTATTGCATACCTTGTCGTGTCGTGCGCTTGCTTAGCCCTTTGTTGTGATAAATAGCAAATATCAAAAGACAGAGTAAAGAAATACTCTTTGAGAGAAGCATTCAATCAGCAGAAGTTAAAAGCAGATCGTAAGTGTATTTATTTCTTGTCTCATTAGTGTTTAGCGCAGTTTTCAGTGCTAGGAAACGCTTGTTTTGTTTACTGTGTTGAGACGTGCTGAAGTTGCGTTTGGTCTCGTACTCAATCGCATACCTTGTCAGTATCATACACTTGTCCAGCACTAATATATACACAAACGTACAGTGTATTTATATATATATATATATATATTAGTACATATGCTAAAATATATATAAAATGTTAATTTGACTAAAATAAATGAATTTGACATTCTGTACTTTTCTTGCTGTGGAGTGAATCATTTTTTTCTTAAGAAACTTTTAAGAAGCTCTTACCAAACTGCTTTTCTCTGTCCATTACCACTCCTTGTGTCTCATTCTCTCTCTCTGTCCATTGCCCGTCCCTTCCCTCCATTCTCAGCTGTTGCTCTGGGAATGTCAGTATTGACGTCATGTAGCATTCCTACCATTCCCATGAGAGAGGGACAGAGAGCGAGAGAGACATGGACAGAGACGAAAAGAAAAAAGCAGTCAGTCCTTTTGAAGTGGAGATTAGTAGAGGCCAGGGCTTACAACTAACACTCACACTTATTTACTCACAAACAGCACACTCACATATACACGCTCATATCCACAATATTTACCAGCATACTTTCTGTCCCAAGTTCATAGTGTGTTTATACACATGTTTCTGTCCCAGCCCCTCTTTAAAACCAGACTGAACTTAAAGCTGTGTTTCCTGGGGCAGAGAACAGCTGAGCACGTCTCTTCTCTGCTGCCAAGGAATTGCAGCTCCCTTTGCAAGCTCTTTCCATTCAGAGCTGCTGACGCGGTTGTTGCTCTCTCACACACATACACACACACACACGTCTAGCGGAGCAACACACAGTTGTTGTTGCCCTGTAACCAGAGCTCAGATAGGATAAAATATCTAACTGCAAAAGTCTCTCCAGTCGAAAGCTCTTAAATGATTCATAAACTGAACACCTCCACTATTTTTTTAATTTAGTGTATTTATTTTAGTTTTTAAAGCGTCAGCTTATAGCACATTTTAGAAGCAGCAGGGGAGACTGGGCTTGGTTGGCAGAGCTTTCATAACTTTATTTAATATCTTTGGTGTTAAAAAAAAATATTATGATGACCAAGCAAGGTAAAAATAAAAGTGTACAATCTTGAGTAAAAAAATAAATGTTTAATGTCCAAAAATATTTAAATAATAAACTTTTGATCATTATTATTATTATTATTTTTTTTTGTATATGAATCGTCTTCTGACTAACTTTATTTATAAAAAGAGTCCGGGTGGTTTTATGTACACATATATAAAACCAACTTTACTTTTTTAATAAATATAATGTATATTATAATTGTTAGAATAATAATAAAACACAAACATATAACACCTTTTCATAAATTTAGCCAAAAAATTGACCAAAAGACGAAGTCTTATATCAAAATAAAATTGGTTCCTATTTTGATTAGCTAACATAGATTGTAAAAATTTTCACATGGAATTTTTTTTATTAATTTTAATTTTGTCAGAGGTTTTAGTCATGATAGGATATCTTGATATGATGTTACACACAGTGTTGCTGTATGTTACATTGAGACAGCACCCTTTTATGACCCAAAAATATACCTAGTGCCATCCAACTCTTGTAGCCAACCAACCCTACTCTCTTACAGCCGCGTGTTAAAATAGCATTGCTAAAAATATTTGTAGTATAAATATTTTGTATATTTCTGTTCAGCTGAAACATCAGTGCATTACCATAGCACTAGCAAGTGACGTTCATGTTGTACTGAGAGAATAGTGTTATTTAGTTTCAGAATGTGGGAAAACATTGGGAAAGTCCCCAGTCTCTCTCTCTGCCTCTCTCTCTCTCTCTCTCTCTCTCTCTCTCTCTCTCTCTCTCTCTCTCTCCCTCTCTCTCTCTCTCTCTCTCTCTCTCTCAAACATTATCTGAAACACACATCATAACATACTCTGCCTTCCTCTGAAAACTGCGCTTGAGTTTGACTACTTATCAAATCCGATCAAACATTTGCTACAACGTCATAAACAAAATTGAAAAAAAAAAATCAATAACCAAGCTGGGAAGAAAGTCGAGGAACAGGATGAACTGGTGTCATTTATATACCTTGATGCCTTCCTTGTGTGCGTCTGCTTTTGCGTACGTTTCCTCCCTGAAAGGAATGCGGTTCTCCAACCTAAAAAAAACAGTAACTATTAATCCTCCAATTACAACACAATAGAGTTGTAATCCCAGAAAAACAGAGGATTTGGTTTGCAGCAGTAAGTGTTAGAAAACACATCTGCCGTGGTGAGGGAGATCCTAATAGGATTATTCTCCCTGGTGGGTAATTATTGTGTTTTTCCCATCAATACAAATGACAGAAAACAGAAAATATGATCACATCATGTATCTGAATTTTGTGTTCAAAAAATGCAGTTTCTTAGGGTTGATGAGAACGAAACCAAGATTTTTGGGGAAAAAATACCAGCTTTCTGTTAACATTTTTTTTGTGTTTTCCTGGTTCTCTTTCTATAGCAAATGGTTACCTCAGTGCCAGGGCCTCCCCAGGACTCCTCTCAGTCTCCAACGGCAACAGCATGGGGAAAGTGCCGGCTAAATCTCCCCCTCCACCCAGCACTCAGATGGTGAACAGTCGCAAACCGGACCTTCGGGTCATCACCTCCCAGAGCAGCAAGGGTCTCATGCAGCTGGTGAGCACTTCCACATTACTCTACAGGAGCCTCAGTTGGCCAAACATCATCAAATCTCAAAGCTGTTCCATGTTACAACTTATGAGGGCTAATGTTAGAGATGGGAGTAGGTCTAGGCTCTCGATGTGATCCTACACCTGAATTTCTCACGAGGACCATGAGAGGGGGAAGTAAAGCTGTCAGATACACTGAGCTGATTCATAGACCTCTGTCTGTCTGCTCTCAGTGTGTTTGTGTGTGTGTGTGACCCCATTTACACCTGGTGTTAAGATCCGGATTGATCTGATCTCAAGTGGCCAGTACTAAATACAGGTGTAAACGTGTCAGAAACATTTTGTCACCACAATAAATTACTTGTTTGTAGATTAGACGCTTTAAACTTTTTTTATTATTAATATCAACAACAAGAAGTGCATTAAACGTCACATTATATAACACATTATGTTAGCTAATACTGAAGCTAATAAGTCATAAAAATGAAAAAAATAAAAATTATATTTAAAAATAATAGCAATAGAAAAACACTTTATGTAAAGAGGAATATAAAAGAATGTAATGAGAAACGAACTATATCCGGAACTACCTGCAACTGAACGAATCTCCTGGAACATTGAAAATTATGGACTGGCCCCTTCAAAGTCCGGATCTCAACCCAATTGTTGGTTGGAAAATAAACTGGACAGATCTATTGTGCATTCAAAGGAAAGCCTTTAGCTTGAGTTGCAGAAGGCATGGGATAACATTAGTGTTGAACCTCTAAGGAAATGTATTGATACTATGCCAAGAGAGATGTGCTGCTGTAATTGCTGCAAAAGGTGGATACCAAATATTAAAGGTGCCATAGAATGGAAAACTGTATTTACTTTGGCATGGTTGAATAATAAGAGTTCTGTACATGGAAATGATATCCATGTACAGAATATCATTTCCATGTTCCATGATGATTTTTATTAACGTTCTAAAGTGTCCAAAAATGGAAAAGACAAGTCAAAAATGCTTATAACAGCTGGATCTGGCAGCACAGAGGCTGCTTCCGCATCCTCACTCACAACTCTCTCTCAAGCCTCGTTCACTCCACCAGCATCTCGCAGCGATCATGTTCATGTTCATGCCAAACATTCTTGCAAAATCTCTCAAAATCTGTATCTTCGTCTGATACAGGCTCAAACATATAAGTTTGGATGCCTAATCTCTCCATCGTTCACGCCGGACAGTAGAGATCTGTTTGCTGTGTGAGCTACTGAAATGAGCCACGCTGTGAAACAGCCAATCAGAGCAGAGCTCAACATTATTATATATGACCCTTTCAAATAAGGTAATAACAGACCATGTGTGTTGGAGTTGTAATCTCTATTTTCTATTTGTTTCTGGCCTCGCAGACAGATGAAGAGCTGGAGTTGGTGAGTGAGGTGAATACAGCTCAGTTCTTTTGACTGTTGTGCTGTGAACGGTTTCACAACGTTTGATGAATGTTTAATGGATGTTGTGTATTGAACCATTTTTTTCTTCACCTTTTTTATACACTCCATTATTCACTGATCAAGTTTTATTGATTAAACAGTTTGATTGGTTAAAAAATTATTTATATTTATTTAGCTGTGTTAAAGAATAGTGTTTTTTTATATATGATCTAATTGGCGGTCGGTGAATTGGAGTTAAATGCGAGCTGTTTATTCAGTTGCAGGCTGACTGCCTGATTATTGTGTACAGCTTGCACACACTCAAGGCGAAATGCACATATGCATGGGTTGATCTCACATGAATCAGACACACTAGATCAAATGTGGAGCGCAGCGGAGCAGAAGCCCTCACTCCAGAAATCAATGTGTCTGTCTGTCTCTCTCCCACCTTCTTTCACTTCTTGATGACTTTTCCTCTAATGATTGTGGTCCAATGACACATTAAGTGTAGTGCATGCACATCTGAGTTTGGGGCGGGAAGGGAGGGTGTTTCAGGCATCTCAGCATCTGGATCTGTGAGTGCGTGCATGAGCAGGGCAAACCAGTGTCTAATGACTGCTGAATCATGGGAGTCTGTTGACTGAAAAAGTGCCCTTGTAAAACCAAGAGGACTCTCAAAGCGCCCGAGGGCTTTAAATGCAAATGTTTGACATTGGTTTGCCCTGCAGACACACTCTACCCATTTTGTTATCGTGTGTTTTGTAGTGAAGTGTTTAGGGGTTTTTCTGCATGATTGAGAGCTGGGCTCAACAATGAGGACTTTTTTGTGTTGTGAGAAAGTCGAATTTTAATTTCCCTCCCAACATATACTGTTATATCGTTTTGTATTCACTCAATCAATGTTTTAACCATGGAAAGATGTCAATAAAATGTCACGTAGCATTTCATTTACCTCAAGCAAGTGTCCAAATCTCGTTAGTTCGCTAGAGAAATGAAGTCTTGAGATGAGCATTTTGCTAAATATTACAATGTATACTCATATTTTACTTTATCTGTTATGTATGTTTAAATAAATCCATTATGAAACTAGTTATGACAGCCACTATGTACATGAATATATTTCAACAACAGATAGAAATGGTATAATTTAGAAGTAAATTTTAAAAACTGCATTATGCATTTATATGCATTTTTTTTTTTTTTTAAGTTTGGGCTCTGTTGTTAATTGTAGCCTTATAGTAGGCTAATGTAAAAGGGCTTTCTATGGTTTAGGGTATAAGCTTCGATAAACCACATTTCATGAAAAAAAGCAATTTTATGTATAGTTTTTTTCCCCTGCTGTACTGACACCATACCGAAGCATGATGTCAAAACGGAGGCACATACTGAGCCATCATGTTTGTGTACCGTTACACCCCTAGTTCATACGCATACATATACAAGTCATTCAGAGGTGTTTTAGACCATTCTTTCATTGCCTGGAAAGTGAGTGCATGTACTTCTCACTCATCTTATGTTATCTCTCGCTTTTTCTCTCCCTCTGGCTTTCCAGAACGCTCAGCGGTTAGGTGTCTCTCAAGTGACCCAGCCTCTTACCACACCAGTGGTTTCCGTGGCAACGCCAAGCCTCCTGACTCCATTCTCCATGCCGACCGCCTACAATACAGGTGAGAGTGACATCATAGCGAGAAGCCAAGACATCCGTCACTCTGCAGGCCTGCACACATTATCACAACTATAGGAATCAGAGGCTTTAAATAGAAAACTTTTTTTGTGAACTCTGTAAATATGCATCAAATGTTCATCTTTATTTTCATGCAGAGTACCAGCTAACAAGTGCAGATCTCACAGTCCTCCAGGCCTTCACACCGTCGGGTGCACTGTTGCCAAGCAACATGACCACTTGGCAACAGCAGCAGCAGCCATCTGTATCCCAACAACAACAGCAGCAGCCATCAGTATCCCAGCAGCAGCAGCAGCAGCAGCAGCAACAACAGCAGCTAACTCTGGCCTCCCTCAGTAACCTTGTGTACGTCATATGCCTTTTACAGACTCTCTGTCTCTTGCTCGCACCTACTCACACATGCACCTGGTTCTTCACTAACCACATGTCCATAGTGTGAGCCCGCATGCACCACATCTACTTCCTGTCTACAGTGTGGAGATGAGTGTTTCTCTGATATACGCCTCTCTAGTCTGAGTCTACCTTTAGCTACATCTAACTACTGTAGATACTGTGAAGGTTAGTGGGCAACCCTTTACTATTAGGTTATATATTTTAATATATTTACTGCAAAAAATGACATGAAATAATAATTAAAATACAGTTTAGAAGTTTGGGGTCAGTAAGATTTATATATATATTATTCAGCAAGGATGCATTAAATTGATCACAGTAAAGACATTTATAATTTCACAAAAGATATAAATGCTGTTCTAAAAAATCTGTTCAAAAATCCTGGAAAAATTCTGAAAAAATCCTGAAAAAATCTGTTAAAAGATCCTGAAAAAGTAACCACAAAAATATTAAACCACTGTTTTTAACATTAATAATAAGAAATGTTTTACAGCATCAGATTAGCTAAATGGTTTCTGAAGGATCATAAGTTACATTCACATTTAATCATTTAGCTGACATTTTAAAACCCCCCCAAAACCGCCCCCAAAAGTTTAGTTTACAGAATATAATAATTAATTTAATTGGATAATGAAATTAAGTTTGAACACTTCCAAGAGGTATACATTAATTTTAAGAGAAAGTTCACCTAAAATTCTGTCATTAATTACTCACCCTCATGTCGTTCCAAACCTGTAAGACCTTCGTTCATCTTGGGAACACAAATTAAAATATTTTGAATCCAAGAGCTTTCTGATGAAATCCAAGAGCTTTCTGACCCTCCATAGGTAGTAAGGCGACTGAAACGTTCATAATTAAAATAGTCCGTGTTACATGTAGTGGTGTCAACCTTAATTTTATGAAGCTACGAGAATAATTTTTGTGCTCAAAGAAAATAAAAATAACGAATTTATTCAACAATTTCTTCATTCTTTGGAATGACATGAGGGTGAGTAAATAATAACAGAATTTTCATTTTTGGGTGAACCATCGCTTTAAATTATCAACCTAGATAATAAATGCTCTAAAAACAAATTGTTCATTCTCAGTTCATGATAGCTAATTGCACCTAAGTGTTACCGTTTAACGTTGAGCTAACTTTTATTTTTTACAAGGTGCTTTAGCACTAACTAGTGTCTTTCCTAGACAAAATGTTTGGGTGTTATTCTCTAAATAAGATGCTCACTGTTACATTATTAATCTGCAATTTTCCCACCACACATAACTGTAACACTTTAATCTAGTTGCATTTTCTGTCTCTCGGCTTCATCAGCTATGGAGGGAACATCCCAACTACTCTGTGACTCAAAACTGGGCATCTAGACGCCCTGAATTTGATGTTTCATGTTCAGGATGTGAATTTAATGTACAAGGCAGAACAGCTGAAAGCCTGCGCTACCTATTTTCTCTTTATGCATCACATAATATCCTGGGGCTTAGGTCAAGGGCAGCTGTATGCTACATTATTAGCACGACACATACATCTACTTTGGTGTGATTTTGCTCTTCTTTTTTTTTTCTCAGTTGTATTCAGCGGGTCGTGATCTCATATTAGCTATCACATGAACAAGAAGTAATGACAGCGGAGGCTAACGATCATCGGAAGATTGCACAACCTAAAGCCTGCATATTCTCCCTCAGAGACTGACCTAAATAACTGTCTTTCAGTCTCCCACATAGACGTTTTCCTCTTTTTCTTCCTGGTTCTCTCCTCCCCATTGCTCCCCATGGGGGGCGAACATGGAGGTGTTCTAGTCTGGCTTTAATGCCTGCTAACAGCAGGGGTTAGTGCTGTGCTACGCTCTCATTAGCGTGACTGTTCGCTTAGAGGGATGGGGCACTTTTGTTAATGCTGAGTACAGATTTGCTGATTTCTGGAGCAGGTCTAACCTGCTGTGTGTGTGTGTGTGCTCTCTCTCATTTGTTTACAGCATGTGGGGCACAGACAAACAGAACGGAGAGATGGCTCACTGCATCTCTGGTCTGGCTGCTAATCTCAGGTGAATGGGGCTCTATGGGTGCTATGTGTCAGCCAGTCAAACCGTGGGCTCTCTGTGTCAGCCAGTCATAATCTGTGGGTGCAGTGTGTCAGACTATTATACACCGCTGTCCTGTCTGTCACCTGCCATGGCCTTGTTGTCATGGTTACCGTCTCGGACTGTGCTGAAGAATGTTCGTGCTTTCATCGTCTCACTGATGACCATCTCATCATCGTTAAATCCAAATTTAGCATTTTATATGTGTCTTTTTATATTTTTCCTCGTTTATTGTTTACGAGTGCTCTTTACACAAGCATTTAATGCTTTTCTGATTAATGTAGCTTTTAATGTCCTGATAACGGAGCAGGTAGAGATTAGTATTCCAAAGTAGGACAGACATCTCCATCATGTCCTCCCAAGTGGGTCAGGACTCTCTGGGGTTCATTCGTCCGTCCGTTTGTAACCTGCCGCATGGCCACACGTTCATCACGCCAGCATATCCTGCTCTGAATCACCTCAAGCAGCAAACATTATGTAAACCAGGATGTTCAGCACAGCAGCAGGTTGAGGCTTAAAAAGTTTATCTGCAGCTACTGTATGATCATCATTTTCTTGATAGTAATGCACAATTATGAACATTATACGTCCACTGTTTAGTGTTTTATTTTTGTGGCAGTATACTATAGTTAAAGGGATAGTTCACCCGAAATGAAAATCATGTCATTAATTACTCATACTCATGTCGTTCCAAACCCGTAAGACCTTCGTTCATCTTCAGAACACAAATTAAGGTATGTTTTGTTCTGGAGATCAATGAAGGTCTTACGGGTTTGGAACAACATGAGGGTGAGTAATTATTGACAGAATTTTCATTTTTGGATGAACTATCCCTTTAAATGTATCACATAAATTTCTTAAGTTACAAAGAAATGGTGGGTAATACATTAAATTAAATCTATTAATCTGTCTTTTGATAGTTTCAAACAGAACTGCAATGAAATTATCCAGTTAAATGGTAAAACGTTGTTTCCAGGGAGGATACAGGTGGTATTTGTTTTCCAGAGTTCACCAAAGAAAAGTTCATGCTGTGGATTAATTCCCAAATGAACATGAAAACATTAGTAGCTTATTGTTAATTAATTTACATGTTGATTCAGGGTTTAATACTAGCAATGAAAGCTTCACTGCACTATTCATTCTTATGGGAGTTTTTCTAAAGCTTGTCTGAGTCAGCAACTGTAACCAAGGTCAATGTAGTTTTCTGTCACTAGCTGTGTCTTTATTATATATTATATAATGTTATCATTCATATCCTATAATGAAAATATTTTGTTTTGTTCTGCCTTTTCCCTCTTGTATTTTTCTGTGAATTAAACTGTGAAGTTCTGTCACTGACCTCAAGGGGGTAGAAGAGTAGTTTTAATATCATCCCATATTATGTGGCCTTTCTATTCTCAGTTCAAAGAAGAAAGTATTGTTCAACAAATGCTGAAGGTATTAGGTTTAGCAGGACTGAGACTGTATTTTCGTGTCTTCAGTATAACCATAAGCAGATTTCATTGATCAGTAATCCAGTAACCTTACACCACTTTATCAGAACTTGCCACTCTTCTCTGCAAATATACAGTGAGTTCCAAATGAATTTCTCTCTCGTTATGCCTGAGGAACCTGTCATTACGTCCCACTGTGGCCCTGACTTCCTGCTCCTTCTAATATAAATGCTAATGGAGCCATGAGAGCTCACTGCCGCTCCGCCACTCTGTCTTCTGTTCTCATGTCATCAAATCATTTTCCCTTGCACTGTGACCTCGGCGGCCAGGCCGGACTGGGCTCCGCTATATGTATTACTGTTTTTGGAAGTAAGCATTCAGCTGGGTGTCTTTCTCTTGCTGAGCAGTCCAGGTTAACTGTGCATAGACATCTGTCTGTCCTCAACTGTTGTAGATGAGTAAATACTGTGATGTGTGTGTGTGTGTTTGTCACATGACATGTATTATTGTAGATGCTAGATTGGGTTTCGCCTGTCTCTTTCTCTGCAGTGTGACCTCTCAGGGCAGCTTACTCTTGGGCAGGGAGGAAGGGATCAGCTGGTACTGTATCTGGCTTTTCCTCTCTCCGTCTGTCTCTGTTTGTTGTCTGTCTTGTGGCCGTTGTCTATGCGCTAATGGCGCTAACTCTCCTGCTCTCTCTTTGGTTTCTCTCTATCAGTTTCTGGCTGTTTGGCTGTAGGAAGCTGGGCTTTGTCTTTGTCAGTGATTTGCTGAGTTGGCCTTTCTTTGTGTTTTGCATCAGAACATACTGAAACAGCACCTGCACCATCATCAATCAGCCTGTACAGACCCACAAGACCAAACTCTCTCTGTGTTTCACTACCCACTCACCCTTGCGCCGTCCTATCTCTCTTTCCATTAGTTCACTTACATCCTTTTGTTTTTTTGACCTTTCCTTTCTTTTCTTTACTCTTCCATATGCCTCTTTCTTTTCCTCTCCATTTCTTCTCTGTTTCTTTCCCTTTACTTTCCTTTTATTTGATTCCCCTTACTTTTCTTTTTTTTAAATGTCTTTCCATTTCCCTGTTTACCTTTTTCTTTGCTTTTTTTCTTCTTTTTTTTTCTTTAATTTATTTTCCATGTTTCATTTTCTGTTTTTTAACTCTTTTCCTCCTACATTTTATTTCCTTTTCCTTTTTGATTTTCTTTCCTCTTCCAC
The DNA here is from genome assembly GCF_018340385.1 of Cyprinus carpio. Taxonomy (NCBI): domain Eukaryota; kingdom Metazoa; phylum Chordata; class Actinopteri; order Cypriniformes; family Cyprinidae; genus Cyprinus; species Cyprinus carpio. The sequence continues at coordinate 16,864,634 of NC_056612.1, read as the reverse complement.
TTTCTATCCTTTTTCTTATTTTTACCTTTTTGATATTCCTTTCTTTCCTTTCTTTTCATCTGCCATTTCCTTTAATTTATTTATTTTTCATTTTCTTTACTCTTCCATATGCCTCTCTTTCATTTCTTCTCCATTTCTCTATTGCTATTAGTTTACTTTCCTTTTATTTCCTTTCCCATTCCTTTCATTCCATTCTTTTTTTAAAAATGTCTTTCCATTTTCCTGTTTCCTTTTTATGTTGCTTTTCTTTTTTCTCTTCTCCTTTTATTTTCTTTATTTCATTTTCCATTTTATTCCCTTTTCTTTGTTCTTTTCCTCTTACATTTTTTAATTTTTCCTTTGCCCTTTCCTTTTTGATTTATTCACCTTTTTCATCTTCTTTCCTCTTCCGCTTTCTATCCTTTTTTATTTTCCTTTTTCCCTTATCCATATTCCTTTCTGTACTTTCCAATTTCCTTTCCTTTATTTTTCCATTTCTGCCATTTCCTTTTTTTCTTTCCTTCCTTGTTTTTCTTTTCCGCTTACTTTTATTTTTATTTTCAGTTCTCTTCTCTTCTCTTCTCTTCTCTTCTCTTCTCTTCTCTTCTCTTCTCTTCTCTTCTCTTCTCTTCTCTTCTCCTTTTACCTTCCATTTCTTTCCAGAAAACACTGGAATAGTTAAGTCTAATCCCAACATAAATAATACACTACGTACAGTGCATTTGGCTGCTGTCTAATTACACTGACACATAAACAAACACACTCACTTCAGTTAGGGGTATGTGGCATGTTGTTTTGTGAAAGGAGGCTGATCAAGTTGTAACTGCATGGCTAACAGGAGTTTAATGACAGATAATTTTTCTGGATTCTGTTTATTTTATAACTGCTTTGTTGTACTATTATTTTTTGTATACTGAAATGTGGCTGTTCAGAGGAAGTGCAAAAGCTGGTAAAGCTGTGGGTAGCGTTGCTGGTTGTCCACATATATGTTTGTCAAATTGTTGTTGTAATGCATCAGGTGTCATCTTATTAATAGCGATATGCATGATGCTAATTATTCTTCTTTCTCCTTCTACCACAGGCCTGTGGGAACACTCCCTCATGGAGCTACGCTGACGGTTAACACTAACCCCAACGTCTGCATCAAATCTGAGCCAGTGTCTCCTAACCGGGATCGCAGCACCCCTTGTTCCACCGCCGGGGCAGCGGGTGGCGTATCAGGCCTAACTGTGACCCAGTATCCAGCGACGCTGCGTTTGGAGCCCACCGGCCGCTCTCCGGTCGACAGCATCAGCAGTAACGGCAGCTCTTACGAAGGAAGCGACCGAGACGACGGAGGGCAGCCACGCCCTCCCAATTTCAGCTCCGCCAGCCTGGGTCTCCTCCGAGCTTCTGCAGAGCAGCAGGCCCAGGCAGAGCAGCAGGAGTCAGCCAACGTGAAACGCATGAGACTGGACACCTGGGTCACATAAACGCTGAAGGAGAGAGCGAGAGAGCTGCTCTCTCACCCACACATACACACACACCGACACAAACACACCCCTAGTGGCACCTGCTTTCAGCAGCCAGTATCAGTCCGCACTTAGACACATGCATGCGCCTGTCTCTCTCTCACTCTTGTCTCACTCTCAGACACACTCATATTTACTGGTGTGTGTGTATATATTTATATAAAATATGCATATATGATCACACACGCACTAGATCTTCACACACACAGTTGCCAATCCAAGTGTAAACGTGTTCACGTATACGAGACTGAAGAGATGTACCGGGCCGGAATGGCTTTTGGTCACGTCTCAGATATCCCCACCCCTGCTCAGAGAAGGCCGTCTGGATCTCAGATCAACTTTTACAGGCCTTACCGTCGACCCGATCAGAGTTCAGCGGCACTGCTCTGTCCAAACAGCTTTATATGTTGCATAGACAAGCCTGTCAATCTCCTTTTTTTGTATTGATTTCTCTTTTGTCTTGTTTTTGTATAAATGGTTGCATTTGCCATTTATCTTCTCGACTGACTCTTTCTCTCTTGCTTTTCCTCTTACTTTTATGTATTTTTTTCTATCTGCTTGAGCAGCTGCCTTTAGAATCGCCCCTGTTCCTTTAAAGTAGGATCTTTATCTTTGTTTTTCTAACTGCGCAGAAACTGCGCATAGTGTGCATGCGTGTGTGTGTCAGCTCTGAGACGGAGGCGCTCATTCATTCGATCGCTAAACACAGTTCAGCCAAAAAACTCCACTCGATCATGTTCGTTTTCCATCTTTCGCGGTATCGTAATCTCGCACCAGTCCCCTCGCTTGCACACTCGTATGCGTGTGTCTATCAGCGGAGCTCTAAGCACAAACGCCGCTCCGCGTCCTCGATATTCTGCGTACACGTGGACCGTAAATGTGGTGTCGTTGATGGAAATGTAGATCTTTCTGTACTAATGAGATCCAGGCGTGCAGGAAACGTATCAGCCTGCTGCGTGTGACTGTGAGCAGCGATCTGCCACATTATGCTCTATTTATTGTTTTCGTCTGGCTGTGTAACTCAGAGATTAATTAGTTAACTTTAAGGGACGAGTATGCTTAATTACTGTTTGTAAGATTCCTGGAATAAGTAAAAATCTGAGTTGTTGTTTAACTCAGGATGGCGAGTTTTGAGATCATGTAGATACTAAATTTCTCAGTGTTTCAGAACAGGTGTATGGAGAAAGAGTTGGTGGCAAACACACATCTCAGCTAGCTCATTTTAGCTAAGAAAGAGATGGAGGTTGTGTAGCGCTGTGTGTATGTGTGTGTGAGAGAAGCGTTGAGATTGTACATAGCGATGTATGTTCACATATATTCTGCTGGGTCTTTCTGAAACAGCGCTGTAATCTCAGTGGAACCGTCTCTGTCAACCTCTGCCTGTAAATAAACTGTACCGTGTTGTAAGTTAGCAAGGTGGAGAGGCAGATGAAGGAGGATTTGACTGTTTTTCAGCGTGACTCTTTTCTGTTGTTTTTATCCTGATGGCGCGCACTTTAAAATATTTCCCCCTCGCCCGCTCGCACACCTTCAGACACACACGTGAGGAATTTATGCTTCCTCGCATTATCATTTACACGATCAGTCCACTTTGACTGATTATCCGTCTTTTTACACCCTAACAGGAACAACGATTTCCCCGACAGCTTCGAAGGGAATACAGCCTCCTTTCACCTATAAGACATTTAAAGCATTCAGGGAAGGATGTTTTGTTTATTACTTTTTGTGAGATCTTTGCTTATTGCACTTCACCTGTTTAACCGTAAACAATAATAGAAGAAATACGTCACGTTTTGTAAAAAAGAAAAGAAAAAAGACAACAAAGAAAAAAGAATGTTGTACTGAAATCTAGATTAGGCTTTACACGTGTTGCAGATGTGACAATTATGTACACAAATAGTTTTCTGTGCATTAGTGTATTCTCTAAGTGACAAAGATGAAGGATGTTTCTGTGACGATTTTGAAAAATGATGACAGATTAAGTGAAGATAGTGCTAAAGGGAAATGGGGTTCAAAATGATTTCAAATATGGCATATTCCCCTCTAAAAAAAAGATGGGTTTAAGTGTTAGTGTATTTATATTCAAGGTGAGACACGCCTCTCTCTTCCTTCATCCTCTTGTATCTATTCTTTCTCTCCTTTTTTCCCACTCTTTCACTCACAGAGGAAGACAGAAGCCATTTCATTTCACCTCAACAGGTGACCCACCTTTTGTTAAAGCAGATTCCACACATACACACACACACACACACATACATGATGGATGCAGTACCGGGAGAGTAAGTGTTTGTTGGGACTCATCACAGACCTGCGTTGGTATCCCTGAGGTAACGACTGAGGTTCTAGAGCTACTGGGCGGATGTTTTCTAGAACTGCATCATAGCAGAGTGAGGCCTCTGCAGCGCACCTGTTGACTTAAAGACTGTTGTGTCCTGAGCTTTGAACAAATGCAGTGATTTCTGTGTATGTTTATAAGATGAGAAGGCCGCTGACTGTAAAGCGATGCACCTGGGATGGTCGAAGTTGAAGCACTGGCTGTGTTGATTTTAAGGCTAAGGCAACATACGAAAAGCTCTCGCAAGGACATCGTGATAAAATTAGGAATCTGAGTAATCAAAGAAAAGACAATCGTCTGGTGAATAGTTCACTTTGGCCCCCGTATTCCCTTTGTATGATGTCTAGAGATTCTCACATACTTTTTCTCGTGTTAATTTGTGCTGGTGACAGTTTTATTGTCTGTTTTTATTATAATTGTTATGATGATTATCATTACCATTATGGTTGTCATCACAGATGGTAATAATAATGATAAATTTAGAGAGACGGTTTTTATTTTCTGCATTTTTTTTTTTTTTTTTTTTTTTTTTTTTTGTGTAGGTTAGGCATCCTATTTTCATTTGATTTGATTTTATTATATATAAATATTATATAAATATATTTTCTTTTTTTTTTTTCTTCAAAGGGGTGTTACTAATATTGCACGATTTATTAGGTAAAACAAAACCGTTGTAGTAATATTAGTACTTATTGCTAATTGAGGGAAGCGATAAAACAGGTTTGATAGAATGACCAGTTCAATGCTGCAATTTTTAGTCAACTGTACAATAGTATCTTCACATAGTTAAGGTGGGACATCCACACGTTTAATTTATTCTGATCAGACACAATGCATGGGCGTCAGACAAGCAAAGAATGAGTCGTATTATAAATAAACTGAAATGTCATTTCGATAAGAATATACAACACAAAACTAGAATAGAAATTGAAGAAAAAAGTTTAAAAAAGAAAAATTATAGCTAATATATTGTGTTCGGCTAGTCTGCTTTGAGTTTTGTTGTAAAAAATAAAAAAAGACAAAAAAATTATTAAAAAAAAAAGTTCTGTTGTTTTCGGAGAATGATATACAATTTGTGTATATTTTCATAAACAAAGTATGCACTGATATGTTATTACAAATTCTATACTGCTTTTACAAAAGAGTGTGTGGAGTGTTTGTACCAAAGTATCCATTGTCCTTTATGACCCTCCCCTTTTGCGTATGTTGTATTTTATATATTAAATAGACAAGTTGACCTACACAGAAGTGTGAGTCTATCTTTTACAAGTTTCTTTGTGGTTTGTCTTGTTTGTTCACTCATTAGATGTATATTTACATATTCATTTAGACACTTCTCTAAAGTAAAGAAAAACAAGTAATCAGTTTTAATCATAAAGTAGCAAGAAAGCAAGTAGTGATGTCTTTCAAACAATAAAGTCTTACACACCCTAAAAGTAAATGCTTAAAATTTGACATTGGTAGGAATTTTTATTTTATTTTTGTGTACGTCTTTTAAGAAGCCTCTTACGCTAACCAAGGCTACGTTGAACTCATCAAAAATACAATAAAAATAGTAATGTGAAATATTGTTATAATTTTAAAGAAGTTTTCAATGTTAATATATTTCAAAATGTAATTTTTTTACTGAGTTTTTTAGCAGCCATTACTCCAGTTTTCTATCTCGTGTTCAAAGTTGACAACGGTTGAGCTGCTTAATGTTATATATTTTTTTCTTTCTCATGATTCTTTTCTGAATATAAACTAATAAGAATTTATTTGTAATAGATTTTTCTGTAACATTATAAATGTCACATATAATTTTCACATACTTTTTAAAACTTGAGGACAGTTCTGGCCTTTTCTTTTGTAATAGCATCTTGTCAATTAAAATGCGCTGTTGCGTTTTCATATCTGGCCGCTAGATGTCAGCCTTTCACTTCACGTCAACACTGCTGCTAAAATTCTCAATTTTAAATAATTTTCCCCTCTCATTGATTCAGTTTTATAGTGTACCTAGTTATATAATACACATATGTGCTTGTTCAGAGGAAATCCGGGTCTCCAGGTTAATTTTAATTTTAACACAGGTTTATTTGAACCCAAATTTCGACGACTTTGAGGTAAAACTTTGGGTGTTATCTAATTATGTAAGAATGTGTTTCCCCTTATAGAGACACTGGGTTTGTTGTTGGAAATAAAAACCACAAATAGTTGATCAACAGATCACGGTGATTCAGGCACAGTGACTTGACCTTGAGTGTGAGTGTGTCTTGTGCATGTGTCTTTTGGAGGAGCAGGCATTGAACTCGGACCATTCTTCAATGACATTCTGTTCATCTGAGCACAGCGTCAGCTGAGTTTGTCAGTTGTGGCTTCTGGTGCAACCACTGAGCTTCTGTTTGTAACAGGTCCCCACTTATTGGATGGCAAAGTCAACCTGTTTTTCCTAATGCACTCAGACACAAACCATATCATCCTACAGAAAACCCCCGTCATCCTTAACAATGTAAATGTCAATTTATGTATTGATTGACAGTAATTGTGCTCTACAATAGTTTCATTGTATTATTTATAACAGTTGATTCAGCTCTCCAGCAGGATACTGTTTGCCTGAGGACTGAGAATATGAAGCAAGCAAACAAATGCACATTGCTTAAACAGACCCCACTAGAATTACTCAAAAGAGACAAATCTGGATGCATATAGCACAGATTGGCAAATCAATGTGGAATCTCTCAATGCAATAAGATATCATTGTAAAATATCCAAAATCATTCCTGAGATGTTTGATCAATATCTTTGTCTTTATAATCAGCTGGTATTCTCTTCCCTCAGGCAGTGGGATCAATTACAATGCGGTGTATGTTTTCTAGATTTAAAAATAAAAAATTACTACCAGCTTATGGGTTCATTTCTATTTGGTTTTCTATTATATATTTTAATTTATTTATTTATATTTAAATTTTATATTTATAGGGGTCATTTGTTTGCCCTTATACATTAATAATATGGATAAAAAATATTTAACTCACAATTTTGAAACATAGGCCTAATTATATTATTTAGGTTTGTTTATTGCAACATCACAATTTTTATTCATTTTGCTAGCTCTGTAAGATTATTGAAGAAAATATGGTCACCTGATCAAACTCACCTACCTGTGATTTTCCTATGATCCTGAAAACATTGATTAACATGCTCAGGTGTGTTTGATTAGGGTTAAAGCTAAACTCTGCAGGAAAGTGGATCTTGTGGGCCAGATTTGAGGATCCCTGCCCTATACTAAAAATACTTATCGAAAATACTATTTCAGTCATCTTCTTAAAAATGCCATGTTTTATCAATGTAATCATTTGTGAAATTGGCTGAAAATGCTGAAAATTGTTTCTTTACAAAATTTATTTTTTTTACTCATGACATTAAAAATGACAGATTATTAAGAACATTTAATTGTTTGTTTGTTTTTGTTTTCCTAATTTAGCTATTAATGGTAATCATTTCATAAAGGTTTTCCTGTTTAGTCAATTTCATTTGTCACTTTACAGTAAATCCTGTTTTGTAATACTTGAACTAACCAAAGTTCATTGATGACGTCATTCTCGAGAAAGCGACATCATTTTTGGTAGAGGAAAGAACAGCATGAACAAGTATTAGTAATGATTTGTCACGCATTTGCATTAGAATGTGGAAGCTAAAAGAATGAAGATGAATGTTGGGTCTTGTCTAATCTTTAAAACACTCAGTCACTCACTATCTGACATTGATAATCAATAACAATCAATAACAAAGACAGATGGTAAAGGAAGCAGAGAGAACTGAATGTCACTCAGCCTCTGAACACATTTCAGGCTTATTGAGATTTATTTGTAGCGCCGTGGTCTCCGGATTCTGTGGTCATTCCACTCAAATAGCGCTTACATTGAGACTTGTGAATGCCATCGAGATCAGATTTAAATAATAACCTCTGTCATTTCAACAGGATCAGATCTTCACTTCATTAAGCTGGTTATGCAGTTGCAGGCTGTTGCATCAGGAACGATTGTGTGGCATCCTCTTCCACATGAAACAGGTGTTGAAGCATCTGACCTCCCAGCTGCTGCCCAGACTCGCTTTTGTTTTAGCTCCCAAAAGACCCTGTAAATCCTGCTTGTATTTGTGGGTCATCTGACTAGCTGTTTGATTGGATTAAGAATAGAAGTTTTAACCTTTTGAAGAATAAGAGCTTTTATTTTATTTTATACAGGATATTATGCCATCAGTTTCTATCTAGCTGCATGTTCTGGTCAAAGTGGTGTTGGTTAAAGTGCTGATGTGTTCATCCAGTATAGCTGTCATTGTCCCATTACACCCCCCGTCAGTGGCACCAGAGAGCCAGTGTGCATACAGAGGGAAATGAGGAGGTGATCTCATCTATTATTTATTGTTCCTTATTCTTTCCTGCTTCTAGTGTGGCCTCTTTCTCTCAGACCAGTATTGTGTGGTTACCAGCGCTTGGCTGCAAATCCCAGTGTGATTTATGATCCAGCCTGTTCAACTGGAGTTCTGATGCACTGAAACTGAAATGGTTGGATGAATAAAACTTAGAACTTTATAAATCAAAACCTAGAACTTGAAATCTATCTTTAAATGTATGTTTAAAACTCAGAAAAGGTGTCAACTGTTGTGTGGTCATGCAATTATTGATCAAAATTGGACACTTAAAAATAATAATAAAAGAAAACACCAACTCAAATTATTTGCTATTTTACTTTTTATTAAAATTGTAAAATTTTAATCCATATTGTTTTTCCATTGTAACATACATCAGTGCAAATACACAAAGGTGTTTTATTTTTAACACTGACAGATGAAAGGCATTGAAAAGCTGGTCTAATTAGTACAGAAACAACAAGCATGAAGTAAAGCTTCATAGTTAATCTTTAAGATTCCTTACTGCCCGTGGCTGTACAATGCTTTGTTATCCCGAGACGACAGCTGGCACATTATGCCAGGCTGTTAACTCACATTACAGAGATCACATTGTACAATTACACACACTGCGCTGAGCAATCTTGTCTAGTTTAATTTCTTTGAACGTATGAAGGTGTTTTTGTTGCTGTCTTCCACCATAAATTTTCATTTTGGCTTAGTAGTAATATATCTGTCCATCCATTTAAATGACATCACTACATTTTTATGTTTTTGGTTTAGTCTTAAATGGTCTAAATCACCATCGGACAAAGCTATTACTCATCACCAGAGGACCAGGAATCCCCCTCATCAACAGAGTCATCAGATAGGACCGTCTTGCCTTGCATTGGCTGTTCATCTTTATGCCTCTCATCCTGGCCTTTGAGGATGTCCATCTTTTCTTTAGGACTTCCATTTGCTGTTGGCATTCCCTCCATATCTCTCCATTCCTCTCCAGAGACCAAAGCCTGGTTTAAGTCTTCAGTCTTGGCAGGGTCATAAGAAGCTGCCATCTCCATTTTTCCCTCACTCCAGAAATCTTCCTTCATGCTAGTGCTGAAAAAGCTATGAATCTCACCTTTCTTTTCCTTTGACTGAAATTCCTCCTCCTCTCCTGAATTGTTGCTCTCGAAATCCATCACAGTCAGCACTTTTTCTGAAAGGCTCTCCGCTGTCCTTTCTTCAAATTTTCCAAAGATGTTTTCCGCTAAACTTGGCATTTTATTTGGAATTTCTAAATTCTCGTTTACTGGGAAAACGCCTGTGTTTTCATCCACACTTAATGTGTGTGTGATCTCAGCTGCATCTGTAGCATTTGTGCTTTTGCCCCAGATGTTTGATTTCTCCCACTCATCAATCTGAGGGGCTTTAGGCTCTTCAGTGTTCTTCTCCTTACTGAGCACTTCTTCAGGCAAATGGATGACATCAGACACAGAATCAGCCTCGGTGACTCCATTAGTAAAGGTTAATGGCTGCTCATTGAGAGTAGCCGCTGCTAAAAGGCTTGTGTTCTGAAAGCACTGGCTGGCATTTGGAGACTCATCTTCTGAGCTCTTGCCCTCTTCCTGGTCTGAGTTGGGAATGTCTGATGTCATGTTGTCTGGTTGACTGTTTATTTCACTCTCCAAAGAGCGACTGTCTGTGAGATCTATGTTGGTGTGCATGGAAACTTCCAGAAGATCTTCTGGTTCTTTGGTTGCAGCTGTATCTTGGAACATGCTCAGAGTAGATTGAGTTTCAAAGGAGTTTTTAAGCTGCTGGGATGTTTCAGGGAATGAGATTGGATGGTCCATATCAACTTGTTCTTGACTTTCATATGAATGGACTGTTTCATCCTCAGGTTGTTCGGTATGTATATGCTGGTTTTCAGTCAGTTGTGGTTGGTCATAAACCTTGACATCATGATCTTCATCTTTCCTCATCTCTGTCATAACATCACTATCATCTTCCAGGTTTCCCTTGAGCTCAATTCTTGCACTTTCTTTCTCCACCATGTCCAAACTTTGATGGACTTCAAAATTACTTTGAAGCATCAGGCGTGCCTTATCACCATCTAGGGCTTCTTCTTTAGAAACATCATCCGTCATCATCTCTCCAGTGACCTCCATGTCTGGTTCTTCTGTGAGATCCTCCATGGTGTTGAAGCGTTTGGAGGCACTCTCATTCCAGTGGCTTCCTTCCATTCTTTCTTTCTCATCCTCACTGTCACTGGTCTCACCGATGAGGTGCGAGGCTTGCACGTTCCCATCTGTTTCTTCGTCACTCTTATAATGAATCAAAGGCCGAGTGTCTGCTAGCGTGTTCTCCTGACTGTAGCTGTCACACTCGCCAGGATCGGTTCTCCACGAGGCTGATATGTTTGGGGAATCATCCTCTTCACCTTGGTTCTCTTCTTCTTCCTCAGATTCATCAGGTGAAGGATCTTCCTCATTTACTGTCTGATCTGAATGGGATTCAGTTGGTGGTACAGTCTTCTCTAAACTCTCCTGATGATCTACACCTTCATCTTGCACAGAAATGTCACTCTTAATCACGACTATCTCTTCTTCTTCTCTTTCAGTCACATTTTCATCTGTTTCATCCTTCATGTTAGTGTTAATGTTCATTTCATCCTCTTCTTCCACCTCAGAATCAGGGCTCATCACTTTCGTCTCATTCTGTGGTTCAGTTCCTTCTTGTCTATCCCACTCATTGATCGAATCAATCGCTGCCTCAGTTTCACTGTCCATTTGCTCTGTTACCTCCTCACTAATATTACTCACATTGTCCTGTTCATCTACCTTCATTAAATCTTTGTGATAGCCAAAATCACCCTCCAAATCTAAAGTTCCTTGCTCGAGGAACGAACGACCCAGTATACTGGTATTCACACTGATATGGCTAGATTTTAATGTATCATTATCATTCTCTGCATCTCCATATGCATCTGTGTGGCTTTCACTGATGTTCTCTGATCTTACATCCATCTCAGAGGCATCATCTTTTTCATCCTCTGCTACGGTTTTATTTTCTTCCCAAGCAACCTTAGGTGCATGTGAGATTTGAGCCATTTCAACAGACACTTCAGTGTCCTCGTCCTTCCCTTCTTCTGAAACCCCTGCAGGATCTGTGAATGGACCAGCCCAGCTTTCTGTCTCTGGAGTTTGGGACAAGTTACTTGGTTGAATCTGAAGCTGTTGCATCTGCATTGATAAGTGTGTCAACTGACCAACCATCTCATCTTTCTGGAACTGTTTTGATTCATCCTCCTCTTGAATCTCAATATCTTCTGGTTTGAACAGTGGTTCTGGTTCTGCAGTTGTTTTGGGGAGAGTTGTTGCATGGTCCAGGTCTTCATGGGCTTTCTCTTGCTGCAAATGATTCACAGATTTCTCAGCAGCTTTCTCAGTCTCCTCTGAGATATGAACCTCTGTCTTTTCTGTCACTGAGGCTCGGGTTGGTGTTCTTTGTGGAGTCCCTCGAGTCGGGGTCCATGATGGAGTCACACTAGTCAGCAGAGTGCGAGAGGGAGTGATTGATCTGTGACTTGTAGACACAGTATTGCTGACATGGCAGGAAGCAGCAGTGGTCTGTGAGGCTGGGTGGGTCCCAGTGGGCTTTGAGAGCACATCTGTAACAAGAAACAAGAAGATGGTGAGGCAGGCTTTGTCACACAGACAGGGACCGGTTTGATCAAATCTACCTTTGGCAGATTATCAGATCTATTTCTGAATCCCAAATACGCTTAGTGTTTTAAATAATTATATTGCATCTTCAATTTTATAGGTATCTAAAAGAGAGGGTGAAAATATGTAGAGATAGGATTGTAAACAATGTAACAAATTCAGTTTGTCTCATAGTTTGTGTATGATGTATGTATTTGAACCGACTCTTTAGAATTTCTGACTACACTGGTTGCGCTGCAAGGTTTTAATACACTTAAAAAAAACTGTTCGTAATGCATCAAAATATCAAAATATGGCAGATGTCCCATGCCCTGATAACTATGATGCTACTGGAAAAAATGTGGTTGATGGATAAAGCCCCAGGCTAAAGAGATAGATGGAGATAGTATGAAACAGACAGACATGGACCCCTGATCTGCTTCCCAGGGGGGTTATCAGAATACACACTAGTCGTGTATGAGACTGTGAGTGAGCCGTAATGGAGGTGTATTGATCTTCATTATGCTTTTCCATGACTACATTACTGGAAAGTGGAGCCATCTGCTACAGTGACCTATGGGACTAGCACAGGAAGCTAGTTTTACAGGCTTAGACAGATACCTCACCATGCAATAAGCACACAGTGTCACAAGGTACTAATCATTTAACCAGCCTGAAGCACAGCAGTATTTAGGGAAAGGAAATCTGTTCAGATGAAAAATCTGTATAGGCTGAATTTTGTTCACTGTATTCTATAAAGCCATTATTAGTTTTTATATTTAGATTTTTTTTTCACTTTCCTATTGCCTAAATAGCCATCACTATTAAGTAAATACAATAATAACAATAATAAAATAAATGGAAAAATAAATATTTATTTTTTAAAAAAGAATGGTACCTAAAAAGAAAGTAGAGCTGGTCTTTTTTGTTGTTGGTCTGTCAATTCTCAGGCCCTCGCTGTCCAGCAAAGCTCTGGAAAGAAGCAATAGAACATCTGTCAGCATCACAGCAATTTCATTAATGTGAGGGGTGGGTTAAATGAGATGGGGTCAGGTTCTTGAGCTGCAGTCTTGTGCTCAGTTCTGTTGTTATGCAAATAGTATATCAGATTTGTCATTGCAGGATTTGGTCTGGCATCAATTCATTTACCTCCTGCAGCACTGAACAATTGCAAGGGTTGGAATTTACAAACATACACACACACTTAATGTAACAGGTATCCTGCCAAATGCATGTATTGTAATTTATAAAAAACATCAAACAATCAATTAAAAAACAAAACAAAGTGGATCTTTCTTTTTTTATTACATAAAAATGTATTAAAAAACTCGAAAACACTTTAAAGAGACATGCATATCATATTGTAACAATATGCAATAAAAAATGTATAATAACTTCACATATTTAAAACCCCCACTCCACTTCTTAAGTACCTGTGCATCTAATGCAATGCAGCTTCATGATATGAAGGACCATGAAATGAGCAACAGCTAAAATGCTTGGTCAAAATTTATTTCAGTCTGCCCTCGACAGACATAAATCGGTCAGATCTGAAGGAAGTTATTGAATGAATTGCCCACCCCCGTTTCAGTGCCCCTCCTCCAAGCAGATGGATCAGGGTCAGTGCCGGGTGGGAAATGGAGAGAGTCCATTCTGATTGACTGATCTAAAGTTACCCCTCTCAGGGTGCCTGAGATGCTTTTTAGAGCCACTGATGCATGATCATATTAGTTGGGCCTCCATAAACTAAAAATCCCACAGTGCGGGGTAATCCCATTAGAGGGGAAATAGAGAGAGCTATGCATATTTTACTTCATGTAAAGATGGTTCTGAAGTTTGTTGATGATGATATTGAAGACAGGTACCTGTATGTGGCCACCTCCAGTCCAAGAGACATCTTGACCTGCAGCAAGTTTTGTCTGTCCACCATCAGGCTGTCTATCTGCTGCCCCAGGCTGTCTTTCTCCACCTCCAGAGCATCTACTTGGGCCTGTGCAAAGATATGAGACATGTTTTCTTCAGAAATACATATTAAAGTGAAGAGAATGTGGGAAATCACAATAGAAATTTAATAAAATTAAAAGAACACAGTTTAATACATGTCCTGTTCCAAACCTGTATGACCTTCTGTCTTCTGTGGAAAAATGTCTCAGTACTTTTTATACCTGAAATAAAAGCAGGGTCCAGTGTTGTTTTGGACCCCAAAAATTTCCATCGTATGGACAAAAACAGATGAAACATTTCCTTTAAATATCCTACAGGTAAGGGCGAGTAAATGAAGACAGAATCTGAACTGGTTGAACAACAAAGTCCATAAGTTTAAATTCTTACCTGAAAATGTTGAAGCTCTTGTTTATGCGCTTCTTTCTGCTGCACTAAATTCTTCTCCAACATCTGCCTCTTAGTCTTAGTGCTCTCGAGTTCCTTTGCCAGATGCTGAACTTGATGTTGGTTTTCTCTCTTTTCTTGATGAATCTTTGTCATGTTAGCTTTGGCCTGGTTCAGACTTTCCTCAAGACGTCCAACCAGTCTCTGATAGTTTTTGGTTGCCTCCTGCCAGGCTTGAGTTGCTCTGTGGCTGTACTCTTGTCCCAGGTCTGGGATTCTGGCAGTTTGAGTGGGCTGTGGGGCCATCAAGACTTGTTTTGTCTGCTTCAGAGAGGCCTGCATGGTTTCCATGTTCTCCTCGTGAACTTGCATCTGTAGCAAGAGGTCTTTCTCAAGTTGGCCAACCTTCTCTCTAAGCCAAATCTGAGCTCTATGCTCCTCTTCCAGCTCCTTCCTGCTCTCCATGAGTTTTCTCTGTGCCTCAGCCTGAGCGTTCTTCACCTTCTGTCTTTGAATACTCACCTCCTCTATATACTCCATCAAGTTCTCCACTTCCAGTTCCACACAGTCTTTCTTCCTCCAGGCATCCTCCAACATCCTCCTGGTCTGGCTGAGAGCCTCCTCTTGAGCTTTGCGCTGGCCTGGTGGTTCCCTGCTGCTCTTGAGAGTGTGGATCTCCTCTCGCAGTAGCTGGTTTTCCTCCTCCAGAAGCTTCACACGGCCTAAGTATGATTCGAGACGCTGGTTCAGCTCCAGCATCTGGTACTTTTCCTCCTGAAACTGGGTGAAGGGCAGTCGGGCACCCAAAAGCTCCATCTTAGAGTGGTGGAAAGTGTTAAGTCTCACTAGAACAGTGCACAGAGGCTGTGAAGGGCTGGAGGTCTTTGTGGCTGCTAAGTGATTATAATGACAGGCTTGAGGGTGAGGTCTGAACCACAGTCTCAGTGCCCAGCGGCTGAATGGACAGGGGAGAGAAAGACCCTCCTTTTCATAGACAATGAGAAGGGGGAGGGCGAAGGAGTTAAGGAGGAGGGGTGGATGGACAGAATGCGAGAGTGATGTAATTTGGGGAGTTAACTCTACCACTGCTGGATTACTTCCAGACCTGTAATACTTTCTTTCTCCTGTGGAGATATTAGGCAGAATGTTAAGAACTGTCATCCTCAGTCACCATTTACTTTCAGTGCATCTTTTTTTCTATACAGTAAAAAGAGTGCTGACCGAGACTGTCTGTTTGGAACAACATGAGGGTAAATAATGACTGAATTTTCATTTTTGGCTGAACAATCATTGTAATTCCTGATGTTTACTACATTTTGTCACATTAATTTACTGCCCCCTCTTGTGGCAAGATGCTGGCATTACATCAGACAATAGTTATCTGATAATCAGGATGGATGGCAGGATGAAAATGATCTATAGTGAGGAGGTAACTACTCTCATAATTGTATAGAGGACTACTGTCATTTTTTATGACTTTATTAATTATTGTTTTTTTGTTTTTTTTTAATTTTTTTTAATTTTTTAAATGTTTAATTTTTTTTTGTAGTATATTTTTTTTTTAATGTTGTGTTAAAAATATTATAATTCTCATTCAGAAAAAGAAGCCACAATCCAGACGTCCTAGATTTTATAGAGGTGCTGTGTTTTTTGTGGTGCTGTGCTTCCTCCTGCTTGCTGCGTTAACAGCCGTCAGCGCTTTCAGTAAGAATAGGAATTCAGGAATTAATCAATCAGCACACCACATCATATTATGATGAATATCATGGGTACTGGATTGGACTCTCTGAAAAGTCAGAAACAGCTTGGGTCTGGACCACTGGCGCCAAACTTGAGGGAGGGTACGTCTAAAAATATGCCCACCGAAGAGTTATTTGATATATAAAATCAAATAGCTTTCAATTTTTAAATTAACTAAACTTCAATTTTGTATTTTTACAGTAGTAACAGGCAGAATTTATATAAAAAGTATAAATATTAGTTTCCTTTTTAATTCAAAACAATTTGCCTTTTGATAAACCATGAAAAAAAATATCAATAAAACAAAATAATAAAAAAAAATACAATAGTAAATCAGTTACAATTTAAAATCTGATGCTTTCCCTATTTTTCTTTCAGATTCTTGCTCAGTGGCCCTCATGGAGCAGCAAAAAGCCACTGAAAAGCTGGATATCAACAAGATGTCACATGTACAATAGATGGATCGGCGAAATGGATGTCTTCACATGACCAAACTTCCTTCAAGCCCAACCAAACCCAATATGAGCAGAAGACAAAAAACACAACAATCTCAAGAATAACTTTATTTTCCAATTCATTTGAAGTTTGATTTGTTAGCAGTTCTTCAAGTTCCACACAAATCACTTCAAGCTGTTCACAGTTCATCACATTTTTGTCATTGTGGATATGCCATTTAATATGCATTACACAAATGTCTCACAAATCAGTCCATTAAAAACATTTCATGTCACCCGTGGGTCTCAAACTTTAAAAATCGATCATGATAGAATAAATACGAGTGTGATCTGAACAGCTAATAGTCTGATACTGGAGAACTGATCCTTGCATTTCATCAGCAGCCCAGATTCTGATCAGCTTGTGTTTGTAGTGAGTTTAGCAGCATGCTAAAGAGTTCACTCTTTGCTCTTTTTTTCTTTTTCTTTGGCACAGACTCCTCAAACTGCACATTTTCTACCACCTCCTGCTCCTCCTTTTTGCTTTGCTTCTTTTTTAATAAATTCGTGTTGTTCTCCTGTCCTTCCATTTGTGTGTCCATTATCTGTGCTTCACTGCTAGTGTCCTCTGTTCTCGTCATCGCATTAGTTGAGTTATCCACATCTTAGTAGTGCTCCATAGAGGATTTCTTTTTCCTTTTGGAGGCACTGTCAGAGGCTTGTCGAAGCTCGATAATGCCCTCCTGTGGCTGTTTGTTCTGTGTGTCCATGGAATCCTCACTGAACTCATCTGTGTCGGCCGTCTCATCTCATCATCCACCTTGGACTATTTTTTTCTCATATCACCTTGGATCACTCTCTCTCTCTCTCTCTCTCTCTCTCTCTATATATATATATATATGTATACACTTTTTATAAAATTAGAATTGTTGCCTTGGTAATAATTTAAATACTAAGATTACACACACACACACAAAAAGAAATCTAGTAAAAAATAAATAATTTAAAAATGACAAAAATAAAAAATCAAAAAATATAAAGTGCTCAATTAAGTTATTTACAATACAACTTATACTAAAATAACACTGCGTTGATAATATTACGCTATCTATGATTCATGTCCTGCTCAAATGTGATGATGGAAATGATTAAATGCTAGAAGTTCTAGTATTACAATTTAAACCAGTTTGATTAACGTGAACTGATGTAAAGATAACAGATTAGGATGCATCACAGTGCAAATCTGAAGAGATCAGAGCCTACTTGTGTGCTGTTCGTCCTCCGCAAGCTCTGAGCAGATCTGCATCTGATAGTCTTAAAAGAAACAGACAGAATACAGATTTGAGCTGGCCTGTAAGCATAACTGATCTTCTGAACATATATTGCTTCTGCATGCCACAGTAAGGAACATTTGATAGTGCATGTTTAGTGCAGAATGATAGTATATAACAAAAAAAAATTATAAATATCTGATAAAAACTATAAGGTATGTGTCAGAATTTTGTAATATTGGCAGCTCATACTTGGTCGTGCTGGAAAGATCCAGTTTCTGGTCCTCATCATCAGAACTGCTGCTGCTGTCATCGGAATCAGAGGTTTTTTTTCTGGATTCTCCTCACCTGACAGCAGCGTAGCTTACTAAGAACGAAGAAAGACGAATTTACAACAACTGCACAATCCAAATACTAAATCACTGGTGTTTTTTTTTTTCATTTATTATTTGTACCTTGACAAAGCATCCATAGAGCATGGATTTGGCTTGCGGAGCCTTGCGTGGCTTCTTGTTGGAGATCAATCCATCATTGCTGTCATCTGACTTCTTCACCACCGCACCATTCTAAACCACAATGACAACACCAGATGAGCCAAAAACACAAACGCCCTCATTCACACAAAACCCAGTTTGCTATAATTTGCTTCAATTACTTTTTTTTTTTTTTTTTTACAACTTAAATAATTTTTTGTATTTACTTGAGGAGTCAGATTGTCTTCAAATCACAGACAAACTACAAAAAAACTCTTCTTTTCTGCATTTCACCTCTGCAATCTAGCTTTCTAATGCACTATGAATAGTGTTGGCTTTGCAACAAATTGCTTATGTTCTTTGTTTGTAAGTGACTTTGGATAAGTGTCTTCTAAATTATAATGTGCATAAATGCTATAACGGCTGGTAACTTAAAATCTCCAAAGCTAGGTATGTAAAAACTATTGACCTGTAGAGAGATATGCTACACTTTACCTAAACTGTTTTTGACAGCATTTCTAATTCATGTATAATTATGATACATACTGGGGTTTTTTTATCTGGCATTAGGAAACTGACATGGGTTAGGAATAGGATGGTGAAACAGTTAGAGCACCGTAACTGTCCATTATACACAACAATAAATGTTTATAAACAAACGTAATTTCCATGTTGTCAACTGCCCACATGCTGTATTCAATGCAATTATCTAAAAACAAAAAGATGTTCTCTACTCACCCCTCCTTTATTACACTTAATTTTGACTTTAATAGCTTCTGAAATGCCATTCTCTGATCTTCCCAGACCTTTACCTACAACACAAGTCTAAATATTAGCATCACCAAACAGACTTGGCACGTGTCAGTCCATTTACATGGATATTCCAAAGATTATGCAGGAGAATTGTTTATATCTATATGAAAGTTAAGAAACTGAGTTACACAGTAACATAAACAGGGTTTGTGATGTATAAAACCACCTGCGCTGGTCCTAAAATCTGTTCTGATTTGACCTTTTTCCCATCCGTGTCGCAGAAGCTGCTCCTCTGCGAATTTAAGTCCTGTGGTTACTCTTTTCTTGGACCGTTTACAGAATATCTTAGAATCTGCACACGTGAAGCAGTTTGCAAAAAACATATCGGCCAACTTCACATAGCTGTTCTAAAAACGCGTTAATACAAAATAATTTCTTAATCTGTCAAAGAACTATAAATCCGATAATACACTATAAATAATTTTAGGCTCGCACCGAAATAAAAAAAAGAAAATGGGCAACAATCCCTACAACGCTTTCAGCAAGAGAGTAGACATGACACCGGCTAGGAACGGTGTTGTGCCGAAATAAGAAAATGGGAATGGGTAACTATCCCTACGTTGATTTCGGTAAGTGATTGCCTAATCCCAACCCCACCCCTAATCCTAACCCCTCCCCCACACCTACTCCTAAACCTACCAATACCAGGGGGTGCATAATCTGGCAGGGTGCAAATTTCGGCACTACAACTGAACTATGGAAGGCAAACAGGGTCAGCGGCAGCACTCTTAACTTATTTCTCTCACACACACACACACACACACACACATACATACAAAAATATGCATTTTTAAAATAATTATACAGATAATCGGATGTAATAGATTAAAACAGACCCATAATAGATTTGAGTTTTTTAATAAAAAACGATCAGTGAACAAGTATATTGTATAT
This sequence comes from Cyprinus carpio, assembly GCF_018340385.1. Taxonomy (NCBI): domain Eukaryota; kingdom Metazoa; phylum Chordata; class Actinopteri; order Cypriniformes; family Cyprinidae; genus Cyprinus; species Cyprinus carpio. The sequence goes on along the minus strand of NC_056612.1, from coordinate 16,844,781 downwards.
GTAAAATGTGCATACATATATATAAACACAGAACCATTTTTGTAATATTGTTTTGCACAAAACTCAGTATAAATAGTAATTTTATTATTTGTCTCCCCAGATTACCAACAACTTGTGCATCATTCACAAAACATCTGAAGCAAAATAAAAACAAAATCACTGATATAAAAATACTGTACATGCCCCCCATATGTTCATATTTTCACAGAATTTACAATGAATCTGTTAGAAACAATGTTGGTGTGAATCTGCTGGTTAGTGCTTTACAATGAAAAGGGTTTTTTTCCCCTGCATTGTTTGACTAATCAAATATTTCACTTTGTGCTCAATAAAGTGCTATAAAACGTGCCCACCAATGGTAATTCAATAATCAGGCCCTGTCAGAACCTGAGCCACTTTTGCGCTACAATTCTCCGGGTATAACAGTGTATGTTGGACTTGTGTGTTTAGCATTTGTTTGATAACACCTTCATATTTAGTGGATTTATACTTCATATGTTACAGAGAGACCTCCGAACCTTTGTCACCCTACTTAAAATACATCTTTGGCAGGTTCTCCAACTAGAAGAACTGCATTTGTGTTTTAATGCACAATCAACAGTTCATATGGATGGAGAAAAGTCTGCAGAGCTCACTCCTGTTCCTCATCAGTGGCAGACTGCTGCTCAGCCGCCTCGTCCTCTGAGCTGGCCTGACACGCTGATGTATGGAACAGACACATCAGGTCCCGAAACCTCCTTGAAACCTGCAGAGACACTGTTGTTAAAAAAGGCAAAGAAAGGAAAGCAGTAAAGAAAAAGAGACCTGTAGCTTTATAATTGTGGTACCTCACTGGCTGTTTTGTTGCCGAGCTGCTGTGACACAGCCTGAAAGGTGCACTGATTGGCTCCTTGCTGCTGACAGGCAGTAAGGATCACTCGATCGGCCTCCCTATGAACCAGATGATAAGAGAGGGCCATGTAAAACACAAGCACCATCAGATGATGCTCAAAAACCCATCACGATCTGTGGCTGTGCTCACCTGGTCCAGAGAATGACCCTCTCTCCAGTGGGAGTGAGGGAGATGTTTTTGGCACACACAGGTGTGTCTAAGGCTGGGCTCAGTGTGCTCTGCTGAGTGGCATCTCTCTCTCCTGATTCAGATGACTCTTCTACATCCCTACTGTGCTTCTGTGTGGTCGTATGATGCCTCTTCTCTTCGTTTTTTTTGTTGTCTTCGTCTTTGTTCTGTATCTTCTGCTCTTGTGGGATGGGGGAAGGGGGTCTCTCTCCTTCCTCCCATAATGGCCCATCACCATCTGCAAATCAGGAAAATATATTTTTTAATCTTTGTCGTTTCCAGTAAACCGTCAGTACACTGTAGATATGATACTGAATATCTACACTGATACCTACATTTCAAAACAAAAAATATTACACAACATTACATAAATATATTACATTATTTTTTTCTTTTTTTACAGCAAAAACAATATTGTGAAATATTACAATTTTAAAGAACTGTTTTTTATTTTAAACATATTTTAAAATGTAAATTAATTTCTGTAATGGTAATGCTGAGTTTTCAGCAGCTATTATTTCAGTCATCAGTGTCACTCTAATTACAGATTTGGTGCTCTAGAAACATTTCTTATTATCAATGTTGAAAACAGTTGTGCTGCTTATTTTTGTGGAAAGCTTGATACATTTTTTCAGGATTCTTTAATGAAGAGAAAGTGCTAAAATGATTATTTTACTGATGTCCTTGCTACGTTTCTGGACCTTGATCGTGTTAAAACCCTTGCTGTCTTTGGGAGGGTCAGAGAGCTCTCGGATTTCATCAAAATGATTAATAATTTGTGCTCCGAAGATGAACAAAGGTCTTATGGGTTTAGAACGACATGAGGGTGAACCATCCCTTTAATGCATCTTTGCTGAATAAAAGATTTAATTACTTTGAAAAAAAAAAATATTCCAGAAAAAAAAAAAAAACTTTAGGAACTCTGTAAGAATGCCAGTAGATGCTGATTGTAAACATTACAAATCTAACTAAAAGTAACAAGAACGAAAGAAATTAGGCTTTACCATGATGTGAACTGTTTGGTCCACTGCCAGTCTCATCTTTAACCTCTTTCTCTGCCTCTCCATCCTCCCCTTGTCCTCTTTCCTCTTCCTTTTCTTCCCCTCCCCTGTCAGACTGTGCATCGGCAGACGGAAATGCAGAATCGTGACTCTTCAGTACCTTAGAGCCATTAGTGACCTGATGATGACAAAAAAAAAAAAAAAAAAAAATTTAAGGACACATCGCCTTAAAACATAAGTTATGCCAAAGTGACAAAAACACAGCAAGCACCTTGTTGCTATGACAATGCAAGCATCCCTTTCTCTTATGCCTGCGATGTTTGGCATCATGGCTGGAGCCATGACAAGGACATGAGCAATCTTTCTCAGGCCAATCACAGTCCTGAAGAAAAAAATGTGAATAACAACTACACAAGAATGGGGGGAAAATAATTGTGAATTCACTGGGATGAGCCAAAAGAAGATACCTTGTAGCTGCCATGCGTGCGCATTTCTTTCCTCCTCCTGCTCCTGATCTGTCGAATCTTGTGGGACTCTTCATCCTCCTCTAGATCAGGCAGAGTTACTTCCTCAAATCCTCCCAATACACCAACTCTAGAGCCCACACTCATCCCTGCCTCTCCATCTGTCCCAGTGCCCACGTCCTCCGGACAAACTGCCTCCTCAAATTGGCCAGGACGTGCTGGGGTTGGACGCATCTCGTTAAAAAACATCCAAAATTCTCCCTGTAGGTGCGTGTGGCCCTTAAGAAGGGTGGCCATCTGTGCTTTGAACTGAGTTACAAAAGCAGAAATAATGGGATTTAGGAAAACAAAAACAATAAACAGTCAAAAAGAGTTTTATTAGGTCCTTGCTGTGAAGCTACAGACAAACGAGTGAATAGTATCAAGTAATGCTATTTCATGCACATTTTGATGTAATGTTTGGGTTTACAGCGATATCGTTGACTTGATTGCAAATTATTGCACAGATACTATTTAAACTGAACTGAGCTGCATGATGACATCACTGAATTCAATTATGAACTGCCTTTAACTGTCATTTTGCATTATTGACACACTGTTTTCCTAATTAATGTTGTTCAGTTGGTTTGACGCAATCTTTTTGGTTTTAAAGCGCTATATAAATAAAGATGACTTGACTTGACTTTATATGATTTTTTTAATGTTACTCTTATGCTCACCAAGGCTGCATTTATTTAGTCAAAAAATACAGTGAAAAGTAAAAACTGTAAAATTGCAAAATATTACAATTTAAAACAACTGTTTTCTATTTGAAAATATTTTAAAATGCAATTTATTCCTGTGAAGGAAAAGCTGAATTTTCAGCAGCAATTACATTAGTCTTCAGTGTCACATGATACTTCAGAAATCATTCTAATATGCTGATTTGGTGCTCAAGAAACATTTCTTCATATAATCTCACTTGAATAGCACTGCTTAATATTTATGTGGAAACCATGATACTTTTTTGTTTAGAATCTGTGATGAATAGTACATTTAAAAAGTCCAGCATTTATTAGAAACAGAAATCCTTTGTAATCTTTAGTGTTTTTTAATTAAATGAATGCATCCTTGCTGATTTATTTCTTCTAAATGAATAAGTGTAATTCTGAATGGTAGTATATCTCTCTATATTCATTTTATTCACAAATACATCTATACATACCTCTTCAATCCCAGAAGGACTGAGATGACTTCCACTCTGCAGTGCTCTCACTATCTTCTGGTAATGAGACGGATTCTCCCCAAAACTGATCTCCAGCTGACGCAGGAATCGACGACTCCTCTCAAAGGCTTGCTGCTCTTCAAACTGTGGATGGGAGAAGGAATATATAGAAACAGTTGTTTTCTGTTTTAGTGATTACATTACTTAAATCACTTATTTGAACAATTCACTTTTCTGTCTATAAAATGATTGTATTTACCAGTCCACACTCCAGAGCTTGCTCAGGCAAAAGAAAAGCAGCAAAGTCTTTGAGGAGCTCAGGCCAGTCTTTAAGCAGAAGCTTCAGCTGGGAGAACAACTCTACAACACTGCGACTCTCCCCCACCTGGTCAAACTCATAAAGCAGCCCTAAAAACGCCTCCATCTTACCAGGAATGTTTTGCAAGGCCTCACGCACCTACAACAGCAAAAGAAATGGAAGGAATATGAGAGGGGCACAATTAGTGAAACACTTTTCACTAATTACAGAAACAATTAGTGTTTCTCTAATTGATATAAAGGTGATACTAGTGAGTCAAATATCCAAGTGGTCTGACCCGGCTGAGATACGCTTGGGCAAAAGCCAAATCTTTGCTCTCTCTCATTGGATCGTTGTCCAAGATGTGGTCATCGTATAACAGAAGCAGCTTTGAGGCATCTTTACGTCCTCGTTCTTGACGTCGACCAGGCTTCAGACTATGTGAGGGTGGGCGACCACGGCCTGTAAGAGTAAATAAACTGAATCAACTGAACAATTCATACTGAAAAATTAACCAGCCAGGGTTCAATTCAACTGACATGCCTGAAAACAACAATCAAAAGTTGGGCTGACCTCTTCCACGTCCCCCTCTTCTCCCGCTGATCTGTGGAGGGTCATCGCTGGGCAATGCTTCTCCCTCAGGAAGCTTTCCACCTTCTCCCTCCCCTGCTTCCATCTCATCACCCTTCATCGCGCCATCATCCTCATCCTCGGAGTTCTCCACCAGTGAATTCTGGGATGCAGGGGAGTTTTGGGAGTTTGGTGAGGTGGGGGATGTTGGGGACATGGGAGAATTATCGTCCTCAGAGTCTACCTCTCTGCACAACATCCTCTCTGATGCCAACCAGGTCAACTTCTGCATTGTCTCCTACCAAGGGAACACAGATTAAACAAATGAATAAAACTCTAGAAAGAAATGGAATACAATGACTCAAGCTATTAAGCATAATACTTATTTAGGAATGCATGATATATCAGTACCAAATCAGTTATAGATCAATTTATTGGTATGTGTTATATAATTTTTTTTTTTTTTTTTTAGATATCTGTAATCTTTGAAAACACTAAAAATTTATAACATTTTTAAATGCAATCTCTCAAATCTCAAAATGAATATGTATTATGATCCTGCATATTCTAATGTTGTGATGCCTAAATTCACTTGTAGAATTTAAAATGACTGATTTTAGTAATTTAGTTTAAATTTATTTAGACAAACCTGAAGCTCTGGAACAGACAAAACAGATTCCTCTGATGCTGATGACATCACTTCCTCTTCATCCTGTGCGAGATCATCAAAATCCTCCTCTTCTTCATCCTTCTCTCCATCTCCATCCTTCTCTTCCCTTTCTTTGTTGCCACTTCCATCCCCATCTGTTTTCCTGTCACCTTCTCCATCACTGTTCTTCTCTGCTTCATCTTCATCACGTTCTCCATTTCCCCCACTTTCCCTCTCCTCGCCCCGTCCCTCCTCGTTCCCACTGTTTTGTTTCTCTCCCCTGCTAGACTGTTGCTCCTTCCCATCTCCAGTGCTATGTTTGTGCACTCCTGGTGTTTCCTGTCTGCCAGAGGCGGATTGGATAGGAGGACACTCTACAGTATCCGTCTCCACCCTCGCGGAAGCTTCAGCACCACTGTCCGTGCTGGTCAAACTGGAGTCAGGGCTGCAGGAGGACTCAGAGAGTGCCAGGAGAGGACTACCAAACAAAGCACCTGCCATTTCCTCTTCCCATCTGTCGCCAACCATTTCCTCAACCTCTTCCTTTCTTTCCTCAGCATCTTCTCTAATTGGCAATGATGTGGCTGGTGTTGTGGTGTTTACAGGCACCTTAGTCCTACCTTTGTCATTTAGGACTATGGAGCTGGTAGGAATGTCAGAACAGTTAGTTTGCTGGGATACACTTCCTGGTGCACCTTTAGCAGGAAGTGGAGCAGGTTGGTTCAGAACGATGGAGTCTTTGGGAAGAAGAACAAACTGAGGAACACCTGCAGATGAAACAGTTTGAACCAGCACAAACTGAGAACTGTCTGCTGCTGGTGCTGCTGTCAGAGGAGAGAAGACATTCATTTGACCATTTTCCACACTATGCTGTATGGGAGTGATGTCCTTCATTGTTTGCAAAGAGTCACATTTGGATCTCTGTGTTGTCATTCCAATGTAGGGATTTGAGGCATTTTCCAAAGCAAGCGTCTCAGGGACTAACTGTATGACAACATCCTGAGAGGGAGATGTGACCAGTCTGTGTGTGGTGGCATTTTCATGGGCTTTGATAACAATGACGTTATCTAATGGAAAATTCTGTGTGACATTCAAGGATATTGGCTGATCTATAAATACAGCAGGGTTGCTTATGTTTCCCATATTATCAGAGGACAGGGGCAAGAGCTGAGGCAGCTGGTGGGCTGGTCTCAAGGGAGCAAGTTTTCTAGGCACGGTCCGTTTATTTTGTTTACTGGACATCTGCTGCATGCCACACATCTTGACTGTCCCAGTACTAAGTAGAGGGATGTCACTTGGGGGTCTCTGGACTGCAGTAGGGGGCAAATTTGCAGGAGGGTGTGCTGGATTACCAACCCCCAATTCTGGAGTAACATACTGGAAGTTAACAGGACAAGAGGTGCTCAGTGGGACAGTCCCATGGGCAGGGGTCAAAGTGGGCTGAACCAATGGAAACACCCCATTTATAGGAGTGCTAGGTGCTTGGGTTAATAATATTACACCATGTGCTGGGAGTGGTGTGGAGACGTTGGTCAAAACATTTCCTGAACTTGTAGGACATGGAGGCGCTTTAGCCAGTGGTGCGAGAGTAGGACGGGCGAAACCACGTAGAGGCCGAGATTTGGGCTGTGAAGGGCGAATTGGTCTCTGTGAAGGGTGCAGACGCAGAGTGATGCCTTTAGGAAGGAACTGTGGATAGCGTGTGCCTTTTGGGAAGACAAGGGTAGGAGATTTGGTGGTGGAGGTCACCTTTAAACTGCCCTGACAAACAGTCCTATGGATGTATGGCAAGCTTTTCTGTAAAGAAATTTGAAACCATCGGGAATGTACTTAAAATCAGACAGATAGAAATGTTTTATAACGGTTTTAGTAAAAGAGTCTAGGGCAGTGATTCTTAACCACATTCAGATGGGCCCAATAAGTCTTAATTTGAATTTTGTTATTTTAACAATGTTAATGCTAAAAAAAGAACATAAATAATGTACAATTGTTCAGCTTATTTTTATTACAACAAGTACCAGCGGTACACGTCAGCCTTCAAATATTGTCTTTGAAGGTCCACCTAGGGGCCTTGTAGGTTGAGGACCACTGGTCTAGGAAGTTGTGATACCTTCAGCCAGTTGGGCATGACTTCTTGCTCTCTCTCCACAGGAGGGCGCTCCTCTCCAGGCACCACAGGTCTGCACATCACTGGCAAAGTAGGAACCACACGATGCTGGCAGTAAAACTACGAAAAATAACATTACATTGTCATTCATTTTTAACCTCCAATCATGATTAAGTATTATTATTTTGATTTGTGGTTTCAGAGGGTGTTGAAATCATAGATAATTTACAGAAACTGGGGAAACCATGGAGCAAATGTCCACCACCAATCAGGGCTCAATTCATATTCTAGTGTATATAAAGATGGGTAGATGAACAGATAGATCACCCTGATGATGTTGTGCGGGGCTCTGGGGGCCACCATGTCTTTCACACGCACACGCAGCTGCTCCTGACGCTTGGGCCGGATCAGATAGCGGCTCATCAGGTGATATGGGAACTCTGTCTGAGCGAAGTGCTTTAACCCCAAGACTAAGAGACTGTGGAGAGGTGAGAGCAGGAGATGAGAGAGAGGCAGAGGGTAAACTGGGTGAAAGTATGGCTCACTGCTTCGCCAAGTGTTTGCTAGGTGGTGTCAGTTGTCCAAACTCCACAAAGTGCTTGTTTTGAAACAAGACTCAGCAAAAAGCCTATATTAACATTTCTTCCTTCACTGACCAATTCCAGTGTTATTGCTGTGACATTTGCAAGCAAAAGGTGAATTCTAACTTCTCATGACAAAGTACTTATTCCCAGACATCAAAAAAATCTCTCTAAAAAATTTTTCCACCTTTGATACTGAAATATGTTTTCTCTATTGTAGAAAAAGCATGGGAGATGTGCAAAGTTTAGAGAACGTATAATTTTTTTCCCCAAAACTTTCCACATTAATGGGGACTTTTATTGTACACGTTTTTAAAAAGTTAAATATATGAGACACTAGATGATATACTATATATAAACAATCCAATTATTTATACAGTATATTAAAACATTAAAAATGTACTCCTGTAATTGAGTCAAAGCCATTTGTACCAGTCTTCTCCTTTGGTGTAATAATGTTTGCTGCGTGGGGGATGCAGGACTGGATCCAGCCTACAGTGTGGTAGAAGTTCTGGGTACAGAAACACAGAGCGTGTGGCGAACAACCATGCAAGACCAGCAGGGAGCAATGGGTACGAACGAGCTACAGAAACAAAGAAAACATACTGCCATCATATATACACATCTACACATGGGTGACTGATTTGATTAATTGGGTCATATGAAATTGACAGGAGATGCCTAACCTGAGTTTGGGCGAATGGGTTTGGGAGGAAGATACAGAGGAGAGGGACATTGCTTTATCTCTTCCAACAAGTTGAGGGAGGACTGCAAGTTACACACCCTAAACATGCTTCTAAAACCCGGATTAACCATCGACCGATCCTCCTCTGCCCGCTCTGCAAATGACAGCAACTCCCCCTGTCGACAAAGGACAGGAAACAAAGGTACAATTACAACAACTTGTTAAGCAAACTCTCAACAACTTTTGAGAAAATAGTCTAATTTAATTTTGATATAATAAAATCTAATTATATAATATATAAAAATTAGACAAATTAATTTTAAAACAATTGAAATGCATATAATATCACTGATAATAATATAATAAAAAAAGTGACATGTTGAACGTGGCTTAAAGCTTTTTTGTTTTCCTTCTAAAGTCCTGTGTCAAAGCAAAAACTGCTTTATAATATCACATTGTATACAAATGTTTTTATGTAAATCATAACATCTTGGAAATAACAATCTCTTAAATGTAATAAAGGGGAAAACTAAGGATTTTAATAATCACAGAGAAGAAATAAAATGCGTTTGTACTTGTTATATTTGTACTGCTTTTTGACTTTCAGTAAAGATGATAAAAAAAAAAACAAGAACCTCAAGCAACACAAAATTTTCTTTCCGCTGGTCACTTTTAAACCATGTTCAGTATTCTTTCTTGTTCCTTAAAGTTTCTAAAAACAAGACACTGGTGTGTTTAATCCATAATTTTCTTACCAGGAAATGTTTGGTGGTTTGAGCTTCACTCTGTAGTGCCTCCACTGGGTTGCAGAGCATATTGACCTGTGTCAGTAACTGGACATGCTGCAGAGGAGGGAAAAAAGACAACAAAAAAAAAAGTTCCTGACAAAATTAAATCATATCAAGATTACACAAGAGCACAAATCACACCTAAAGCAACATTCTTTGGGCAAAAGACTAGATCCTTGTGACCAAGGTAAATTAAGTAAATTAACATGTTTATTGTGCATGGCGGTGTTTAAAACTCTCTTACTTGCTGAATTTGCTGCTGCAGTTGTATTCTCTGAGGAGACGTGACTACCAGAGGACAGCTGGGCTGCACAAGAATCATGCCTGACCCAGATGCATGCTGGGTGGTCCGAACCTGGTTCTCCCGTCGCTGCTGCAAAGCGTCCAGCTGCCCTCTGACTGTCCGCCTACATGCTGTCAACATGTGAGCCAGCGGCTCCTCAAACCTGATGACAAATAGAAACACAGTGAATGGGATGTTTTTATATGTGCATAAGAAGTGCATTGATATGTAATTACTGCAAAGAAAATCTGTTGAACTGGCATTCTGATGAAACATAAAATTTCAATTATTTTGAAATAGTATTCTTAAATAGGGATGTATAATATATCAGTAACTTATAATGGGCAATATATAATATTTTCTAATTTACTTTATCAGCTGTAACTGGATATTAGCTATTGAATTGTACATGCTCTTTCCTCAATTTTTCCATTCAGCCTACCTTTGTAGTACCAGAGCTAAAATATTAATAACAAAAATATAAAAACAAAAAAATAAATCACAATCCATTTTAATTCCATATAATGAAGCATTTCCATGAGAAGAATGAAGTGGGAGTTCATTTTATTTTTAAGAGTTAGAATTACAGAATCATGAAAAGTGTGCATTCCATAGAAAAATGGAGCCAAGCCTAAATGCGAGTAATTTGACAGCTGCATATATATTGATTGCATAATAGTAAAATTATCAACAGACAACATAATTATGACTCATTGATTCATATATTTTCCTCTACATATATGCTGACATTAATTAAAAATCAAATCATTGTTACGTCAATCATTAAATATGACTAGCAAATTAAACAGGCCAAGTCTCTTACACTCTCTGTACCCTAGTGAATGAGCATTACAGGGACACTGTGCACACACTCCCTCTCAGTGTGGAAAAGACAGCACAGACGTCAATGTACCTCGTTAACATAAAAAAAAAAACACATCTCTGTCTGCACACAGAACCCAGTGACGCACATGGATCACACACACACACACACACTACAAGCTCTAATGACCCCTTCTCAGGGTAAATAATAAGCTGCAACAGTGTGTGACACGTCCATCTCATGACAGTTGTGTGCTGATTGACACTGTGCTACATCCGTAACAATGTTTATCACATACATACTCAAAGAACCCAGAGATGACAAGCCTGATGTGACGAGTTATAAATAAGGGCTCAGACAGGTATTGTTGATGATCATAACATCAGAAAAAGGGGCATAAAGTTTAAGGCATGCCCTTTTAGTCTGTGTCAGAGGTTTGTTTGTGTGTGTGTGTGCGTACATGCATTTAGCCGTTATGTTTTCCAGTAAATGAGCTCTATTTAAAGCCTCTGTGCCTGGATTCTGCACTTAGCAGAGGCACATGGTGAAATCTTTTCAGCACGTCCACGGTGACGTACACACCCGCACCTGTACAGTACTCAGCAGTGGGGGGAGGGTGTGTGTGTTCAGTCTATAGTGAGTGTGTACATGTAGCTCTGCAGTGTCCATTCTATGTCCTGGGTCTATAAAACAACTGGACACATTAGAGCATTTTTCTGCCTCCCTACCCAAACAGACACAGCATTCCTTTGCTGCTCTGTCCCAAAGGGAGGATTCATCTTCAGAGTGTATTAATATTTCTTTTTACTTTGTATCTTGTATATGGTAAAATATACTATATATATATTTATATAATATATATATATATATATATATATAATTTGTCACACACACACACATACACACATATATATATATATATATATATATATATATATACATACATACATATACATACACATATATATATGTATGTATGTGTATGTATGTATATGTATGTATGTATATATATATATATATATATATATATATATATATATATATATATATATATGTATATATATATATGTGTGTATGTGTGTGTGTATATACATATATATACATATACATACATATACATATACATACATATACATACATATATATATATATATATATATATATATATATATATATATATATATATATATATATATATATAAGAAAATATAAAAGTATATATATAGTGTATAATATGATCATATTAACAATATATTAATAATACTAAGAAATATACAATTTAATTGTCAATTATATTTCAAACAATAAATGTAAAATGTTATACACTCACAAATTAGTAGTTTAAAGTTATATGAAATTGAAAAACAATATAAAATTAATTATAAAAATAAAACCTATTTAAATATATAATAAAACATTTGGAAGTCTAAATAAGGACAGAATGTCCATAGAAATGGGCAAAATCCTAGGGTGTGGGTGGGTGTGTGTGTGTGTTACCTAATGGCTTGAGGGACATTGAATTGTGGTGCGTCATTGGCCTCCTCGTCACGTTCCTCATCTTCTTCATGACCCTCCTCATCTTGTTCATTGGCAGCCAACTCATCATGGAACTATAAAACAGAAGGGAAAATGAGAAAGGAGTGACTGGACTTAGTTTGTTCCTGTTAGAGTTAAGTCCTCTTACTGTCTCAAACAGCTCTTCCATGAGCTCATTGACTTCCTTCTCTGCAAAAGAGAGATGAAATCATTACTAAAAGCAGATACTTCAAACTGATTGGTTTATCCAATCTACAACCTGTAGAAAAACTCACTTGTGATACGAACAGCACGATCATTTCGATAATCCTCCAAATCTGGCTCATCTAAATCATCCAGGAAGTTATATTCAGGGTCATCATCTTCATCGGCCTCTTCTGAAATACAGAGAGGGAATTGTAAGAAGAACTGCACCTTTCATGTGTGAGAACACACACATAGAGCAGTGATGCTGAGAGGAAACTGGGGAAAAGGTCAGGGGAAGAAAAACGTGAGTGGAAAAAACAGAGGTAGTACTTAACCACTGACATACACACACATTAAACTAGACTCACACTCAGAGGAAGCCATTAAGGCATTTAAGAAAAGTGCTTTGACAGCATCTGCCTGAGTACAACAGGCATGATAGTGATTTGTTTAAAGGACACAATCGCACTTGGAGGTTTCATTGGTTCAGCCCAGGCCAGTAAACAAGAATGAGAGGTGTCAAATATTAATATTATATACACTACCATTCAAATGTTAGGGGAAAGACGCATTTTATGATCACAAAGGTTGCACTTATGTGATCAAAAATACAGTAAAAAAAAATAGTAATATGTTAAATATTATTACAATTTAAAACAACTGTTTTCCATTTTAACATTTTAAAGAGCTATTTATTCCTATGATCTTCCTATGATCAAGCTGAATTTTCAAGAAGCCATTACTCCAGTCCTAGGTTCACATGATCTTTCAGAAATTATCTTAAAATTCTGATTTGGTGCACAAGAACCATATCTTATTATTATCAATGTTGAAACCAGTTGAACAGGTTGAAAACTGAGATACATTTTTTCAGGATTCTTTGATGAATAGAATGTTCAAAGGAATATCAATAATTTAAAATGTTTGTGCAATTTAGCATTTTTTTTTACTTTCACTTTTAATGCATCCTTGCTAAATATTTATTATTTTGGGTAATGTTTAAAATAGTTTTAGGAGTAGTTTCTTCTTGCAACTTCTAAGAACCTTATAATTACTTTAATTATAATAAATTAATTATAATTAATTAACTTAGTAATTATACATACATACAGAATTTTAAAAAAATTTTATATATATATATATATTTATATATATATATTTTAAAAAAATTTTATATATATATATATATATATATATATATTTTTTTTTTTTTTTTTTTTTTTTTTTTTTAACTTCTTGTGCAGTAGACACTACACCTGCTGACCTTCATTGTCCAGGTTAGAGGTCATGAGTCCCTGCAGCCATTGTGTCCATTCACGGTCCTCTGGTGTTGAGACGTTATCGTACATATCTGGCGTGATGTCCGGCGCACAGAGCTCTGCCTCCAGCTGATCCAGAGGGACATCCCTCAGCGGACGTTTTGACCGAGTACGACAAGCTACCAGACTGTCATTAGACTCCCCTCCACCACCATTGCTCAAAGTCTTTGGCAGACAGACAGATTGATTTTAGAGAGAAAACCATATATACTAGGCAGAGAGATTTTTTGTGAGTATGTGATTCTGTACCTGGTAAGGCTCCATGCAGAGAGGACTGAGTTCAAGTTCTTTATCCACAGCATGTAGTTTCTCAATGAAGGGGTCTGGTGCCCTAAGGGACCGTGAGGGGCCACTGGATTGAGGAGGTGGGGCAGGGGGACCCATAGGCACTGCTTCAACTCTCAAGTGCCTGGAGAGCTTGGGCTTCTGTGACAGGGATGGAGGAGAAGGAAAGAGAGACAAAAGAGACTTAAACCTTGAACACTGTGCAGAAAGAATTAAATATAAGTGTGTACGTGATTGTAATACTGTGTAAAGTACCAGTCTAGGGCTGTTGCTGGCATCATCACATTGGGGAGGTGTATGAGAGGATGAACGTCGGCTGCCACGTGGTGAGGAGGCCGTGCTCTCCACATCACTCTCCAAAAAAGTCTGAGAGAAAATTCAAACATGTTCTTTTATAAATCAGTCAAAAGGCTGTTACTGCAGAACTGGTAATCTTGTAAAAATGTACTAATGTGACTTTTTTAATTAAATATATTTTAAAATGTAATTTATTCCTGTGGTTTTCAGCAGCCATTACTCCAGTCTTCAGTGACACACAATTCTTTATTATTATCAGTGTTGAAAACATTTATGCTGCTTTTTGTGAAAACAGTTGTGCGTTTTTTTATTTTTTTATTAAGTATGATATTATATGTTATGCACCTCCTCAGCTGTTTCATCTTCTTCGTCTTCATCAGGACAATACTCTTCATCAGAGGAGTCCTCCTCTTCTTGCAGGGGAATGTCCACAAACTGGGGTGGCTAAGGAGAGATTCCCATTTACCAATGAGCAGTGAACATCAATCGAAAAACAAACACAATCTCTCTCAGGTGATACATCACAACCACCCGATACCTTAATCTCATTTGGCTTCTTTATTGGAGAGATGTTCCAATTTCCCATCCCCTGGGAAAAAAAAAAAAAAAAAAAAAAAAAAAACAATTGTTTTTGTTGAATACACCTATACTGTACTCAGCACCCTCACATATAAGAGCTTAAAATACTCAAAACCTGCTCATAAAGAGAAAAACTTCTTTAAGCTTAGATCGGGTCATTTTAGGCTCCTACATTAAACAGAATATAAATATAAATCAAGTTAAAATGACCATTTTCAAACAGACTTCCACTATGAGAGTTAAATAAAGGAGGAACTTACAAACATGGGCATATCTTGTGTGTCTCTTATAGCAGCTTTCATCATGGCCACAACATGCTCATTGGTTACCACCTCCTGAGGTCAAACATAAAAAAAAAAACGATGTGTTAAAATGTTTGTAATTTATTTCCAAAATACATTTGATGGTAGCACTTTTCTCGAAGGCACAGAGATTGTTTCAATACTACTACAGCAGCATTCGTTTGATGTCTCAAGAACACATGCATAAAATTTAAACGGACTTCTATCTCATTGAAATCAGACTCACGTGGATGATGTTACGAACGTTGACAGAGGAGAGCTTGAGCTTTTTTGATTTGAGTGTTAAATCTCTATCCAGCTTCCTCAGCTCTTCCTCACTCTCATCCTGTTCCTCAAGCTCTTCTAAAGTCTTCTCCATATCTCCATTCTTCTCAAGGATCTCTCCTTCCACCGGAGTCATTCCACTCTTCTTTACATTCACTCCATTCCGTTTCTTTAGCCACTCCTCCCCTTCACACCTGTCCTCATCTAAAGGTTTACAAGCAATGAGACTTCAGTCAGACTTGGGAAAACCCCTCAATTCAATAGTGATGTTTATCTTAGTTAGAAAGTAACATAACTAAGTGAAGTGTGGTTAATGGCAAAGCTAAATGGTCTGACTCACCCACAGTGATGACCAGACCCAGCTCTGCATCCTCTTCTGACTGGAGTGGGGATGAAATTGGAGAGGAGGACTGGACACTGTCACTGTCACCCTCACCATGGCCTACACACACACACACACACACAAATAACCAAATATCAGGCTCTGGTCTAAACTTCACTCAAGTAATACTGCTTGAATCTACACTACCTGCATTGAAGTTCTGCTCATGGCAACTGGATGGATGAACATTTCTGTCTGGAGACAGCGTCTGGACTGAGGTCCAGCTCTTGTTCTTAGTGGGGGTAGAGGCCTTTCTTCTCCAGGAACTAGGAGACAGTTTGACAGTGAAAGAAGACCTGCTGAGAGATTCTCTCTTAGGTGCTTTGGCAGGATTTGGCTGTGGTTCTGGAGAAGAAGAAGACTTGCGTTTCCACCCCATGATCAATCTGTCTCTGAGCCTGAAAAGACAGGTAACGTTAAAGAAAATAGTGATACAAACTAATGTCTTGCAACTAATCTTCAAAAGTGTGTAATCAAGAAATTATAAAATAAAAAATAGGTATACCAGAACACTGGTATACCAGAACAATGTATACAGTAAAATATGTGGTTTTTATTTCTAATTCACTGTGGAGAACACAAACAGTGAATCTGTATGTTTGTTTCTTCAGATGTTAGCTTATTGGCTAACTGAAGTTAGCATTGCGCCCCTAAAGAATACATATCACCTGGAAACAGTTTACATTTGTGACATTTGCTGTATTTACATTTCATAACGTAAAAAAAAATCCTCTTACCCACGAACAAGTTTTTGTAGCCATCTGAGGCTTTCTAATACACATTACCCGCCGCTTCACAACAAACGACGGGTGTTGCGGTCATTTCCGTCCCTCACAAACACAGACAATGACAGACCGTTCCCACACCTCAGTGGATCCATCACCGCCGACTGCCTGTGTCCCAATATTTCAATAATAGACTTTAGTTGTTTTAATAATCTAAATAACGTTTTGCGAAAAAAGGCGATGGAAATATGCAAGGAAAAGCCCCTCAAAATTACAATGATGAACTTTTATATTTTTATCACCTGTACATCTGATTTGCTTCCTTATATTTTATCTTAGGCACAATTAGCCTATATATTATTACGACTCTATTCGACCCTGCTGTCAGCCTGTGAGTCTTTTTTTTTTTTAACTTTACAGCCAGAGAGAGAGAGAGAGATTTAACTAGTAGGCCTATATTATAAGATAACGACTCATTTTAATTTTGTTATCATAAAGGGAGGAGTCTAATTGTCGGGACTGTATATTTATCTTCAGTTGCCACTTGAGTTTCTTCTCGCTCTTGTCCAGAAGTGAAGCAGTGCAAGATTTCTTCTAGACTTTAATAAGCTTTGAACAACCTTTAAATAAATGGACTGCAAAGAAAATGCCCTCAACTACCATCATTAATTGGCTCAACGAGAAAAAAAGAAAAAGAAAAAAAAACTTTAACTTTATATATGCCAGCCAGCTGTAAAGAATGGGCAGAAATCTACCAGCTCGTGAGTTTGCCTCTGTTAAGCGAGAAAAACCTCGCCAATCAAGTATTTGGCAGATTCAACCGGCAGCAACCAGACACTTGCGTCTTTGGAACATGGTGGTGACTCCTGACACTGTTCCCGAGTTCACCATCCCCTCACTGTGCCCGGCGAGACTCGAGGGATGCGGGAGAGAGGAGGCTGCAGTCGGAAGTGGACCCCGGTCCACGTCACCGTTAGTCCGAGCAATCACGCGCTGCTGTCCGTTCTCAGAGGAGCACGACTTGAGCTTCATGGATGATCTTCAGACTCATATTTTGTCAGACCCGACCACCAGAGCTGCAATGTCATTGCCTCATCTCAGCAAAATGACCACTCCGTACGGCTTTCTGACACTTGGTGAAAGTCCATGCGTTTGCAGAAGAGAATCGTTGTTTTTTGAGGAAAGTGTATTGCAGGAATTTCTCAGAAATACAAAACGTATGCCTTGTTTAACTACGCATGGTCCTGTGAAATCAAAGAACCTGTCTTACAATTCTTTCTCACAAGTTGGACACGTGGAAACGCGAGCCTCTGACACAGCTCCTCTGCAGCTGCGAGATTCATGTGGCCGTTCAGAACTAGCGAGACCTGCTCACCTCAGTGGACCTTATGGATTCCTACAGAGAGGATGGAAAACATGTTTACGTAAGGCGGCTCCCTGGTCTCGGTGAAGTCTAAAGAAACTGGATATTAACTCAAGTAGCAACCGCATATGTCTATCTCACACTCAGGGTCAACATGTCACATAGGTTTGGCATCAATCTTGTGTGAATTTGACTTTATACATCCAGTCGTAGCATTTTCTAATATATAACACAAATGTGAAAGAAACTTTGTGATTTATGAAAACGTTTTTAAAAATAAAGGTTCCAAAAGGAATAATGCAGCTGTCATAGACGGTAAAACAATCTTTCAAAAGGTGAAAGGATTCTTAATAGAACCTTTTTTGTGTGTGAAGAGCATTCTAATAATCTAAAAAACACTTTTAGAACAGAAAGAACGTTTTGTGCATCTGAAACTTTCCAGAACCTTTATTTTTAATACTGTTGGTCCAGTCTGGTCATAATTGTTGTTTATATATGCAAACAAATTCTACACTTCAAATGCTTTCTGATATGTTGATGCATTAAACTTTCAGATATTTCAGATACATAAATGAGTACATAAGTGAGTATTGATAATGTAAATAAAATATGACTCCTGTACATTATGTAAGGAATAAATATTAAGCGAGAAATGTTGAGAAATGATTTATTAAAAATAAAAGCAAGGTATTTTCCTCTTCTTGCTTTCAAATTAATGCTAAATTACTATATGTATGTATGTACATGTGTGTGTGTGTGTGTGTGTGTGTATACGTACATATGTGTGTCTAAACTAACCGTGGAATGCTGAATATAATACACTGGTTCTCAGAGAAAAACCTTGAGCAGAAATTTCTTTCATCATAACTGTGCCTCAGCAATGACGTTTAAATGTCATACACCATAATGGATGCAATGAGTATTATATGGGGTTTCAAATTAAATGACACAACAATATTTATGTTATATGTGTCCCTAATGCAAAGATCAAACACAGAGGAGCAGATTTTTATAGTCTCTCACAGAGTAATACTTAACCTGCACTCTCAAATATGTCGCCTTTAAGTGCTCATGGGAATGACAGTCTGAAATCAGTGAGAAAATCAAGGTGGTTGGAAGTAATTTAAGTGTCAAGCAGGTACTTGTGCAGGCTCTCAAGAGAATAGATAAGTAAGAAATTAAAGATGACTATAAGTGGATTCAAATCTTCATTATAGTCAGAAACTAATGTCAGGGTCTGTATGAATGTGTTGCATTATAGTCATGACCTAATTAGTGAAGCGACATACAGCCAAGTATGGTGACCCATACTCAGAATTCGTGCTCTGCATTTTATTATCACTCCTAAACACTTTGCAAAGAAACTTTACATTTACTTACTCAAGTAAATTCATGCAAAACCGTCTTGCATGAACAGAAACACATAGAAACATACAAGCGTGTAAAATAATACAAAGGCAAAGTGTTTCTCATGTCAAATCAAAAAGTGTCATTAATCTCCCTTGTAATATACTTATAGACTTTGCAAGTGTAAAGGGCAAAAAAGCTGGTCAAAATGTTTAAAAAAAATGTTATTAATCTGTTAGGTTTTATTTTTATGGATTATTTATGCTTTGTATTTACGCATTACTCACAAAATTCCTGCTTCATTCACATCAAAAACTAACAACTGTCTTTCGAAAAGAGCTCCTCTCATTCAGCAGAAACATCCAGGAGATGAGCCAGAGATCAAGGTGTCTTACTTGGCTTGAAGAAGAATATGCAGAATATTTGTGCAAGAGTCTGACTGGGTGAAGAAAAAACATATATTTTTAATATAAGAATCTATAAATATTACTAAAGTGAAATAAATGACAAAAAGTAAATAAGTGATCAATATTTGTCTTCAAAACATTTGTATTATTAAAGCCAAAGTTTTTTTTTTTTGGTGAGCTAAAATCTATGTCATCATCTTTAATATTTACATGTCTTTTGACTCACACACACCCTTGAAGTAATCATTTATTTAGGCTAATATTTTTTAAGCCAGCAGTGCTGCTCCTTATCCACCAGGGGACGATATTTAATCCCACTCAACCTTCACTCCATTTACAGCTGCAGCTGGTGTTCTTACAAAAGAAACATCTTAAAGTACATATATACAAGTCAGACATCATCTAGTGCTGTACAAGATTATGTGCGTGTGTATTTGGCCAACAGAACAGCCTTGGCTTGGTTTCTCTGTGGATGGGTTTGACTAGAGTCAGTGTGTCTCTGTTGATCCCATGCAGGTTTTTGCTCCCCACTGTCTCAATCACCATTCTTTGTTTCCCCCAGAAGCCAGTAGGTCCTCATCTTTCCTTTTCCCTTCATCTCCACATCTCCTCTCAGCTCCAGCTGGAAGCAGTTGAACTCCTGCAGCACATCTCGAGTGGCTGACGACACATGAATTTTCAGAGCTGCAGGATAACAGCGTGTGAATGATTAGAATGTTACTGTATAAATCCTGATTAGTTGCGTTCGCACAGCTCACCGGGTTGACTAATGTGTGTTGGCAAACGTGATTTACGTGTGTACTTTTCACCTGCAGGTATAGTAAAAGAGCCAATCTTATTGGCACACACAGTGTTATTTTAGCATTATTTATATCAGATTTTTTTATTTTTGAATAAGCTTTTTTTTTCAGTTTTTATTTTAATTGTAGTTTTTATGTGGTTTATTAACAACACATTTTAAGAAGGACTGTACTAAAACAGTCTAGCAGGGTCAGAATATTGGAAATGCACATAAGGACCACAGTGTGAAGTAAAACTGCCATAATACAATGTTTAAGTCAGGATTGTGATGGTCAAGGCAGGCATATGTGCTAATCTTCTCCTGTGAGAAATATATTAGCAACTCTTACAATTCATCCCTTTCCTGATTGCAATTTGTTTTGCTTTTGTCAAGTGTTATCGAACGCTGATAGCGTTTATATGGGGAAATAGGTGGTGGGGGAAATAATTAAATTTGAGTTACAATGGAATCTTTTCATCAACTTTTTTTGTTTGGGCTTTGTGAATGATTGTGAATTTCCTTATGGAAAATTGGTGTCGATAATACAACATCTGAAGAAGCACTTCTGTTGAAATATTGAAGCAGACTTTCAAAAAAGGAGAGATAATTTATGTGAATTGGGCTGTCAAATGAAATCACGAAATCACATCCAAAATAAAAGTTTATATATATGTATGTGTACAGGGTATATTTATATGTATATATAAATTTTTTAGAAAATATTTACATGTTTTATATTTTATTTCTTTTTTTTGTTTTTATACTAACATATTTCTTCTTAAATATATATACAAATGTGTGTGTATTTATATATACATTAAAAGACACAGTATACACAATATGTAAACAAAACTTTTTATTTGGATGTGATTCTTGATTAATCATTTGACAGCCCTATATATATATATAGTATATAGTTTTTAGTACCAAATTATATATGGCTTAAACTTCTATACCAAATTATAGTATGAATTAAAGACACTCGATATTTCTTATGTTCTTGTCTCATACCCTTAGTATAGAGTCATGGCTCAAAAGTTTATATGGTTTTGAGTATTGATTGCTGATTTGGTAGGAATGGGAGCAGTAAGTACTTACGTTCTCCATTCGACTCCATACGAGAAGATGTGTTCACTGTATCTCCAAAAAGACAGAACCGAGGCATCTTCAGCCCGACTACACCTGCACACACAGGACCTGAAACACAAACACACATGGGAAATGCTGCGGCAACTATGCATGCTAATTTAAAAAATGCTCTATTCTGTGATAGAATAGACAGAATGTCTGTAATGGGTAGAAAGTATAGATTAACAAAGCTCATAACAACCAAAAAAATCCTTGACAGATTTTGCTAATTAAAAGTCCATCAGTATGTTAAAGACATACTTTTGAAACCATCATTCTTACCACTGTGAATGCCGATTCGTAATTTCAGTTGCTCATCAGGTCGGTGGCGAATCTTAAATGTTTTGACAGCCTCCAATAGAGCAAGGGACATGCGTGCGATCTCACGACCATGCAGTTTCCCGTTCCGTACCGGCAATCCTGAAACCACCATGTAGGCATCGCCAATTGTCTCCACCTAATCCGATTGGAAACAAAACCACCACACATCGGCACAAACAAAACAAGTGTTACACAAGAAAATTTACAAAAGAAAACTAACAAAAATTTACATAAAATTGATGTTTCTTTTTAATTACAATAAATGTTTTAAGGGGAGGTACTACAGGTGAATAGGCCTCATTTCTATTTAATGACAAATTTTGTGGTATTAAATACGCTTAAGGCAAAAATACACATTATCTGATATGAAACACGTTTTTTCCCCTTTGTATCCTTTCAAAGAGTGTCTTAAATATGCATATTGAGAATTTTTTAAATTGATACCTCATGGAATTTTTTTAAATTAAAGTTAAAATGACCCATATAATTCTAATGCAAAAAGAATATATTAGTGCTTTCAATCAATTAATTGCATCCAAAGTAAAAGTTTTTGTTTACATAATACATGTGTGTGTGTATATATAAATACAAACGCATGCACCTATATATTTAAGAAAAATGTTGTTTATTTTTGGATGCAATTAATCGCGATTAATCATTTTACAGCACTAATATATATATATATATATATATATATATATATATATATATATATATATATATATATATATATATATATATATATATATATACACACACACATTTCTTTAAAGTTGAAAGTTATTAAAACTGTCAAATCCAAGAAGAAAAAAAAGAAAATGAGGAATACATAAAATGAAAACATTATTTATTTGCAAAAGACACTTTACCTGTCTAGGGCAAATATGTTGTCAAGTATGAGGTGGCAATACCTTGTAAACGTCAAAATTATCTATAATGGCATCAAAGCAGGTGTAGAGATCATTGAGGAGGGTGACGACCTACAGGAGAGACATCTGCTTAAAATCTTTAGAGTGAAATAGTAAAACAAATCAGAAATATTCTCAGGCTTAAGTGGAAGATACCTGCAGAGGTGTGCTCTCTGCTGACAGAGCCGTGAAGCCCACAATATCACTGAAGTAGATGGTGACAGAGTCAAAAGCTTCGGCCTGCACCGTCTCACCCCTCTTCAGCTGCTCTGCCACTGAACTAACACAACAGAGATGAAGCCTTATGAGCGTTAGCCAAATGTGTGTATGTTTATTTCATAGTTCATTTATTTGTTGTGTATTATGTGAGTCTACTGACTGAGGGAGGATCTGGTACAGCAAAGCTTCTGCCTTGCGTTTCTCCTCCAGATAGGCTTGAGTCCTCTCCTCCACCAGCTCTTCCAGATTATTAGCATACTGCTCCATGCGAGACAAGAGATTATCCAAGATATTACTTCTGTGCTCCCTGAGAAAGAGGACAGATAAAGAAACAGGATAAGGCAAATAATAATAAGAAGAAAAAGACTTGTACATTTTCAACAAAATGGTTTCTAGGGTGTGGCCACAAACATTAGCATGGTGACACTAATACACTAGATGCATTGCAAGCACCACTAATAAGTGAACTATTAGATGTATAAAAGTGTTTGTTAGATGCCTTAAACAGACAAGTGAGCTACTACAGCAAGAACTACGCAGAATGGGACAGACCTGTTCTGTTTGCGGAGTAACACACTAATGTGGTTGAACTCCAGTCTGTCTGATGGTTCTTCAGCCCAACAGCGCTGCATCAGCTGACCCAGCTCTTCACTGTGGGCCTGAGGGTTCACGGATGGCCGTAGATATGGCCATTCTCCCAGAGCTACACGGTCCATAATCTCTGTACACAACAAAGAGAAAGGAAAAGTACGAGAAAAAGAGAGATTTTGAGCTTAAAGGAACAGATCACACCAAAAAATGAAAGTTCTGTCATCATTTACTCAACCTCAAAATCCTAGTTTTACATTTAGATAACCTTGTCCAGCATCTAACACTCATTTATAATTAATCTTTAAAAATACTAACAACAAATATAACAACACTGATAAACATAACCTTTAGTGAATATCTATCTATCTATCTTTCTATCTATCTATCTATCTGTCTGTCTGTCTGTCTGTCTATATATATATATATATATATATATATATATATATATATATATTCATACTGTAGTGCTGTCATGTTCACAAGTAGTATGTCAAATGAGTAATTTTAGTTTTTTATTTTTCATTTATTAACATAAAGTGGTACTGAATTTTAATACTGGGCCATTTGTCATCAGGTTATCAGCCATGGTTTTAAAATCTGCATTAAATTCATGGTATACATTTTCTGTAACACTTTACAATAAGGTTCAATTAGTTAATGCATTAACTAGCATTAACCAACAATGAGCAATATATTTGTTACAGAATTTTCTAAATCTTTGTAAATGTTAATCTTTAAAAACACATGGTTTGTTCATTCTAGCTCAGGTTAATAACATAAAACTTCTGGTTTTAAAAATGTATTAGTAAATGTTGAAATTACCATTAATTGAGATTAATAATTGCTGTAGAAGTATTTTTCATTGTTAGTTCATGTCCTTAAAACGTGTTAATGCATCCTATTGTGAATGATTCATCCATGATTAATTTTTTTCTACCTTTTTGACCTTTAAATTTTGATTAAAATTTAAAACTCGCATTCAGATCTGCCTCCTTCCAATCAACAACTGATGGATTAAATTTATATCCAGTCCTGAACTCTCTTATTTTCAATAATCTGTTTTACTTGGGCATCACAATACAGATGAAAAGATTGGTCGCTTCTTCCATTAAGATAAATTTTTTTTTTATATATATATATATATATATATATATATATATATATATATATATATATATATATATATATATATATATATATATATATATATATAAAATAAAGTCATTTTTAATTCCAACAAGTTTTGCCTGTCAAAGTGCTTTCCTTCCGTTTCTCTCTGCTATCAACTGCATCAGGGTATTTTCCATCAGTCTTATTCCCACAAACTCCCACAATGTTTTATCTCTGTTTCGCATCCTCTTCCTGATCTCTTTCAGCTCTATTCATCAGGCTCTTACAGCTCTGAAAGCCTGGAAGAAATGGCTGTGGGTTGTAGCACTCTAGTAAAAACACCATTTCTCAGCTCCATATGAGGCTTTTCACGAACAGTCTGGCCTGATAAGCTCAGGACATCTTTACTGCTACACAATTTCTTTGTGTTTGTGTTTTGTATTTATATGTGTGCCGGTGGTGCCAGGTTGATTGGTTGACCAGGAATACACTGACTAGACTGATTGGGACACCAGTCCAGAACCGTAATCTTCACCAACAGTAATCTTATTACCAAGGTTCCCAAATGCATGTGTGAAGATTGATATGATCTCCACTTCTACGTCAGTTCTGATTAAAGTGCTGAGATCACAAGCTCCAGGGACGCTGACAGTGTTTGTGGGTGTAGCAGAAAGTCTTTTCTTGACATAAAAGCACACACACACACACACTCTCTGGTCTGTATTCTGAATCACATGATTATATCCATGAATTAGATTAGAGAGGGAAAGAGAGTGAAAGAGACAAGCGTGGATGGATATATGTGTGTGAGAGAGACAAATAGCAAATGAACCTTTTAGTGTCTCTGAAAGTGATATAAAGTGGCAGTGATTTATACAGCTTTGCTTTCATTTCATTTGCATTGAAATTATAGATGCAATGGAGACATTTTTAGAATGTTACTTCAGAGATATTTTAGTATTTGGTGATTTTCATATTTTATGGCAATTAGCAACTCTGTATAATCATATGGAATCAAAATGCAAAAGTTTGATACATAATAACTTCTATGTATGAATGAGAGCTCTTGACACTCTGAGGGTTGTTCTCTGTAAACAAGAGAACCATAAGCAGCGGATGCAATGTGTGTGAGGATGTTGGCAGGATGACAAGATAATGTCAAGTGTCTTCCTCTTCAGACAAACTCACTGGCGGCTGAGCGAAAAGGGCAGTGGACTGGCAAATTAAGAGTGTGTCAGGGTGTTCTTATGCATACATACTGTATGTTTAAAGAATCATCTTTGATGTGGTTGTGATAAAGAGAGGATGAGAATATTCATGTGCATGTGCATGAGCACAGCTTTGAATGGCATCTGGTTGTGTATTTGTTGACCTCTCTGACGAACCTGGCTCATTAGTGTCTTTGATTCCTGTCACTGCGGAAGCTCTCGAGGGTAATTTGTGTGAGTGTTCTGAGTGCAGAGCCGTGCATCAATATTTTAAAGCATTTGAAAAGAAGCAGAAAAACAAGTTTTGCATCCTCATCAAACTGTTTCAGACAATTAAGAATTTCAGAGCCCAAATCTCACAGAGAAGCAAAAACAATTAATTATTTTAACTTTTAATTAAATGGAAAACACAAAAAAACAAGACTTTTCCACTGCCTTTTTTTGCAAATGTAATGGGAACTAAGGCTTTTAAGCATAAAAAACGACATGAAAGTAAAATGAAAAAATCAGTTCAGTTTGACTTGTGTGTAATATTTCCAATGTTCTAAAACTATATGATAGCTTTGTGTGAGAAACAGAAACTAAATTTAAAGGCTGGAATACAATACACTTAGTTGCCGATTTTATAATTTGGTTACAGAGGAAAAACTCTTACATTACAACCACTGAGACACACTATTAGACATTCAAGGCATTCTGAACACTCAAAAAAAAAATGATGAGGGAACATACACCTTGTTGTTAGGAAATGCATGACAAATATAAACAGTACACTTAAAAATAAATGTGCTTCACGATGCCATAGAAGAACCTTTTTTGTCTAAATGGTTCCATAAAGAACCTTTAACATCTGAAAAACCTTTCTGTTTCACAAAAGGTTCTTTGTGGCGAAAGAAGGTTCTTCAGATTTTAAAAAGGTAAAAAAGAGATGGTTCTTTAAAGAACCTTTGACTGAATGGTTCTTTGTGGAACCAAAAATGGTTCTTTTATGGCATCGCTGTGAAGAACCTGTGAAGAATTTTTAAGAGTGTATGTGTTCCAAAATATCTAACATGTTTAATATCCTCCGACTGGATGGAATCACAAAGCTAAAAAAAAAAATCAGTCTGTGCCCATCATGTACCATGTGAATTTCAGTGAAATCTGACAACTTTGACAAACTCTGACAAAGGTATACAGTAGCTATATATTTCAGCTATTTTTGTCTATACATAAGAGTCCCTAAGGTCCAAAACAATACTGGAACCCATTGACTTTAAGTATATGGATATTTTGTTTTGGTTTACTGAAAGTCATACAGGTTTTAAGCAACATGTAAATGTTTAAGGTTTAGGATATAAGGTCAAAACGGGCTGGAGATGGGCAGATTTAGGCTAAACATGTACTTTATGACATGTATTGGTAAGATTGGATCTCTGACCTTTGGGGCTAAGCGAGTCTCCCTCCAGGTAAAAGACTCCTCTCCGTAGAGCCACCTCTTGAAGGATAATGCCAAAACTGTAGATGTCGCCCTTCTGTGTGCCTCCTGGAGGAAAGCGCTCCATTCTCAACAGCTCTGGAGCCATCCACAGCTTACCTACACACAGGCGTATGCAGATTCACACAGACACAGACAGGGGACTGACAGTGAACAACAGAATCTATGACTGAGGTATGCATGTATGCGTGTAGTGGAAATCATAACCACTTGAGTCAAACTGAAACGAAATGACAAAGCTGAAAGGTCACATGACTGACGTGCATAATAAGAGTGGGCGTCCTCTGTGTCTGACTCTGTCCTGATGCTGGACAGCCCATAGTCAGTAATCTTCAGCACAAAACGATTGTCGACCACACAGTTGGATGATTTCAGGTTGCCATGGGATACAATCACACTGTTGTGAAGGAAAGCCATGCCCTGAGGGAAGAGAAATCAGCACAATCAGAAAAATGAATTTAATCACATTTGGCAAGTTATCGTGGAAAATAAAGGCACGTTAAAAATAGAGAGGGGTCTCTACCTTTACTATGTCACTGACTAGTGAATATTTGAACATCCAGTCTAATGTGATGCTTTCATTCTCCAAAATGTCCTGTACACAGATGCAGAAAAATTTGAGATGAGTGCATATACACACATATACAGCCCAACAAGTATTTGGACTTAAAAATGTACAAATGCATTAGATAACAAAACATTAAAATAAAGTGCTTGAGAGAAACTGACTTAATAAATCCACCAAAATGGCCAAGAAAAAAGTATTGCTCTAACAGTAGAATATGTGGTCATTTTAAAGTCGTTTGCCAAATTTTCACGAGTAAAAAGCAGTCATTTTTAAGGCGAGACATTGCAGGTGAATGGGGTAAAAAATTAACTAATAGTTGTCACCTTACTTACCCAGTTCATTGATTACATTGATAATTGCAAACATTTTTTTTATAACAGGTTTTCTAAAATGTTAGGTTTAAATATGCAAATGATCCATTATTTAATGAAATATGTGGTAATTTGCATAAATTTCTAGTACAAAAACTCTGAACACTGGATGAAGTCAGTTTCAAAGTTCTTTTTTAATTTTTTTGACATATCAGAGTCAAATGTTTTTACAGAGGGAATTTTTGACCGAATCTCATTTTTGTCACTCCATAATTCAGAAAAAACTAAGAACAGACATGAAACAATATATTTTCAGAATTTTTGGGTGGGGGGGTGGGATAAAATGTATATGATCAAACAAATTTTATATGAACAAATCCCTATGTAAAAACCTTCAGAATATGGACAGGAATAAAATTGTAAAATTTTGGTGTGTGTAAGTGCTACTGAAGTGGAGATTTATGGCTAGGTGTAGGAGAACAAACTGTTTTTGAGAAAATGGGCTTTAAAAATATGTATTGTAATTGAAATCTATTGACACAAATAGAAAAAGTGCTATAAAAGAAGCACGTAACAGTGTCTTTTGGATGTTTTCTTTCCACTAGGACATTTCCACATTGTTTCATTCGGAATTTCGCCAACATGAGGTCTTCCACAGCTACTAGGTATATTTTCATACTGATGTGTGAGTGTGGCTCGGCATGTCATCAAAATGATAGTTTTAGAGTAACAGTTATGTTTAGGGTTGGAGGAGAGAAAACATCATGAATCAGGAGCATCTGTACCTGCAGGCTGCCTCGAGGGCAGTATTCTGTGACGATGCAGATGTTGGGTGGATCGATGCAGGCGCCGATAAAACGGGTCAAATGCTCATTATGCACATCTCTCATCTAGAGAACAAACACACACTATTATTTTTTTTATTCACAGTATATCCTTACAAATATCTGAAAACAAAACAACTATACTGAATATAAACTGGTGTAGAAACAGTTCTTTTCACTTAGAAATTGATAGTCAATTTCACAATTATTTGCAAGTAACACTGAATTAAACTTGAAATGTAGAGAGTAGTAGAAAGACTGAAATAGCATTTTCTACTTTATTTACAACTTCTGAAAAATGTTTTTTACAGTGTAGTCAGTTGTTTGTGAATCTATTGTAATGATTTTAATTGGATTTGCAGAATAATTCTTCAGTAGAACAAAATAACAGCATGACACACTCACATGCTTCAGTTCAAACAACACTTTCCTCGTTAACTCCATGCGCTTTCTGTTGATGTATTTAATGGCCACAATGTTTCCCTGGTGAAGAAGCAAGCACAAACATACACACACGTTGGGTTTCCATGTTTTATGGGGACATTCCATAGACATAATGGATTTTATACTGTACAAACTGTATTTTCTATCCCCTTACCCTACCCCTATCCCTAAAACTTCCCCTCACACAAAACTTTTTAGATTTTCAAAAAACTTCATTCTGTATGATTTACTTATTGTTTCCTCATGGGAACCAAAAAATGTTCCCACAAGGATTTTGGATATTGCCATCTTTGTGGGACATTTTGTCCCCATAACGTAGAGTATACCTGTACAACACAAACACACACACACACACACACACACACACTATGTTTGCAATGAGATTTGCAATTTGAGGTTATAACATGCATATAAACGGTAACACTTCACAATAAAGTTAGTTGTTATTGTTAGTTAATGCATTAGGTACCAAGAAACTAACAAAGAAAACTACTGCTAAGGCATTTAATCTATGTTAATTCTAATTACTACTTATACTAATACACTTTTAACTTTTCATCTTCACTGAATGTATTATTGAATAGATCATGAACAAACATGAACTTGCAATGAACATACATTTAAATGATCATAACCTATTAATAAATGTATAAATGCTGTAAATAATGTTGTTCATTGTTATACCAAATATGTTACCAAATTGAACCTTCTAATAAAATGTTACCATGTAAACATTTAAACCAGAGCTTGTCAGAATGATACCTTAAAGTAGCCAGTCTTAGCAAACATCTGGAAATTACCCTCAGCTGTCAGCAGTGATCCATAGTTTGAACCTCTCTGTAGAGAATGAGAGAAATCAAATGACTCAGTGATGATAATTAAATAAATAAAAAATAAAATTATTATTTAAATAAAAACCAGAGAGCTGGAAAAGACATTTAAAAATATGAGTGTGCACTATGTAGTTTGTTCTGTCTCTGTGTTTTACTAGAGAAAGTGTGAGTTTGCTCCCGGTGCTTCTCATGGCCTTTTCCAGATTGCTCATCTGAATGTCCTCCCAAGCAATTCTCCATAACTGAGCGACCAACTCCTTCTCCAGCTTCAGCTTTCTGTTTGTGTACATACAGTATGTGTTTTAAATGCAGCCATATTTGCAGAACAAATACACATTTATAAATAACTGGTCAGGTATCAGAATCATCTAGCTAGCTCTCACCTGTATATAAACACAGTCACAGTGAAGATGATGACGAAGATGAGGAAAAGCACAATGGAAATCATCTGGTGCATTGTGATGGTTCCTAAATGTTAAGAGGGAAAGTGAAGGATAGTTAGATGCAGGTAAGCAGTTGGACTACAGAACTGGTGTATGATACCCACGTGCATGACAGGCAGGGTTGTCATTCTTAAAGCCGCAGAGGGGCACATCCAAGGGAATGCTGCCACCTGGCCACTGGATGGCCATCCCAGGAAGAATCTTCATCTGCTTCTGTGTGCCATTATACACCGCAACGATCTGCAGCACACATGTAAGCAAAAAGAGAACAAACACAATGAAAAAAAAATATAATTTTATTTCTATAATAAATTACATTCTAATTGTAAATTGAAAGAAACACCAGACATGTTACACAAACATGTTAGACTTGTGCAATACCTTTAAGACCAAAAATTAAATTAAAATTGTGGCTTTTAGTTAATGTCTATTAATTTGAAGGACATTTATTTTACCGTTCAAAAGATTAGAGTCTGTAATGTTCTTTTCCTTTTTTGAAAGAAATTAATTTTATTCAGCAAGGATGCATTAAATCAATCAAATATGACAATAAAGACATGTATAATGTTGCAAAAAATAAGAAATGTTTCTTGTGACACTGAAGACTGAAGTAATGTTGCTGAAAAATCAGCTTTCCCATAAGAATAAATGACATTTTGAGATACAATAAAATAGGCGGCTTTGAGAATTTTAAAAAATACAGCTAAATTTTGACAAAATACATTTTTATCAAATATATGCACCGAAAATCCCAGTGGCAGTTGTTTGGCTATACACACACAAAAGTCCATTGTTGGTGACTACCTTGAGCTATGACTTCAGACACATTAGATAAGGTATGTGTGTGTGTGTGTATTTATATAGACACGTAATATAATTTCTAATGCATTTAAAAAAAAAAAAATTCCAACAGAATATACAGCTAATTTTCAATGCCTGTCAATAGTGAAAGATGTATTTGTGTGTGTGTGTGTGTGTGTGTGTGTGTGTGTGTGTCCAGATGTTGCAGTTATGGCATCTACCAATCGGGGCTAGCTGAACCTTGACCCCTTGACGTCAACACAGTACAAAAAAAATCTGCTCATCACGCAATTTCTTTAAACTCACATAAAGCAAAAGTAAAGTGAACAAATAGCTTGTTAATGGCAACAACATCAATCAAAAATGTTAAACTGAAATAGGCCAGTATGTAAGAAAAATTACAAGGATAGGCTTCATTCAGAGAGCAGCTGAGATCTTTAATATCTATTCATCATCTATCCTGTACTCGCTCACACACACAAACAAAAAGCATTCCCCTGACTGAATATGTATCTTATAATTAACCTTCCTACAGCCTGGCCTCCCAATTACCAATCAAATGTCTTTCAGAAAGGAGGGTTTGTGTGGGGGGACTTTGGTTTTAAATTCATGCCTCCAGTCTGCCACTTGGTTTTGAGATTCAGGTGTTAAATTTTAATTCATTAGCCTTTAACAAAGGCAAAACTGTTTGGATGACACACACACACACACACACACACACACACACACACACAACGGCTGCAAGAAAAATGAGACTGCATTTAATCTGTCTATTACTAACAACAGAAGCGTCACTGCTATTCAGAGTTAGGCTCATTTGAGAACACCAATAACAAAATGTCCAAACTGTGTGAGACAAAGCATGTGATTACCACTGACCTGAAAGTTGCCGCTGTTCATCTCAGTCATGTCCCACAGGGCAAAATCAGTCTCCCTGTCTCCATTCTCATCAATCCGCACCAGGCCGGTGACACCTGGGAAAACCAAGTGACAACAAGTGTGTTATAGAGCTTATTGCAACAAATTCACATCAGAAGCACCAAAAAAAAAAAAACAATGTAAACTTTGACATACTCCAGCATTTAAATCTGAATAAAAAGTTCCATCACATAAAGAAGGAGCCCCATAGCTAAAATGATAATTTAAACAAACGATCAAATCCTTGAAGGGATACCTAGTTCATCCCAAAAATGAAAAATCTGTCATCGTTTACACAGCTTCATGACGTTTTAAAGCTGTATGACTTGCTTTCTTCTGTGGAACAAAAAAAAAATATTTTGAAGAATGTTAGTAATCAAACATTTTTAGTTTCCATTGTTTTTTGTCCATACAATGGAAGTCTACCGGAACCAAAATATCTTCAAAATATCTTTATTATATTCAAAAGAAGAAATACATACAGATTTTAGAATGACATAAGGGTGACCAAATTGACACAATTTTCATTTTTGGTTGGATTATCCCAGTAAGTGAGCTATAATTCTACGAAGACAATAACATCCCATACCAACCACTTTGTCACATTAATCAAAGTGATTATAATCATACATAATAAATCAATTCACACACAGCGAATGCGTATACAAGTGTTCAATCAAATCTGATTGAGTCTCTTAAAAAGCTTCCGGTTGTGCCCATCTGCCAATGAGGGTCAAGTGCGGGCTGTAATTTCCTGTGAAGGCCACTCACCTCTTTAAATGGGCTACAGATAGAGGCCGGGGCCAGCTCAGAGGAAACACACAGTGACATTTAGACTGATATGAAAAGCTTAAGCTTTATCAGACTGGAAATGTCAAAGCCATTGGAGAGAGAGGGAGAAAGGAAGAGAGAGATGTCCTTACATCACTGATGATAAGGATAGCTTTAATAAGCCTGCATGAGTTATAAAAGGAATGGACACACACATAGACAGTTAGTGGACCATGACTGCCCATCTTGTGCAAATTGTATTCAGATTGTGAGGAATGTTTTGACACATATTTCCCTTTGGAGGATAAAGGAAAATATCTCTGAACATTGACACTTAATATCTCCAGCCAACATTCTCTCAGAGACTATTTTGGAGGATATTAAATTCATACATTTTACATTACACAGACACATATATGGACACATATGGAGAGTATGTGTTTTCACCATGTAATCAAAAAAATGTAATGAGTGTAAGTGTAATGTTATTCTGAGTCATTTGAATTGAAGAAAGGTTATTTATTGTAGTGTTATGACTTCCTCAGCAGGAAGTACAGGAAACTGCTTGAGTACAGCATACCCGAATGAAAATGTAAATGGCAGATTGATGCTGAACGCAGGAAAAACAAGACTCATTTGAATAAAGTAAGCAAAAACATATTTCCCATCTCCTATGATGTAGATGCTGTATTCATGCTTTGAAAACTTAGTTATCTACCTGTATAATACAAGTGAGGTTTTGTCTAAATTGTAAGAATGACCTGTGATAGAACTGCAAGCATCAGTAAAAACAATCTGGAAATTATGTTTTGCGTCATCATTTTCAAGCAAAAGTGTATTTATTAATGTACTTAACTTGGAGTAATTTTATAGCTATATAATAACAAATTATGAAATTATTATATTATTAACCAAACTTAACATTTAATAAAACAAATATTTTTTATGTCAACATTAACATTTTTGGTTAAACCTCAAATGATTATATATGGAAAACAGTATATTTTATGTGCCTTTATTATCTTTTTGGAGCTATATATATATATATATATATATATATATATATATATATATATATATATATATATATATATATATATATATATATATATACACCTTTTGACCTGTACTGTATATGCATATACATATACACACATATATACCTTTTTGACCTAAAATGTTGACATTAATATAAAAAAAAGTTTTCAATGTTAAACCTTAATAAAAATTAATATCTATAGAAAGCTGCATAATTTCTGTCTTTTTAACTTTTTGCTTTTATTAATTTTTAACAGTCCTGTGGTAATAAAGTAATTTTAAAAAATAAATTAATATGAAGCCGTAAAAGCAAGAATTGCATGCAAGAACATTTTAGATGTAATGTAAATATACAGCCTATGTTACAGTGAAGTATTTCACATCAACTACTGATTTATCTCATTTACCTAAATTAATTTATCTATCATTATTTTTAACCTGTGATACATTACCATCACAGGTGAAGAAATCACAATAATCATAAAAATGAGCAAAACGAGAAAAGATAAGTTCTAAGAAATAGTTAAAGGTGCATGAAATAATGGGCAGCTGGAAGACATTACTGATTTGATCCATTGAGTCAGTCCCTTTCTGAGTCAGCTGTGCAAACTGGCACAATGTAACTGAAATATGCACTCAATCAATAGATCTGAAAAAAGGATTTCATAATCTTTACAATAAAGAGAATGAATGATTTTATAAGGGAACTAAAGAAAGTCTACTTCCTCTTTCAAATGTCATATAAAAGGCAGAAAAAGTATGTAGAACATTCTGTGCTTCGGTCTATTCAGTGACTTCATATCGCTGCAAAACCCTTGTGTGCCCAAGTTTATAAGTGCAGTCTTTAGGAGAATGGATTACAAAATATAACTGCACTAGCTGGTTCAAGAGTAACTTAGTATTTACAATTTTTGGGGCGGCTTCTGTTACAGATGTCTGAATGAGCGTTTTCATTTTTACAGAGCTCTAATTGCAGTCAGCCAAATAAAGTCTTTCTATTGAAAGTCACAAATTCTGTACAGCCTGTGCAGATCTTCTGCAAGTCATGTTTTGCGATAACAGCATGAATAAGAATGTTATCTTTAGTTAAAAGAAGATATTTTAATAATTTAACATCATAAACCAGCACCAGGAATTAAAAAAATAAATAAAATAAAAACTTATATCAGAGGAGTCCTTCAAAGAACATATAGACGTAAATAATGCAGTATTGTATTTCACTCAAAAAATAATCTCTCCAAACCAATCAGTCTCATTGTTAGGAAAATAACATTGAAAACAGTTTAAAAAATAACCTCAAAAACATTAATTAGTCAAAGATGAGGCTGATAAGATTTAATGGAATTGAGGCAGATGTTGACATGGTTCAATTTTAAACGCTGAAACCATTGTTTGCTATGATTACATAATCAAGATTACATTAAAGGTGAAGTCTGTAAGTTTTTATGTCATAATACGTTCACTTAACTTAAGTATATTAATCACTGACTAGTTTGCCATAATAAGTTCAATTATATTAAGTGTATTAATTAATGGTTAGTTTTGGTTTTGTTTTTTTGAGATGTTTGTGTTTATTGTGAGATATTAAACTTGGAGTTTCTTATTGACAGGTAAGCTAAAATCAAATTATTTACTGTCAAGTCCTACATAAAATAGTAAGATATTGTAAGGATAAGTGTCATACATGTAAGGGGATGCTATTGAGTTTTAGTTAATTTAATGGCATCATTATGGACAAATTGTCTATAATGCTACGCAAATTCCCTCAGACGTCTAAACTTCTCTCTTCTATATTTTAGAAAGTTCACACACAATCACTTTAAAGTAAACTAAACTTAACTAAAACGGTTTTCCTCCTCTAGCTTTTATATAAGATACATAAACTTACATAATAATTTTAACCCAAATTTCATGTATTTATTTATTTTGTGACTAGCCGATGTAGCCAGTCGGCCATTATCACAAATCACATAAAGTATATGATAAAAAATTATTTTTAAACTTCCTTTGTGAAAGTTTCAAATTTTTACTTCATGGATAACTATACTGTTGTGAGTTTTATTGTCCAGTTTGTTCCAAATCAAATGTCACAGAAGGACATCAGCAGGAAAAGCTGCATGCATGAATGAGTCTGGCTCAAGTGGTGGTCTATCCCTGTGAGACCACAAGCTTTGGTCAAACGTTCTCCAGAAACACCTGGCTCATGCGTGGGTGGGCAAACCAACCATGTAACCTCTTTATATTTGAAGCAGATCCATGGCAACAGGACACCTGCTGATTTTAGAATCATTTGAGGGAAGTCAAATACTGTAGATTGGGATCAGATATAAAATGACGGGAGGATGCATGAGTGTACGGTTGGATGATAATAGAAGAAATCTCATAAATGCTTCTAAAATGGCATTTTATGTCTAAATGGTTTTATATTGCAAAAATAAAAATAAAAAACATGACACATTTGAGTTAGAGTTCTCTCAAGAATTGTCGCCAACTTGGACTTGTTTGTTGCACTGAATGCCAAATGCATCCTTTAGCCAATAGACAACGCCAACAGATCTTTTGTTTATACAAATTTCCAGTTAACATAAAAGGGAACTTTGACTTGTAATTATTTATCTTTATCATGCAGTTTGCATCTAAAAGAGGACAACTTCCAAGGCTCTTTGTCTCTAAAAGACAGGACGTTATTTAAGATTTTCAACCAAGACATAGACAAACTCTTCTACTCTAAACTTTAGTCTAATTCATAAATGTGTTTTTAATTACAGTAGTAATCAAGAAATTCCTTTTCAACCTTCTAGATTTAAATAATAAGACATCATAATTTCAATATTGTGTCAGAGTTTTATTCCCCATTTTGCAAATGCATGTTAAATGGACAATGTTTGTTAGTCTAAACAAATGGGTAAAATTGCTGGTTGAACTGTAATTAAAGAATATATGTGCGCAATATTTCATGGAACTAGCTGTAAGTGAGCACAATCATGCATTGAATTCCGTGAAATGCTTAAAAAAAAAAAGGTGACATGACAAAGAAAAATGAACATTACATGACTAATGAAAACTTAAACAATTGTGAAAAAGGAACCTTGGGGCTCCGTGTCCTTTAGACACTTAATCGCCATTCACAGGGAAACAGCTCAAGAAGAGAGAATGAGTTATGAAGAGTAGGGAGGGGAGAGGAACAGGTGGAAGGACAAAGATACGACAGATGCAGGAATGAAAGGCACAATATGAAGACAGAGCAAGAGAGAGAGAACATCTGTACTTAGTTGGTTACTAGAAAGCAATAAAGCTGCCAAAAGCCATTTGAACTATAAATTAAGGAATAAATAGGCTAAGTAAATTCACGAACAAATGAGTCTGGGTAAAG
The DNA here is from genome assembly GCF_018340385.1 of Cyprinus carpio. Taxonomy (NCBI): domain Eukaryota; kingdom Metazoa; phylum Chordata; class Actinopteri; order Cypriniformes; family Cyprinidae; genus Cyprinus; species Cyprinus carpio. Next base: position 16,807,209 of record NC_056612.1, on the reverse strand, counting down.
TTTTGTGACAGAGAAGACAGAAAACAGACTAGCATGTTGTCTCTAATGCACACTGAATTGAAATGATCATATAATTAAACATCAGATTATTATAGAACTACAGTTCACGGCAATCCTTCAACAGAATTCGTCAATCGAAGGCCATTAACACAAGTGATTAATTGCAGTTATTTTTACTTCATAATTAATCTCATTAATCTCCACACATGCATCTTTGGATGTAAACTTATATAAGAGCCTACACTTACAAAAGGACTGTATACACTGTATAAAGGCAACACAAGAAATCAATGCAAAGGCATTGTCAGCCTACAGTATGCAAACTAGCTGTAGGATATCACATGAAGGTTTTGCATGAACTATCATAAGGTTGTAATTAATTGATATGTATTTTTGCTTCAAGTGTGTCTGTGTGGTTGTCTTCGCACATGTGCAACCATGTTTCTTTTTCTGAACCTCAGACCTTACAGAAGTCACATCATAATTCTGGAAAGTGTGTCCTCAGATCAGTCTCTGCACATAGCTGTTTGTTGTGGGTCTGTAATGCCAGACTTTCTGCTGCAGGGCATATTATTACATATTCTGTTTAATTGATTGAAACCAAACTGGACCTGGCACAGACGTAGGCCTGTTTCTCTTTCTCTTAATGATTAATTAAGCTGCGATATACACAAGACCTGAAGGGTAAGGGTTATTTTAAGTACATCCAAGAAATAATGTAATAATTTTTTTTTCCTATTATAATGACAAAAAAGCAAAAAACAAAAGATATATAGAAGAGATAAGGCATATATACAAAAGACATCATTAAAACATACTGGAAAAGAAAATTCAAAATTAGCACGGAATACACCGAAACAAACACACACACACAAACATTATTTAAATTTAAAAAAATGCACATTTTTACTCTATTGAGGTGATCTGGAAAGGCAACACATGGGGGAAACTGCACTCTACAAAAAAACATGCATAAATTGTGACAAATCAAAGCTGAAAAATGTAGTGAGAGGAAAAAATTAGTGGATGCCATTTTTTTTTCTTACGCATAGCAGAAAATCTTAATAACATAGCAAATAAACTATAGAAGTAGAAAGAGATGTGGTCCTGCCAGTGATAAAAGATCATCATCATGTTATTACTTCTTACTCAAACAACACTGGAGCAAGGTAAAAAGGTTATGTTGTTGGGTTATTTATAGATTTTAATTATATTAATATACTATTATAATATGTTAATAAGATTATTTCCATCATTACTCTTTTCTATCAACTCGTAAGATTTTAGCATCATAATAGGTATGACAGTGTTAATTGAATTGAATTGAATTGCAGGAAGCAAAAAAGACTGTGTCTTTCTTATATGTTAAGAACGCACTGCGGAGGTGCTTTCTCTTTACACCACAAAAACAGTTAACCTACCAAAATAAACCACGTAACATATATAATAAATGTGTATCAGTACACATATCCCGCTAGTCCTGTGTAAACTACAGCATGCAAAGTTTTTTAATTTATTTATTTTTTAATATTGTGAGATGGCGGAGCGCTAGAGAACAACCCAGTCAGAAGTAGCTGCTCTCTTAAACGATCTTGCTTGTCTCACTCTGCTCAATCTTGGTGATGTCAGTGCCCTAAACAATGTTATAATTAACTATTTTACATCCAGAGATGAAGGATCAGATGATGAAGTTACCAAAGAGCAGAAGTCCGATGAAAGTCTGTTATATCCACAGGTGTGCAAACAGTTGCACTGCGCTCACTTATCTCAATGTAAACTACAAGGTACACTATTCATGCTATCCAAACATACAAGGGGTGATCAAAAGTTCAGAGACTATGCCCATGATAAACAACGGAAAACTGTCCTCTTCAGGGTAACGTTAGTCTGTTTGTGTAATGATGCAGCTCGTTCTTAAAGGGACCCCAGCACCAATTTGATATCGCTATGCATTACTTTCATTTAGTTCAAATGGTGACAGCATGAACTAAAACTACAAGTTTAGAACACAAAACTACAAGTTACAACCCCGAACTGTTTCTGGTTATGTATTAAGTCCAGCAATAAGTCCAGAGTAGAAGAGGAGAAGAACTGGAGAGCCTGCACGCTGTAATCTGTGATGTTTTATGAACAGATACAGGTATACACACTTAATGTTCAAATGTTTGCAAGTGTTCTGTGTTCCTTGGGGTCATTTTAAATCTTTTACATCATGTACAGTGACTAAAATAAGACTTTTACCACAGTACAGGGACTTTTACTTGTGATACTTGACTGTTGTGTTTCTATTTTTTATTGCCCCATTTTTCTCAAAATTCCATTTCTGAAAATCAAAGCTATCAGCCAACTTCAGAGAGCCCTAACTTTTGTTACGTTCAAGCTATGGACAAAATAAAAACAGTTTTGGAAAGAGCTTGAACTTTCTAAAAAAGGTAAAAAATTCACCATGTGGTGGGTTTTCCTAGATCGCATCACAGTTTAACTTATTTTCTCTCAATGTTTATGCATTTGTCTTTCATAGTTTCTTTTCTATGAAAGACAAATCTTTAGCTCATGTTCTACATTTTGGGTTTCAGTTAGATCGTGTGCTCACCATAATAAGTCCGGTTCCACATTCTCTTCGTAACAGACTCTCCTAAAGGTCGACCATCTCCTTCTGCAAGACTCTCATTCAAAGCACTGCAGTACAACATCAGACCATCATAGAAACCACCTGAGATGATGTTCATCTGAAAGAATCAAATACACAAATGAATACAAAGATGAGCAAATTCATTATCATAACTAGGCTGGTCCTGATGGATGCGTTAGATTGATTTTCTCGACACAAATCCTACTTAGGATGTTATTCTTCTGTTGATTTTTTAAATATACCTGATCTGATTTGAATCCTCCATCTAATATTTGGCACAAATGAAAAATGAGAGAAAGTGCTTCATCTCTTAATCTTCTCTCCCGATCCATTCTGACCATTTACGCCCGCAGAGATCCATTTACATGCAAATTAATAGAACTGATGAGGGATTTGCTTTTTAAGGCAAAGTCACTGGAAAAGAGTTTTTCTCTTCATATTTCACTTCACTCAAGCCCCCTGTCACTTTCTAAATGTGAAATGGGACCCAGAAAAACACTTAAAGATGATCTGAGACTCAGGCCTCTCGATTAGAATCCACGCTGAGGGGAAAACCCACAAAGCCTCAGATAAATTAAGACAGATGTGCTCATATGGCTTGTTTGTCTGTTAGAGAACAGTGATAAACATACAGAGATCTTCTCAGAAGCACACCCGATCTTAAACACCCCATGAAATGGCTCAACAAGCCCTGTTCTCTCTCACGTGTCTATCTGAATGTTTTTATTTACGTTGTTTTGAGATGCACTGTGAAATAAAGATGAACTAAGTTACCTCTCTATATGCACATTATATGTTCTACTCTATTAAATTCAATAAGCAGAACACACATTAACAGAAAAAAAGCATCATACACAGGAGCTCCATAACTACAAACATATTTTCCTACATTAAAATGCATGGACTTGAGTCTCCTGATGGACGCTGTGAAGCTTAAATCCGTTTGACCGGAAATTAGCATGTAAACATCACATTAATTTCATATTCTGGGCCTCACACATTCATAGAGATATATAATTATGTTCAATCTTTACCGATGCAGCACAATTTTGAAGAAAGAGAGCAAAAGTGCATTATAGCCTGTTTCTTTGTGCATTATTAAGTGAATAGAGGACTATTACAGAAAAGCTGTAAACACACATAATGCATTTTGGCTGAAAAAACATGCATTTAATCATTTTTTGTCCCTTTAAGCTCTTTATGAGAGAACCCTGGCTGTAATAGAGGCACATAGAGTTTCTAGCAAGATAGAAATAAATAGTAATTTCAAGGGAAGAGAAAAGATGGAGAGCACAGTAGAGTCTTGGTAGAAAGGAATAATAATACAACAACCAAAAATAAAATGAAAATGATATATCACTTCACAATGATCTCTCTTACCAAAGAATCCTCCACTGTGAAGTTGAACATCCGTTTGGCATCCAATTTTAGATCACTGACAAACTCCTTGTACTCCTGATTCTGTGGCTCTAGGTAGGTCAGAATCTTCACACTCTGAAAAAAACATACAAAAAAATATACAATTTGTACTAAGAGGAAGCTGTTTTAATATTTTCGAAATGTAAATGAATTTTCAACAGTCATTATTCCAGTCTTCAGTGTCACATGATCCTTCAGAAATCATTCTAAAATGCTAATCTGGTGCTCAAGAACCTTTTTTTTTAGCTAATGCTGAAAACACTTGTGCTACATAACTTAACATGCTTGTGTAAACCATAATTTAAGTTAAATGTGAAAGCTGAATAAATAAGCTTTCCATTGATGTATGGTTTGTTAGGATATGACATTTGGCTGAGATACAACTTTTTTAAAATCTGGAATCTGAGGGTGCAAAAAATCTAAACCTTTAAAGTTATCCAAATGAAGTTGCATATTACTAATCAAAAATGAAGTTTTGATATATTTACGTTAGGAAATTTACAAAATATCTTCATGAAACATGATCTTTCCTCAATATCCTACTGATTTTGGCATAAAAGAAAAATCTATAATTTTGACCCAAGCAATGTATTTTTGTATATTGCTTCAAATATACCTGTGCTACAAATATATATATATATATATATATATATATATATATATATATATATATATATATATATATATATATATATTATATATTGTAACAATTTAACAGTCATTAACCGTTTTAAACTTCAACTCCTTTAACTGTCACTTTTGATAATTTTAGATGTGGCCCTTACTGGTGCTTGAACTTTTGATGGGTAGTGTATATTGTAAAATACATACAAATATCTGTAAAATATTTTTTACTTACATAAATACAGTATGCAAATCTACTTTCTAATGTCCTTCTTGTTGGTCAGTTGTGTAAAATACAACAGACTACCACAATTTGACAGGGATTTTAAAACATTCCATCAAAACTGTGATTCAGACGCCTGAATCGGCTCTTTTTAAAAATACAGAAAGTATGCATGACTAAATGGTGCATTTGGATATTTGCCTGGTTATAATGCTCTTCTCCATCATTTGATGAATAACTGCTGACTTACGTACATCACATTCACAGACAAATCGTAATCAAATGAACTGCTAATATTCATAAAATCCTATCAACAAACATTTGACAGACTGAAGTATTTCTCTTATAATTCCAAACTTAAATAGGAATAGTTTGTTAATTTGGTCAGGTAATAAAATTAAGAAAAAGCATAAATATTCAACATATTGCATGCTGTGTGCAAACATAATCTACCAAAGCTAAGCTCCAATGAGTGTCAACATGTCCTGAATCTAACTGTGCGTGGGTTCATCAGCGGGTACTGAGTGTTGGAGTTCAGACTGTTTCTCACACTCTCAAAACAGGCGGCTGTTATCACAGTAGGAGCTGCTGACTGCAGTTCTGTGACACCAACCAAAGCCAGAGTGACCTGCGGAGCATTTGATAAGAATATGGCTCAGATTTTGAGCCCCTGAGGCATAACAGTGTTTGTTTTGTGTTTGAGGGTGTTTAAATGAAACACGTTGTTATTACGTCACCAGACACACTAAAAGCAACAAAGCTGAAACTAAAAATTATTGTCTCCTGAAATTGTATCTCCTAATCTCTATTTGCCCATCATTTTCTCTCATGTTTTATGAAAGGCTTTAATCACCTGGAAGGCCTCCTTTGCAAAGACATCATCTGTGTCTCCTCTGGCCCAAGGCTGAGAAGGCCTGGACTCCAAACTGCGTCCAAAGATGTCAATGTAGAAGAAGACATATTCCTCCTTAGGGAGACCTGCCCTGTGGAAGTGCACCATTAACTGCCGGAAAATATCCGAAGAACAGCATACAAACACCACTGTAATGAGAAAGAGAGAGAGAAAAAAGGATAACGACATAAGAAAATTTTAGCCTCTTCATCATTCATATTTGCCTTTACTTTATATGAGATATAGCAACTCAAATATAGCATTTTTTGCACTCCCATTAGCACTTTTACTAGAAATGACTTGGTAATCAATACCATAATGCCATTACCTCAGCATAATGTGTCAATTTAACACATCCAGAAAGGAGTTAACACGTGTGTGCATTTTTATTAATGCGTGTAAATGTGTCTGTATGGTGCATAAATGCATTTATGGCTCTGAATGTGTCAGGACTGTCTGTTCTATGCTTTTAGCTTCACATGTCATACTGTACTTGTTTTTCATGATTCATCCACACTGAATCATATTGTTTTCCCAAACAGTATTTTTTCTATTTTTCCAGTAATATTAATATCCTAAAAATATACATTTATTTATACATGTACAGTCGTGGCCAAAAGTTTTGAGAATTACATAAATATTAGTTTTCAAAAAGTTTGCTGCTAAACTGCTTTTAGATCTTTGTTTCAGTTGTTTCTGTGATGTACTGAAATATAATTACAAGCACTTCATACGTTTCAAAGGCTTTTATCGACAATCACATGACATATATGCAAAGTGTCAGTATTTGCAGTGTTGGCCCTTCTTTTTCAGGACCTCTGCGATTCGACTGGGCATGCTCTCAATCAACTTTTGGGCCAAATCCTGACTGATAGCAACCCATTCTTTCATAATAACTTCTTGGAGTTTGTCAGAATTAGTGGGTTTTTGTTTGTCCACCCGCCTCTTGAGGATTGACCACAAGTTCTCAATGGGGTTAAGATCTGGGGAGTTTCCAGGCCATGGACCCACTTGATTCAACATTCTGGTCCCCGAGCCACTTAGTTATCACTTTTTGCCTTATTGCACGGTGCTCCATCGTGCTGGAAAATGCATTGTTCTTCACCAAACTCTTGTTGGGTTGTTGGAAGAAGTTGCTGTTGGAGGGTGTTTTGGTACCATTCTTTATTCATGGCTGTGTTTTTGGGCAGTATTGTGAGTGAGCCCACTCCCTTGGATGAGAAGCAACCCCACACATGAATGGTGTCAGGATGCTTTACTGTTGGCATGACACAGGACTGATGGTAGCGCTCACCTCTTTTCTTTTCCGGACAAGCCTTTTTCCAGATGCCCCAAACAATCGGAAAGGGGCTTCATCTGAGAATATGACTTTGCCCAGTCCTCAGCAGTCCATTCACTATACTTTCTGCAGAAGATCAATCTGTCCCTGATGTTTTTTTTGGAGAGAAGTGGCTTCTTTGCTGCCCTTCTTGACACCAGGCCATCTTCCAAAAGTCTCACACCTGCCTGCTGCCATTCCTGAGCAAGCTCTGCACTGGTGGCACTCCGATCCCGCAGCTGAATCCTCTTTAGGAGACGATCCTGGCGCTTGCTGGACTTTCTTGGACGCCCTGAAGCCTTCTTTACAAGAATTGAACCTCTTTCCTTGAAGTTCTTGATGAACCTATAAATTGATGATTTAGGTGCAATCTTAGTAGCCACAATATCCTTGCCTGTGAAGCCATTTTTATGCAACGCAATGATGGCTGCACGCGTTTCTTTGCAGGTCATCATGGTTAACAATGGAAGAACAATGATTTCAAGCTTCACCCACCTTTTAAACATGTCAAGTCTGCCATTCTAACCCAATCAGCCTGACATAATGATCTCCAGCCTTGTGCTCGTCAACATTCTCACCTGAGTTAACAAGATGATTACTGAAATGATCTCAGCAGGTCTTTAATGACAGCAATGAAATGCAGTGAAAAGGTTTTTTTGGGATTAAGTTAATTTTCATGGCAAAGAAGGACTATGCAATTCATCTGATCACTCTTCATAACATTCTGGAGTATATGCAAATTGCTATTATAAAAACTTAAGCAGCAACTTTTCCAATTTCCAATATTTATGTAATTCTCAAAACTTTCGGCCACGACTGTATACATACATTTATTTGCAATATAAATATACATTAATGCAATATTGCATGAAATACTAAGACTTGTTTTCAGGTTATATATATTTAAATTAATTTTTACATTTATTTTATATTGTATTTTTTTTTTTTTTTGAGATTTTTGTTTTTTAAAAAAGCTGACGGGATTGGTTAATAATCAATATAATGTATTTTTTCTGAAAAAAAAAACAAATATTCTCTGAAAATATTTTATTATGTGTTGTTTCTTATGTAGTATTATTAAGTTTTTTTTGTATGGTGAGTGAGAGAGTGATTGTTTTTAGTGTAAATATAACCAGCAGAAACATTCTCATTGTTATTGAGTTAAACAGGACGGTTCATAAGAATGATAAGGAATAGGTTTTATATGAAATGGATGTTAGCTTCTCCTCCAAATTTCAGATAATAAAAACATACAAGCGAGAGAAGGAACCACCAACAAGATGAGAAAGAAATCTGGACAAGAAAACAAAATGCTTCATTAACTCTGATCAAATGAGTGAAGTGATCACAGGGACCGCAAGAGAAAGCCATAGAACTAGACTCAAGACCAGACAGTCATTTGCAGAGTGAGGGTAATTGCAGGAGACCTTATGCTATCAGCCACATATGTGTGTGTGTGTGTGTGTGTGTGTGTGTGTGTGTGTGTGTGTGTGTGTGTGTGTGTGTGTGTGTGTGTGTGTGTGTGTGTGCGTCTGCTGCTCAATGTGATTTCAGTATGTGAATAATAATGAACACAAGCTGAGAGATGGATTTAGATTTTTAGACGAGTTCTGTAAATGCACAAAGAATTATGTAAAATAAGAATTGAACGCATCACCATTTTTACATTTACATTTAGCAGACGCTTTTATCCAAATCGCAGTTAGCGTAATGCAGTACACGTAGCAAGGGTTTTAAAATTATATAATAAATAAAAAGAAAACAGATAGAATAGAAAAAGAAAAGAGCAAGCTAGTGTTAGAGGCCTTTTTGCTTTTGTTAATTGTATAATAAATAAAAAAAGAAAAGGAATAGATAGAATAGAAAAAGAATAGAGAAGCTAGTGCTAGATTTTTTATTAAGAAAAACAGGCAGTTAGTAAATGAATAGAATGCAAGTCTAAAAGGGGCAGTTTTTTTTAAGAATAGAATTTGAATTTTTCTCAGTAAATATAAAAAGATATAAGCCAGCATGTACACCTGTGAAGGTCAGAAAGGGGGACAAGATCTAGATGGAGACAGACAGCCAGTGTGTCTTTGTATTTGCAGATCTTGGTGAGGGAGGCCAATGAAAGGCAAAACTTGTTCAGCTCTGCAAATGTGCATATAATTCAGAATCGGAATCAGTGTGCTACAAATAAATGTTAACAAGTTGAGAGCTTTTTAGTCCTAAACATCCCTAATTCAGGACATATAAAATAAACAAACACCAGCTTCTAACTGTGGCCTGAAGCACGAAGCGTTGCAGAGTGAGATTTGAGTTGACAAAACCTGATAAAGCCAACCTGGTTTAGATCAGGTTCACCAGCCACACAAAGCTTGATATAAACCTTCTCTGTCAACTCAGAGTTTGAACCAGAGTTTGTGATTAACTCTGGAGCATGTGCAGCAAACAACCAATCACACGGAGCGTGGAGAGCAGCAAAGCATCATTTGGATTCACTTCTCACGAGAGTCAGCGCAATTCACTTTCCTGCTGAAGATTAAGAGATGTCATTCATTATTAAAAATCTACAACATTTAAATGCTTTTACAAGGGAGAAAGAAAATATATGACTATGCAAAGGAATCAACTGAACTTAATATTTAAATATCGTTTCACACAGAGCTCAAAAGGAAACCATAAGTTTACTCATTTTAAAAGTTGGATATATTAGAGCTTATATACAGTATATAATTATTTATTTAATTTAAACATGAAGCTTAAAATTAATTGCCACTTTATATAGTAATTATATAAATATATTATATGAATTATAAACAATTGCAATTAATATAAATATAATAAATATGTAGCTGAAAAATTCTGGCAATTTTGTCTCTAAAATTCTTTGATTGTAAACTGCTTTAATTTGGAGCTAGAGATACGGGGGGAGTGGCTTCATTGCATCAGTCACTTTGCTCACAGCTGATTGGTCCAGTTTGGGTTTGCGATCTCTAACCCAGAATAAAACCTGCTCCAGAGCAGGCTGGCCATGAAGCGTAAGTTACCATGGTGACGAAACCCGCTCTAAACCGACCCATCTTCTCGAGTTTGAGTTTGCTCAAACTAAATGCGAACTTAAAATCTGATTTAAACTGTGTGGCACTACATTTTAAATGTTACCCTCTCACTCCATCAGAATAAAACACTTCTGGACAGAGATTTTTCAGTCTGCAGTCTACTAAAGTAACACATAACTGTGAAGTAAAACAGGAAATATAAAAAGTCCTACTGTGAGTGAGTCAGAGGTTCAGTTCTTTGTGTCTGAAATCAATACTGAACTAGCATAGAACCAGACCTTTACATCTGCCCACATGACTTTTGCCATGACAAAACCCATCATTCTGACAAGAACGAAAGAAATAGAAAGAATGAAAAAAACAACTAGGATGCGCAAAATGCAGGTTCAATCAAATATCAAACTGCATAATTTGTGCACTCTTCTGATGCCAACGATGCAAATATAATCAGGGTTTCTGATTTCCCCAGCTCATGAGAGATCAGGACCCACAAGAGCGACTGCATCAACTTCATTTTTGCTATGATTATGAAGGCATGTCCATAGGATAAATGCAATTTTGTTTTGGAAAGAGAACATTAGGTGTGAGAAGCAGCCTGTCATTGAGATAAAACAGTCCATTACACACTCAAATGCACATCATTATCAGATAAAGCCCTTGAGAGAGGCTGCTGGCAGATATCCAACCTAAGGGAGGGAAACGCTATTTTCAACGCTGTTAAACATTAACTAGCACTGAGCAAATGAGTTCTTAGTTTTTTCTCAGACGCACACGTAACATTCCTAAACATATTTTCCCTTGACAGGAGTGACAGAACATGAGTGGGTGTTTTTGTAGGGCAAAGAGAGTTTAATGCCTGCATATATAACCAGCAGAGTTCAGTCTACACATAGAACTAGTAGGTTGCTTTGGTAAGAAAGTGTCCACTAAAAATATACTGTGAATGGGTAATTGATATTACATGACATCTTATACTTAATATAAACCACTTTTTAAAACAACTACAGACCTCAAATTAATTGAGGATAGGACATTTTAAATATTCATTTGTCACACCACAACTATTTAAAGCTACACCCAGCATGTCCAGCTGGTCATGTGATCTCAATACACTATGTCCATCCCCAAGAGAGGTCACTTTTTTTTTTTTTGTACATTTTTATTTGACTGATATAATTGTTCTTGTGTGTGTACTTGATTTTTACTAGTAGGCTATTATTAATTTATTTTTATGTAGTTTTGTTTTTCTCGTTATTACACCATTATGTGAACTGGAAAAAAAAAACATGGTGATTAAAAATGGAGAAAAAAAATCAGCTGGGCTTGCATATAATTGCATATAATTATTAAGAATGTGTGTTTGCTACCTGCTGATTATGTGCCAAAAAAGGCTAGTTTACTGTTGATTTGTTCATAAAACATATGTGTCCAAATATTTTGAATTTTTAAATGCTCCTATACCAATTACTTACATACAGTTTAGCTTTAATCTTAATCTTAAAAAAAAAAACTAAAAAAAAAAAACTGTTGTATTGCAATCGAGAAAAATGGTCGCACATTGTGATAATGATGGGCTCAGCTCTGAAAATGTGATGTCGTTCTCCAATACAAACATGCTACAATTACAATGACAGCTGCAATCAGGGAAAAAGTGCATTTTTTTGTTTGCTGCATTTAAGGAAACCCAGATTGCTTGTGCTCTCTGAAAATAACACCATAAATTTGTGTTCACATGCACATCAGCGTGGTATGCTCTATTGATGCTGTTTGTTTTATTCTGTCTTCTCTATTTTTTCTCTATTCTGTCAGTGAATTTACAGTATATAAATGTTTGATCAATCATAGCAGAGCTTCACTCCCAAACTGACTCTGATCTATACCATGTAAACAGCAATGCAGGAACTGAACGTTTAAGCTGTTCTATCCTTCCCTTTAACCCATAATTAAAGTGCTTCAGTACATTTTTTTTAAGAATATTGACACTGCAGTTGCACAGCACTCCAAGGCTCCAAAAAACGATCAGAGCAATTACAACAGGAAATAGCAGCAGTTCTATTGATCTGGATGGAATCCTTGAAGCCTATTTTCTCACATTTCTGTTGACCATGTAGGGGGAGCAGACAGGGACATGAACAGGCTTCATCCATGCTCACTTATTTAGCTATTTATTGACAAGATAATCCATAGGCATGAGTGATCTGACAGAAGATGAAAGAACTGGAGTGATGTGTTCAGAATCGCTCTACAAGCATCTGGATGGAATCTTACTGTGAGAGAGAAGAAATGTCGATTATCACAATGATGTCTATTCTACAGCATCAAACGGGGTGGAGAGGAAGTGAAAGGAAGCTTAAACCACAACTCTCACAAGAGCTTTCTGCTTGGCATTGCACAAAAATATAAATGAGATGGAAGGGCCTGATAGGGTTTAAAGGGACTGCATCAGCATTTATGGATGTATATGAATGTTAATGTATTATTTATTATATGAAATGGCACACCAGGAGTACATCTTATGACCCAGTCACTTTTAATCCTAAATATTGACAAAATTCACTTTTAGAATTAGGGGTGGGCGATATGACCAAAATCATATATCACAATATGAGTCATTTTATTTTACTGTAACAATATATCACGGTACAGGTATAGTTATTTTTGCTTAAATAAGGTCTTTGTGATATCAAAATTTTAATACCATAGAAATTTCATAATTCTTGTCACCAGTGTCGAAATCACAAAAAACAAATAGCCCAAATATTAATAATAATAAAACTCAAGCTCATTAAAAACAAGTAAACAGTCAGCAATTAAATAAGAATAAGAAACTAATTACAAGCAATAGGACAAAAACTACAGTAAAACAAATAAATAAGAAATATATACATTGTATAAAGTAATCAAATCTAGCTGTAAAAACACTGCATATTCTTCACTGTGTAAATGAAATATATAGGCCACATATAGGCCTATTTCTTAGTTATAAAAGTGATTTAGTCAAAAGCAATGAGAGATTTTCTCTTTTGTTGTCTGAAAAACCTGAATATAGACCGCAGGAATATTAGACTGCTGTCACATTAAGAGCTGCCCAGATCCAATACTGTTACACATTTTCTTTCTCAGCTGTTTGCTTTTACTTAAGACCTAAATCACTGTGTTCACGCGGATACTAACAAAAACGGTATTTTGGCACATACAAGGGTGTGTATTTAACCGTTCAAGGCCTATAAAGCTATGAACACCGTCTTCATGTGCACACACCTCTCTGACAGCATTCAGAAACAGTCTCTCAGTCAGCGCGTGCATATAGCAAAATGAGTTCTCTTTTGCTGCTGATTGCATTTAAATGGCTTAAAATCACTTGTTTTGTTTTTTTAACCGCAATACATAAAAACATGTGCAAACGATATTCGTGACCAAGCAGTACAGCAACATCACGTGAGCGTGTAACTGCGATAAAGAGGATAGTTAAAAATCTCTACCGGTTGACAAATTTCTACTGGTTAATCGTGTCTACCGGTATATCGCTCACCCCTATTTAGAATATAAACATTTAAAATTTGCAGTATTTATCTCTTAAAACAGACTACAAATACACAGTTGGCTCATTTTGCACTACACAGATTTTTTTCCAATCAAATGTTCTCTAGAATGAGAGACTACTTAACATAAATCTAATGTTTGACAGTAAGCCACTAAAAACAGCTTCTGGCATTGACTGTAAAATAAACTCATTTCTGTCTGTCGAGTCAAATCTGTCACGTTTCTCTTCTAATGCTGTTTAACACAAGACAGTGTAAGGTTACAAATTCTATTAGCGCAGGAATCTGTGTGATGTAAGGGAGGTCTGCCTAACATTACCTCATTCTAGAGGATGTGAGGTCATTGTTTTAATAAAACGAACCATAGGCTCTGCTGTCATGCAGAGGACATTATGACTTGAGTATTCTGTTCACGAGGGGGTAGATTCAAGGCCAATATAAAGACAAGCTTTCACCTCCGTGAATGATGCTTTTGAAATGTTTGGGTTTAAGTCTGGAGGTGTTCAGTTACTCTGCATTACATCCAAAGGTCAGAAACGATGAGAGATATCGACTTGAAATATCAAAATACAGCACATTCCTTCAGTAAGCAGAGAAGCAGTACTGGGTTTATAAAAGGGCATGTAACGATTGTACAAATTTGTGTAGTTTTCTTCACATCCTTCGCTACCCCTCAGTTCAGATTAATTTTTAAGCTGATCCAGATGGATGGCAAAGGAGGGAGAAGCGGAGCACTGCCTTGTGGGTAGTTTAGTTCAGCATGGCCGCTCTTGCGCTCTGCAACCATGACGACAAGAGGGCAAGAAGCTCTAGTCACAAAGATTGGCAATTTAGAGATGCTACCACTCCATCAGGAGAGGAACTGTTACAAACAATTCCATATTATGAGCTCAACTCATTATCCGTTTGTCCTGACTCAGAACTGTTTGTCCTTGATCAGAATTCAAGACTTCCAAAATCTGGGTCAGGGGCCTGAAAACAAGATCTTCTTGTTGGCACTCTGGAGCTGAGGTCCTCTTAGATGCTGGTTTCCACCATGTGCAGAATCAAGTGTGATTGAAGTGTTTGGGTACATGGAAAAATTAAACCAGAGGAGCACAGTCCTCATCAACAGAGCAGCTTTGAAGTGTGTGTGTGTGTGTGTGTGTGTGTATGACAGAGATTGATGTTGAAGCACCTGCTGACTTCTGGCCATTAACAACCTTGCTGTGCTGGAGATTTTATCCAGAAGCAAAGCAGCAGCTAAGTGCACATCACTTCAGCACTGCAGAGAGAGAACGAGAAGTCTGAAAGGTTATGAATGAGTGTGCATTTGTTGCTGGGTTTGTGTAATGATGTGAGCAAATAACAACACAAAAAATTAATGTTCAGAGTACTAAATGGACGTACAGATGGTTGTAATTATGTAATTAGTTAGTTGAATGTCAAGCTTCATGATCTAAAGCTCTCTAAATGCCTCAACGTCCCGGCACAACGTCCACTTTCATCGACATTTACAACCTGTGTGTTTTCAAAACTGCCCTGTCCTGGTAATATAGATTTGTTCAAATAAAATGCACTTTATGTTCTCAGTTTTATAAATATAGAACTGTGATTTCAAGAGACAAGCATTCTGAATCTCCAAACGAGTGAGCACTCACACTCACTCCAGCACAAGAGCAGGAATACATTAGAGATTCCACTCTCATGGCAGGTGGTGTGTCTCCATGTGTTGTCTTCCTGCTGATGATGATGTGAGGATGTTTTTACAGGGTTGAGGGGAAAGAGGCAGGAGGTGAGGAAGGGCATTTCCGCTCTTCTGAGATCTCCGGAAAAGGTTACAGCTCCACAGGTAATCCCCACATGTTAATCAGTCAGAAAGACCCCAAAAACATTTCTGCAAAAATATTCCATCTATCATCTGTCCTCAAAAGTTAATTTAAGGACACACTGATATCAGGCAGTTCATTATTTTCAGGTTGTGGTTGACAACTGATGGCCAATTCCTTAGTATTTTTTTTAAATCATTTGTGAATTTAGGCATCTATCAAAAACTATCAAATAATTTTTTCAATTCTTGCTAAAGATAACATTTACCAAATACTATTAAACTATTAGGGTTTTTTTAAGATTATCTTTAAGTGAGCATTAGATGATGGCAAAATTACAATTTAAAATGTAAAAAACTGAATCCAAAAAGGCAAAATCGTAACAAAACATAAATAGTGAAAAACCATCCAACAATAACATCAACCAATGCCATGAATTAATAAACATATAATACTGGCTGAGTGGATAATGCTGTTAAGTGTACTTAGAACTAACTGAAATGTAAAACTTATTCTATGACACAGACCCTAAATCTGACCCTTTACAATCGCCCAAGCTTTTGTCTGTCCTCCAGAGAGAGCAAAGAAATTTGGTTGGACTTTATTGCTGGAGTTTTATGAGCACAGTGTTTTACATCATGAGGTGGATTGTATTTTTCACTTTGTGGATGATCGTAAAAAGGGATATTGCTGATGCTATCTCCTGAAAACACATCCGGATGTGCTTTGCTTATAGGATTCTGTGTCTTCAAAAGGTTTTATGACATACACACAGCCTCCACCTGAGACATCTTCCTGCTGCTGCTTCATTCATTTGACTTTTTATGTGTTAGTACAACATTAGATTTCTTACTAACTGTTCATTCAGTGACTCAACAGAGCATCCAATGACTAATGATGAACCATTCAAATCTACCAGTTAGAAAGACTGAATGAACTCAATGAATGAATACAAACTCTGTATTTGCAGGAAATGCCAACAGATCAGATAATGTGTGCTAAATTTCTTGCATGCTCACAGGGGTTATGACCTCTGTTAATAAATGTTGTTTGGTTGACATTTTTATGTCCCTATGGGACTTGAAAAAGGCTTAAAGCACATTTTACCCATTAAAAACTTTCAGATACAGGTTTCCCGAGGTCCCCTTTGCGGAAGAAGCATTAATCTGATCCCGAGGTCAGAGCACCGAGGAATATTTAACTGCAGAGACAATAACAAGCTAAATTTTGTTATGCACTAGTTACTATAAAACTGAATCTCCTGCTGCTGGTCAGTGCAAGTACTCTGACATTCTGAGATGAGGTGCTCATAAAAGACTCACATTTGATTCAGGCCTGAATATATATATATATATATATATATATATATATATATATATATATATATATATATATATATATATATATATATGTAGTAGTTACGCCATAGAAGTCGTTCAATAATGGCAACAAAAGGAAAGCAACAAAAATACTCATACTCTAAACATTTCCTGTTTCTCTAACCTTCTCCTTCACTCCTTGACAGCCATAATTTGCATGATATTATACTAAATTATTACAATGTTTGTCCACATGCAGTTTAACCCATTTGCCTTGCAGCATTTCAATCTGAATGATGGAGTGCAGAACAAATCATGCTCAGGGGAAAAATATGCTGTCACAGACAGGTGCAAGGTCACTCAATAAGACCTTTGCACTCAATCTTACGGTTCCTTGTGGTAGAAGAAGCTTCTAGCATCTATTTGATATACTAAAATTATCACAAATAATCAGTCAATAAATAAATAAATATATACACATATACATATATATACACACACACACACACACATACATAGTCAATAGGATTGAATCTTGATGTGTTAATTTTGTTCTCTAGTCATACGGGTTTGAAATGACATGAGGTTTCGGAAATGCCCGAATTCTCATTTTTGGGTGATCTGTGCCTTTACTGTATGTACAGTTTACATACAGTAAAGGCACAGATCACCCAAAAATGAGAATTCGGGCATTTCCGAAACCTCATGTCATTTCAAACCCGTATGACTAGAGAACAAAATTAACACATCAAGATTCAATCCTATTGACTTTCATTATATGGACCAAAAAACACTGAGACATCCTTCAAAATATCTCCTTTTGTATTCTTTAGAAGATGAAGTCATATAGGTTTTGACTTTTTCTTCTAGGTCATTCAGCTTCCACAGATTTCCCCCAAATACAGCAAAATGCATACAATGTCTGCAGATAATGTCTGCCCCCCCCCCCCCCCCCATAACAATAAACTGTCTTTTCTCTACTATTTTGCAATTATTTTCTGCTCTAGCATCTGTACGACTCTTCTTGTGCTCTTGAAATTCAGCATTGTGGCACTGCTATTATAATGGCCACATAATAAAAGGTTTTCCTCATTTGTGTGTCCCAAATTTGACCTCTGACCTCAGTGTCATATCTAGGAGTCAGTTGGTATGGAGACAACGTGTCAAGTGAGGCTAAGTGGATTTTAAAATCCAGATCTCAGAAGCACTGAACATGCATTAACACAAGGACAGATGCAGAAATTAGATGCAGACTGTTCTAGCAAAGCAACAAAAACAAGCCACTCACCTCTTCCACCATCCTGGATCTTGTGCAGGAGCTCGGAATAGTTAACCGGACCTTTATTCTCCTCGAACACCAGGTCCACGGTGGTGATGTTGTCCTCATGCATCTCTGTGTAAAGCCCCTCCAAGGCAAAGTAGCAGGCTCTTTCTCCCATTTTGGTATCACTAAACATCAGCAGGGTGTTTTGGTGCCACCCAAAATGCTTGTAGAGGTGGAGGGCGTACTCGCCTAGTTTCTTATGTGTGGGGCCCGTGTTAGTGATGGAGGTGTACATCTCCATCTGCATGAAAGCTACGGCAGGGGCCCCTGCCGTGATCATAGGGAGGCCCCAATGAGCAGTGAACAGCCCAACAGGGGAGGAGGTATAGTCACAGCCGGGCCCTATGAAAGCCCACGGGTTGTGTTCGAACTTCAGGTCTACGGCCATGAGGGGAGCAATGGACTCTGAGCAGATACCGTCCCCGTTTTCACTGTTGGCGAAGATGTGCCGGACATGGTGCCGGGGCAGCAGGGTGGGGTCAGCATTGATGCGAGCAATGGCGCGGTCCAGCGCAGGTCCCACACGAGGCCATGCCCAGGGGTAGGATGTATTATGCTGAGGGAGTATGACAGCCAGTATGATGTCATCGGTGGGATTGTGCACAGGTCTGCGGGACCCTTGGTGTCTGGTGGTCTTGGTCCAGATCGACAGGGTCCCACAGCACAGCAGGATCAACAGCTGCAGAAACGATCTGCCTCCACCGAACCAGAGCAACAGACTCATATCACTGCCGCTCAAGCTTCCAACTGATCAGGAACACTAGACACACAAAGATTTATCATATGATATCCCATTGTAAATGCACTTACAGGGTTATTTTTGTACTTGGACACACTTCAAATACTCTTTAAAAAAAGAAAGGTATTTTGAAAGGGTTTTTGGAGATTTTGGTGTTTGACTAATGCGTTCACTCTATACTTGGGTCAGCGAAGGTATAGCCTCAAACTAATCTTATTTTCACTTCTAAGAAGAAAATCCATTACTCTAGTCTTGTACTTTAGTTAGTTTATTATTAGACTTTTTTCTTAAATATATCCAAACCTTACAACACATACAACACACACATATTCACTCACATATAATTGCCCAACAAATAATTACACAACAGCTAACCATAACATAGACACACAAGGAAAAAAAGGAAGAAAACTAAATTAAACCTTCCGTGTTCAAAGTAGTATCATTGTCTTTTTTTCAAGAACTTACTCCTGGTTTAATTTATCTTATCGCCTGCACATTTCAAAACAGAAAGCGTTTTATATTGTAGGCTCAATATTTGAACAACAGTCGCCATCTCTGGTTGGTTATAATTGAAAACAGACAACATGGGTTATGGGGGGGGGGGGGGTTTCAATAATAATAATTGTGTGGGGGGGGGGTACTTTAGTTCATTTTTAAGGATGCATAGCACACAACCTGTCCATATCTGGCTAGTTTCGCTAGCTGCTACCAAGTCATAGATAAAGTTGTGCTAAAATATCTTGGAATCATGGAATTTTTCTGAAGCTGATGTGATTGGCTCATAAAGAACTGAGTCACAACGAGCAAAGTTGACAAATTTAAAATAATGTAGTTTGGTGGGTCTTGTGGCAACCAAGCAACTGCTATTGAAATGAAAGGGAAAGCTAAAAAACAGCTAGTTACAACACTTTACAATAAGGCTCCATTGTCAACATCTATTTTATCATAATTTATTAATATAAGTTAATATTAATTTTTAGACATTTTAATTTGCACAACAAGAAATGTTCTATTAGCATATGTTAGTTCATGATACCTTATGCATTAGCCTATACCTTATGCAACTAAAAATAATAAATTGAGGCTTATTGTAAAGAGCTACCAGACGTTCCAATCTAAAAAAAAAAAAAAAAAAGCTGTTTTATATTCATTTCTAAAAATATATATATATATTCTATGCTATTTCTGTTGAAACTGTTAATATCATGCAACTGAAAGCAATACAAAGAGACGAAAAACAAACAAACTTAAAATATGATAGAAATACTTAAATGCATTCAACCACAGCTAAAAATTCACCTTATGCCTGTAGAAAACATTAAAATTATTCTCCTTTGAAAATCAGTTGCTCGCAAATTGTGGGTTGCAAAAAATAAGAGTAATACACTGAGCACTGAGGGGGAATAATACAATGCAAATAACAGAATGCAAATATACATTTAATCATGCATTTTGATCACTTCAAATGTTGTGCATCAGACTCTAAGATGTTCCGCAAGAAATTAATCTGTCACTTGGTAGAAAGCTAGCTAAACTTAGTCAGATACCATCATGGGCCACTTGAGTGATAATTATGTGCTCATCTTTGAAAAGAAACTAGGGTATAAGAAAATGCAACCCAACTACATAATAAATACAGGTTTTTCACATAGTAAAAAAAAAAAAATAATAATAATAATAATTACCTTACTACATATCAAACTCCAAACAAGCAGAACAGAAAACTCTCTTAAGTACCTTTTATACATGGTGTCTTTTGGTCTCCTCAACATGAGCTGATACAATCCTGTGACAGTCCACTCAGCACAGCACAAAACACATCGCTGCCCCTGTGAATCTCATCCCCACAGGCTGACTGTGTGTCATTCAGAGTGCCAAGAGCAGCAGTGATTTCTCAAATCACATTACCTCACAGAAAGCTCCACCTCATCTCCGTGTCGAGCTGCATTCTCTGCCATGCTCAAGGGTTCTGAGGGTATTAATGCCTCTCAGCTGCAGTTACTGCCGGCAGGAAGAGAGAGAGAGGGAGTGAGAGAGGGAAGATCAGCTCTGATGCGTTTTAATGCATTCTCTATTCCAGTAGGGTAAAGGTTGACCCTTTGGTCAGAGAAGCACTTTCAAATGTTCCCAACTATAAAAAATCAACAATGTAAACATACCTCTAATTTCAAGTCAGAGGAAATCAATGGCATCAAAATCTATTAGCTTCTATATTTACGTTATTGTTATTTTCTGTTTGACCCAAGATGAACCAAATAAAAGCTTTAAAAAAACAACAACAACAACAACAAAAAACAATCTATTAGCTTCTACTGTGTATTGAATAACCATAGCTGAATATTACCTACAAGAAATAAGAGGTCAAGGTTTGGCTAGTTAGTATGACTCTGTTATCTCCTGCTGGTAGCTAAATGTGAGCAAAGAACTCTTTCTCCATTAGTGACTAATCAAAAGTGAACTAAACATTAAACAGAGTAAAAATTGTATGCAAGCAACATATGTTTGAAATGTTTGAATATATGTTTCAAATACATTTAAAATGCAATTTCTGTGAATTTTCAGCAGCTATTCCTCCAGTCTTCAGTGTCACATGATCCTTCAGAAATCATTCTAATATGCTGATCTGGTGCTTAATTGTTATTGGTGCACAATTACTAATAATAGTTCTTATTATTTCAAATGTTGGAGTTTGAAAGTGTTTGCTACTTAATATTTAGATGAAAACCATGATACATTTTTCCAGGACTCTTTTCAGGAGAAAAAACACTTGTTGTAACATTATAAATGTCTTTACTTTCCCTTTTGATCAATTTAACGCGTCTTTGATGAATAAAAGTATTGTTAATAATCAGAAATGTTTCATGAGCACCTAATTAGCATATTGAAATGATTTCACAATATTACTGTTTTACTGTATTTTTGATAAAATAATAGCATCCTTGGTGAGCAAAAGATTCTTTATATAACACAATTTCAAAAGAAATGTTATTATTACAAATTTTGACCTGGATATGTCACTAAAGATTCATTAAAACATAGTAGATATTTTACCAGTACCCAATTATAATATTGTAAAATTTGATTCAATTGCCAACAACAATTAAAGGCTAATACTGATTTAAAAATAGACTATTGTTCATAATACATTATCCTGAAATGTTACAAATGTATTAGCATAATGCATGTAAAAATTAACATTATTAACAGATGCTGTTGATGTATTGTGCACTGGTGCTTCATGATCACTAGTGTATTATATAATGTTAACAAATCAAGTCTTACTTTAAAGTGTTAAAAGAGTTCTCCAGGATTAGTGTGGAAATATTTTTAGTTGTTTCAGAAAGGTAGACCTTACTGTGTCTTAGTAAGTACAGGGCTGAAAGTGGTGGTCCATATGGCCACAGCAGTGAGGTTACAAAGGTTTAAATGCTTTTGTGAGCTGATATCCCTTCACTGTCATTTGTTGTGACCCTTATGAGAGGCTGGTCAGAGCAGTTTCCAGCTGCCCAGCAAGATGTGCCCCTATGGGTCAGGACAAGCTCTATCTGCTCTCCACACATTTTGAGTTCAATCTCTGCTAACCTTCTTCAGCTGAGTGTTTCTGTGGAGCTGCATAGTGTCTCCTTGGTTTCTGTAAGCTGATGGTGTGTTTGTGTGTTACTTATGAGATATTCTTTTTTGAGCTTTCAGCCAGCAGTGTTCCAGCATGACTCTGACATTTATATTCAAAGCCAGTCATTAACAGTTTTTTAATGGAATGTCCAAATAATAGTCATATGCATGTCGCAGATATCAATGTCAATTACGGGTAATTCTGTAGACATCCTCAGCTAACCTCTCTTTTTTGTTGTAATACATTTACATTGTAGTGCCTAGATAAATGAATTAAAAGAGTGTATAATTTTTTTTTTTTTTTTGTTATTGATTAACAGAAGTAAGTAGATTGGTTGGTTGATTGGAGTATTTGGAAAGTACGTGACTTTGCTTTGTTAAATTTCAAAAAAGCAGGAGTGCACAATTAAAATTATGGTTGATAAACAATTTTTGGTCAGTAACCAATAAATGGCTGATACTTAAATTTTTGTCTAAATAAATTTAAAACAAATGTTTACAACAAAAACTGATAATGTGATAGGACAGAAGTACATTTGGGTATAGCATTATAAATGTTCAGTGTGAAAAATGGATATTCATTTTGAGATTTGCTGAAGACCACATTTAACAGTGTTATTCAATTAATTTGTTAAATTATTAGTTTTTAAAGATTAACATTACTTGTCAAATGACAGCAAAGGTAATCTATGTGAAAAAAAATTAATTGGACCCAGAGAAAAACTGCAGTGCTTTACAACTATAGGACAGGGAGATCTAAATATACTTATCACTGCATCTAAACCAACAACATGTTTATTAGATCTTGTACCCACTAAATTACTGAAAGAGTTGTTCCCTGTAGCAGAAGAACTGCTTCTCAATATTATTAACTCGTCGTTAACTCTAGGTCACGTCCAAAAACCATTCAAGCTGGCGGTTATTAAGCCTCTTATTAAGAAACCACAACTAGATCCTAGTGAACTGAGTGAACAAATTACAGACAAATCTTCCGTTTATGTCTAAAATTCAATTGCTCAATTGTGCTCCTGCCTGCAAAAAAAAAAAAAAAAAAAATATGATATTTATGAAGAGTTTCAGGCCCCATCATAGCACAGAAAATGCACTTGTTAAAATTACAATTGACTTGCTTCTTGCTTCAGACCAAGGCTGCATCTCACTGCTAGTTTTACTTGGCCTTAGTGCTGTGTTCGACACCATAGATCACGACATACTCATAGATAGATTACAAAACTATAGAGGTATCCAA
The DNA here is from genome assembly GCF_018340385.1 of Cyprinus carpio. Lineage (NCBI taxonomy): Eukaryota > Metazoa > Chordata > Actinopteri > Cypriniformes > Cyprinidae > Cyprinus > Cyprinus carpio. The sequence continues at coordinate 16,783,464 of NC_056612.1, read as the reverse complement.
GGGCGCTACCACTTTGTCTATTTAAATGGGGAATCATCTTTATTAAATCCAGTAAAGTATGGAGTGCTACAAGGATCTGTCCTAGGCCCTCTGCTATTTTCAATATACATGTTTGCCCCTTGGTAAAATTATTAGAAAATACAGGATTAGTTTCCATTGTTATGCTGATGATACTCCACTATATATTTCAACATGACCAGATGAAACTTCTTAATTATCTAAACTGGTTGACCAATAATTTTCTTTAAAAATTCGGATAAGACCGAGATATTACTTATTGGACCAAAAAACAGTACACAGAATCTCGTAGATTACAATTTGCATCTAGACAGATGTACTGTTACTTCCTCTACAGTCAAAAATATGGGTGTTATATTGGACACCAACTTTTGAAAATCATATTTCCCATGTTACAAAAACAGCATTCTTCCATCTTACAAACATTGCCAAGCTACGAAACATGTTACCTGTTTCTGATGCAGAAAAGCTGGTTCATGCTTTCAGGACCTCTAGATTGGACAATTGTAATGCACAAGCTACAGGTAGTCCAAAATGCAGCTATTAGAGTCCTTACCAGGTCAAGAAAATATGATCACATTAAACCAATTTTACAGTCTCTGCACTGGCTACTTTAAGTTCCATATCAGTTACAATATATCACTACTTACTTTTAAGGCCCTAAATGGTTTAGCTCCTGTGTACCTAACTAGTCTTCTATCACGCTATCATTTTACAATTTTTTAAAAAGAAACAATTCTGGTTTAGGTCAATAAAAAGGTATGTGAACATTACTGATGCTGTCAGGCTACAAAAAATGAAAAAGGTTAAGAAACTCTGCTTTAGGACCAGGAGATGTTTAAAAAGAAAGACCCAAGCTGAACTCAGATCAGTGTTTAGTCAGTTCTAGATTTGTCCTTCATCTCCCTTCAGAGAGCCCAGGGATGGTCAGATGGATAGAATTACCAAAACAGGATGCAACACAATAGCATCTCCCTCCCTCTCTCTCCCAACATTTCCCTTCCAATCGTCTATCTCTGTCTCCATATTTCATTCCTTTATTACCATTCCATTATTTAAGGAAAGCAGAAAGTGAGACAGAAAAAGCCAGTGAGCACACACCAGTCAGGAAGCAGTATTGGACCGACAATGAAACTGTCAAATGTGTCAAACACACATTCATAATAGAGCTGTTCTTGTGCTTTTTGCCATTGTGTAAACACACCTTAAACTGCAATAATTGCTGGTCCTAAAGCAGGAAAGCTCCTGGCTCCAGAGCGGCTCCCATCTTCGCTCTCTTTCTCATTCTCATTCTGGTGAGCAGCTGGAAATGACAGCAGCTGGACATGCTTGTGTTACTTTGGAGTACAACTGCATGCAGAAAAAATATAGAAGTATAAACATTGTGCATAAACACACAGAATGTGCTTTACATGCACTAGTGGGAACTAAACATATCTATTATAGTTTAGTAAATGCTGGACCCTGGCTAATCAGATCTGCCTCACTCAAACAAAAAGGCTAATGAATGAGATTCCATTTAGAGTTATGATATCCCTTTTATCAATTGAAAAACTGACCTACTTCTGAAGATGTGCTGTTCACACCATTTGTACTCACACAATGTGTTTCATTTTGGAATTGAAAACAATGTTTTTAAAGCCCCACCAGAAAACCAAAATTTTCTAAAAATTTAGTAATGTAACATAATGAGTAAAAACATGATCAATGTTGTATAAAGGATTAAAATCGTAGCACTTATTCGATTTTTGCTAAACATCAGTATAGCCAATTGGTCATCTTAGAGGTTAGGTTTTAAGGTAGGATTGTTGGTGTGTTCTGCTTGATACTAACGGTTACACTGACAAAGAGGTGCATTTTGTATTACAAGCATGACAGCTTAAACTACCAGTCATGTTGAGTGGGCAAATCAGACTTTCAGACCCCATATGAGAACGTTTAACTTGTCAGAGTGTTGTTGCAAACTGAAGAGAATAAACCAAGCAATGACATGACATCATCATCCTGATGTGTGCTCATCTGTTTGTGGGGTGGGGGGATCACACCAGTCCCATATCATTTATTTTTGATTCTAATCCAGAAAGACTGAAAATAAAAATGTGAGGTTGTGGAAGAACCTCAGTTCTCTTCTCTTTTTGTGTCAGTACACTTTAATGAGACTTTCTATTTAGCTGTCTCAAACCTTCATAAAACACTTAATGAAAATCTGTGCTGAGTGAGCGGCACAAAGCTCAGAGTATAGAGGAGCAGTTACATTAATACCAGTGTTGAACAAGTGGTTATAAATGTCACTTGTAAGGATAGACAGCAGTTTTCAGAGATTTCTCAAGTTTCTCAGGATGGTGATAATCATGCTAAAGTGATGCCCTTGCTCATGTAAACTTATTCCTGATTCTTTGTCTTCACACACCTTGCACCGCATTCAAACAGGGGCCAAAGGGGAGACAGCCAGCATCGTTCTACCATGCTGCTTTTGTCTCTGACACCATCTTCTGTTGAATGAAGTGCTGTTGGCAGGAATGCCATGGCAACCCTCCTCTGGTCCTCAGAGTGGGCACAATACAGACTAAACACAATAGATCAGGAAAGAAGAGAGAAGGGTGGCAGCTCACTAGCCAAATTGGCTTCTTTTAAGAATCAATTCATGATGGTGGCTGGGGGAAAAAAAGCATGTCAGAGCATACAATAAAGGCTTGACATGGTAGCTTTTACCTGTTTCCAACTGAGAACTGGCTGAATTGATAAATGGGGTCTTAAATGGCACAGCAAGTGGCATTTAGGCTCAGATGTTGTTGCCATCTGAAACATTTCACAGCTCGTGATTCCTCTTCTATAACAGAGCAGGAACATAAAACGTAGTTAATAATTCAAGAAAACAATTAATATTGTAGAACCGTGAGTGTGTATACAAACAACAAACCTACAACTCTCTACGATAGCAGCATAAATCACACAAAATAACATTTACTCACTCCTTGAATGAACCCCGACATCCTCCCTGGGGTGAGCTTGGGCTTGATGAAGAAGATCAAGCTTGACAAAGAAGATTGGATTCGGACCACATAGTGATTCTGGATGCATAAACACACCTTAACAGCCAAGGACAGATATAGAAAACCGTGTGATCTGGCACTTTAAATAGGCAATGTTTCAGCCAACAGCTTGTTGCAGGGGGCAAAGATGGAGCAAGCAGGATGGGGCGATGGCTGAGAGAGGCTTTTATTTTACATATAAATTCAGATTAAATGCCTATGGAAGCATGAAAATATAGGGGCTGTGGTGTTCTCATTTTATTGAAGAAGATAAGAAGTGGGTCACCTCCTCGCATTCAGAGTCTGACTCTTCGATCAAAGAGGTGACGGTAATGTGAGGGGAGGCAGATCCCTCACTAATCAATTTCTATAATAGCATAATTGTAATACATAACTTAATCTTTTGGTTTTAGTATTTCATAAATTGCAGTTACACATGCAATTCTGGAATAATATGATGCAGCCGACAACACTGAAATGGACCAGAGCAATGTAAAAGCTACTAAAAATACTAATTAAACTACTGCAATTTTAAATCATATATTATCCCAAACCTACTGGATTGGGATGTTTAAACTATAAGAAACTACAAACATCTAGCACCCCCTGCTGGGAACTCATCTCTCATTTGTCAAAATTCTCTTCAAGCTCCAATTTCTTGTGTTCTGTATTTCCTAATAACAACAAAAACAACAAAAATTATTTTACCCCCAGTGACAAAGATTAATTTTCAGCAACCATTACTAAATTTGTTAGTGTCATATGATCCTTCAGAAATTATTCTAATGTGCTGATTTGCTGCTTAAAAAACAGATTTCTTCTTATCATCATCATCACAGTACTATTCAAAAGTTTGGATTAAACAAAAATTAATAACTAAATAAATAACTAAATCAATTTAATGAGCATGGACAAATTAAACTGATCAAAATTGACAGTAAAGACTTTTTTTTTTTTACTTCCTATTCATCAAAGCATCCTGAAAAAAAGCATCATGAAACAGTTTCCAACTGAATTCTTCAACTGTTTTTGATATTGATAAATGTTTCTCAAGCAGCAAATCAGCATATTAAAATAATTTGTGAAAAAATAATGTGACAATGAAGACTGGCGTAATGGCTGCTGAAAATTTGCATTGCCACCACAATTACATTTTAACATATTAAAATGGAAACCACTTATTATAAATTGTAAGGATATTTCACAATATAGCTCTTTTACTGTAGTTTTGATCAAATAAATGCAGCCTTCAGGAGCAGAAGAGACTTGTCTCAAAAACATTTGAAACACAGAATATATTTGAGAATGTGAAACAGAATTGATCATTCTTAATGCAATAAAAGGTTGTTTATCGACACATTTTCCATTTTCTGGCAATAACAAAACTAGAAAGCAACTGGTTCCTTTTCCACCAGGATATTTCCATCAGAGTAAATAAATGGGCTGCCATTTAGCTGGACCTGTGTGAAGTTGTTGAAGTGCTAAGAACACCCTCATCTTCTGTGACACAGATAGAAACTCCGGATGCTGGTTCGAGTGCAGAAGGATCCAGTGGTTGAGTCATCTAATGCGTCTATAATCCAGGATACCACACACTACGGGGAAAAGGATAAACATGATCCAACTGAAGCACGCTCAAATACATCTTTCCCGGGGTTCTCTTATATAAAAGCACTGATCTACAAAATGACAGCATGAAAGGACACAGTTTTGGTGAAAATGGATTTCTAAAGAGAGGCCAACTCATTAGTTTCCACAGCAACAGGAGACTGCACAAACAATTCTGCGGTCCTCCATTGGTCCATCATTACTCAGCTGCACATGCCAGGAAAAAAATACTACAGATAAGAGAGAATGCAAAAAGGAAATTGTTTTATATTAGTGATCCTAGTAGATGTGTTTTGATTTGACTCACCCTCGGTCTGGGATTTTCAAAATAATCACCATTGGCTCATACATGACTGTGATAGAACTAGAAAAATCACAAAGCAAATTGTTTTATACACACAGACATGCAAGTGAAGGGTTGATATTTGTCTTTTTTCTTACCAGTGCATGTAAAATAAAGTAAAAATAAAGAAAAACGAAGCCCAAGACAAAGATAGCGATTAACAAAACATCTTTTATTAAAGAATAGGAATACCAACTATCACCACGGTGTGTGTTTAAACAGTTCCACATGCACTTTCCTTTTTTTTTTTTTATCACCACCTGTAGCACGTAATCCAACAATATAAATGTGTACAGTCAATCTTGCATATTCTAATCAAATCGGAATGATACAAAACCCTGTTATGAAAAAAAGATGGCTGACACATGCAGTAGCTCCTACATAGCAGTTATAACTCAAATAAGTCTGAAATTTTATTATTGGTCTCGTATGATTCTTGATACAATTTACAAGCAAAACATGAGGAAAAGGATGTCATGTTGGCTATTAAACATATTTGTTTGTAATTGCAAACAGCTTATAAAAATATTAACTATTAAACTTTTAACTGAAGGGTGATTCATGTTCATTCAATGTGAGTATTCAATGGAACTGATTATCAAATAAAGTGAAACGGTTTTCTTAGAAACAACATCATGCTGGATTACTAAAAAGAGTTTTCCTAGAAAGCAGCACAAGCCTTTAGAAAGCTTTCAAATCTTTCTTGTTCAGTAAGACTGTGGGAAAATAATTATTGTTCAATTAGTGTAACAAACTGGAAGTCAAAGGTTCCTAAGCAGCAGAGCTCTGAGGGACGCAGCAACTATATACAATTAGTTCAAGTCTGCTGGAGTCAATCAATAAGGACAAATAGCCCTGTAACAGAGCAGTCTATCTGCAAGTCAGACTACATGCTCCATTAGTTAGGGTTGAGCTAAGAAATATGCAGTGGAGCTCAATCACACACTGTCACCCAAATCCACCTCAGCCATATATGCATCCAGCTCTGCATCCATATGACTCTTGGTCATGGACATGTACTCATCCAGCTGTTTATCCAACTGCTCCCGAGAAGCAATCTGGTGGCTGTCGAATCTGGCCCGGCTGCACCCTGAACGTGCCCTACTGACAGACGTATAACGGCCACCACCTGTGCAGATAAACCAGAGTTATTTCATAGCTAAAACAGAGTGATGGTTATGACTGAAAACATTTGCATGTACTGAATCTAATCGCATCACTTCAGTGAGGTGGCAAATATGCATGACATTCTTACAATATGAATTAAAAAAATTTTTTTTAAAGAAACATCTGCCAGTTTTTTTAGTGCTCAGAGCTGTTGAGCAGAGCAAAAAATAATAATCAAGAAATCAATTTATCTGCACCATCTCAAAAGAAATGAAACAGAGCCAATTTGTTTAAAGTGTTTCCATAACCAGGAAAATTACTGCAATCAGATTAACACAGCAACAACACTTAATCAGCTGATCAGAAACTTCCCAGTTACAAAGCAGTTAAATATGCTGGATAATAACTAGTATTATCTAATCAACAGAAGAACTAGTAAGACAGGAAAGTTTGCCAAACCTTGTGGTGTTCCTGGACGTGGCACCTGCTGCTCTGTATTTCCTTCTGAAGAATCCAGACATTAGGAAAGGTTTATTTTTAACAAATTCCCTAATCATTTTGGTACTAAATATAACATTTTCAGTGCAAAATGGAGCAACGGGGTTTTTAGGGTGTTATTTTTGTGTGGCATAAAAGTAATTCATAACTAATAATTCATAACCAATGTTTTAGAGATGCAAAGATGGCAGCATGTTGCATACATCTGGGGCCAAGCATTGAACTCATGCACCCCACAATTGAGAGATATCAAGAAAACTTGTGTAAGTTAAATTAATTCAATTTTCGCTAGAATTAGACCTAATTAGGAAAGTGTTGCACATTTTATTGATACAGTGATTAGTAGGTGTATTTTGTAAAAATGTTTGCAACTGCTTTTATCTCTTATTTAGAAGCACCACAATTAAATTGTCATCTGTTACATAGTGACTAATGAACAGACATTTAGAAAAATATTTTAAAAGTATTGAAAATAAAAGTGTTAGTGTGTTCTTTGCACACTTGTGGTATTCACAAGTAAACAAGTGGTCAACTGCAAATACTGTTAAGTGTGGTTGTTGGGACAGGTATTACAGACCTCCATGTTCTCACCTGTCTTTCTAATGGCTCCTCCCCCTCTGTTTCCCACCGGTCCAGTCCAATTCACAATTCCTCCATGCTGTTGCTGGCTCCACCCCTTCTGAACACCTACTAGAGAGGAGATGCATGCATCCTCAACCCTCACAGATATCTTATGCCTACACCCCAAAACTCACATACATGCGATATAATGTAATGCTGATGTTTATCTCATCTACTCTCTCACTCACTTTTCCTTGTGTAAAATCCTTTAACCAGTCCTCTTCTGCCACCGCCACCACCGCCTCTCTTTTGCCCCCGCAATTCCATCATGCCCCCTCTCCCCATGGGACAGCCTAGTCTCGCCTTCACGCTCACTTTGCACAGTTGATTATTTATGTTCTGCAGAGAGGAAGAGTCACAGAAACTATTTAGTCTACTATCAGAGAACATCAGCTCTGGGAGTTCTGTATTTCGTCAAACAGAATGTGCCTGACAGATGTGTTATGAAGGGCGGCCAGCACAGAAGGTCTGTCGGCCATCTCCAGAGCCAGGCGCTGGTTCTTCAGCGAGGCTGCAGTCTGCTGGTTCACTGCGGCTGTGATGTCCATCACATCTGCCGGCTGATGCTTCAACAAACTGGTGAACTTCAGGGAGGAGAATCACACCACATTACAGTGGATGTACTGTAAACAAATGTATCTCTAGACTTCATTTCGATAATAGCAGGAGTGCAAGACTAATTCTCACCGGTCATGCAGAGAGACGGTGCATGTGCTGCTCAGGATGATCTTTTGGGAATCCTGAGGATTCATTTTCACATCCAGCTTGCGGTGTACAAGTCAGACTTTCAGACAAACATATGCTAAAAAGGCAGAATGAGACGTGAAATTAGTGTTGACATCTAACTTTACCCTAAAGTCATAATTCTAAGCGTATGTCTGGGTCTGAGCTAATTCAGCAATCAACCGATTTGCACGGAACAAATTTAGCAAACATTTGAACGTGCAAAATTTAACAGAAAAGTCGCATACTTTAATAGTTATACTATAAATATCACTTATAAAATCGCGTTTATTGATTTACCAACATTCACGTTAGCATCAATGCAGGCGCACAGCACAACGTTACTTCAAGTCGGATGTTTTTGTGCCAGGTCCCAGGTGTGCGGAGTTTGGGACAGCAGTGTTTCACCCCCCGCTGCCGTGGTTCGGCTGAATGTTTACCGCCCTCTACCGGACAGAGCGGCACATGGACGCTACAATCTGCACTTATTTTATTCTATTTTTAATTAATTATTAAAATGTGACATGGATAATATTTTTGTGTTTTATTTTTTTTTATTTCCCTGTTAGAGTGATGTTAGATGTTTAAGCCTTAAGAGAAACATTTATCAGTTGGGTATCATATTTAATTCACATTTGTACTGTAAAAAAAAAAAAAAAAAAAAGATCATACATTTTTCATCAATCAAAATCAAAAAGACCCAGTTAAGGGTTTCTTATTGATCCGTAGTATTATTATTCATACATAAGATGAAATCTAAACGGATTTTAATATTCCTAAATTAAGATTTTTCACTATACAAGTCAAGTGAACAGGTAAAACAACCTGGTTTTTGAGCAGGGTTAGTTCTTGTTACTTCACTTTTACTTGCGTTCTACAGAATTTTAAAATGATTTCGAGCAGGAACCAATAACACCATCGCACGATATTCTTTTGACAAAGTTTTACTTTTTATTGTATTTAATTTTTTGCGCACCGATTTATTGCCTATTAATATTTATTTATGTTTGTTTGTTTTACAATGCAATAAATTACATTACATAATTGTGGTCGTTGGACTTTGTCTCCGTTTCAGATTTCAGTTTTACTGCGCTTTATTTTACCTCTACATTTGTGTCGCCAGGGGAGTTACCTCTCTCTCTCTCTCTCTCCCTCTCTCTCTCTCTGTGCATAAACGATCAAGTACCGCGAGCGAGTCAGACGTGCGCGGACATAGGCTACACAGAAGCGTACGCACGTGACACTTAACTCCATTGTAAGTAGTCCTTAATATTGACTTACATGAATTTGTTGTTTGTGTTTATGTATTCAGTAATTAATAGTTGTGTCAGTAACTATATACGGTCTCAGAAAGAGTGAAACCGAATAAATACGTGTCTGAGTCAGGAAGTAACTGTTCGGCGTTTACCACACAAGTTGAGAGTGATGGACACGTCTGTTATGGGATATCGTATCATATCAGTTTATTTGTTTAGTAATAAGTACAGTTACATTGAATTGAGTTTTCATACTTAAACGTTGGTCTGTTTTTGTGTATCTGCCTATTAAAAATGAAATTAAATCCTATTCTCCACATCACCTGTGCAGCAATGCTAGTCTGAATGCCCAGTTCTGAGACCTGTGCTTACATTCTTGTACTTGTGTACATTATCTGTATTGCTTTACAGTGACCCCAAAAGTTTTTGGACATTTTTACCACACTTGAAAAGTTTGACAATCAACTTTTTGTGTTTTGAGTGAAAACTGCTTGTTCTTTCATTATTTCCTTAAAACAAGTACCACATGGTTTTATGTTTATATCCAATGTAATGGCATTCATACATTTTTAAGTGTTGCTGAAGTGTCCAGGCCACATTCATGTACCATTTTTCTTTGCGTCTCTTCTAAATTAGTGGGAGCAGAATGTCTGTGAATGCGCCCAGCAGCAGTGATGCATGTTTAAGCATCGTTCACAGCCTGATGTGCCACCGCCAGGGAGGAGAAAATGAGAGCTTCGCCAAACGTGCCATCGAAAGCCTGGTAAAGAAACTCAAAGAGAAAAGAGACGAGCTTGACTCCCTCATCACTGCTATCACCACAAATGGAGTTCATCCAAGCAAGTGTGTCACCATACAAAGAACGCTGGACGGACGTTTACAGGTCAGAGCTCTACCGGCCCACATCATCTGTTTTTGACACTTATTAATCATACTTAATCAAAATCAGACAATGTGTAATCTGGAGTAACAGTTCACAGTATGTAAGGTCATGCTAAACAAGCGTCTACCCTGTTGAAATCTAGTTAGCTATGTTAATTCAGCTGGTATGGAGCTGGTCTGTCTGGACAACCAACATATATGTATGAGAAACTTTACTGCTAAAAGAATTCAACCAAAAATGATCAGTGACTTATGATGATGCTGGTTGACCGAGGAAGCAAGTTAATCTAGTTAAGAAGTCTGATAGGGAGACGGGCATCCCAGCCTGGGTACCAACATTAAAAACAAGTCATATACAAGCCAGTGTTGTTATTTTGAACTAAAACTATTTTAAAAATTGATAATTGAAATAAGGATTAAATAAAAATATGAAATAAAACACTTTTTAAAAATTATACAAAATTGTCTTAACTGAAAACAGAGTAACAGAGTGAAGTTAGGGCAGTAGGTTGAAGTACTAAAATGATTAAAACTAAAACTGAAATAAAATGAATTAAAACTAAATAGATATATATATTAAAAAAAATCTAATAAAAAATGACAAAAGCATGTAACAAAATTATTAAAACTGAAACTAAAATTAAAATGAAAGCTGAAAAAATACAAATAAAAGCCAATTCAAAATAATATGAATGCTATAATAGTATATAGATGATACATAATTAACACTGAAACTCGCATGCTAAGCAATGCTGTTTTTTTTTTCAGCAGGGTAATAGATTGTATACCAGACTGTAGGTATCATCTTACACATAAATTGGCTGTTATTATGGAAAAGAGCAATCATTTTTCAGTGTTAATTATTTCTCCGAATGTGACTGACATTGTGTAAACAGGGTATGTGGCCAGTTCTCCACTTCAAATGAACTCTGAACATAAACAATATCAAATAAAGCTCCCGCAAGTCAGCGTTAATTACATGTACATTAGCAATTTTTTCCTAGAGGTTCCATGCTGCTTCCATGTGTCATCTACATCAAATGCATCTTCAAGAACATAACTAACTGAAATAGATTCACCTAAAGAGCCAGTCAACCCAAAAAGCATGCATAAACACTTTTACCAACAAATAAACAGTCCCATCATATTGTAATGTTTTTTAATACAGTGTGACATTTTGTTATGTGATCAGTTTTCACATTTAAGACCAAAAGTCTGGCAGACTTTCACCTCTGCTGCATTTCTAACCATCAGAGGAGGAGAATCGAGGTATGAGTGATGTTAACATGGAATCTTTTCTCCCAAAATAGTCATTTCATGATTTGAGAGAGAAGAGAGGCCTGTGGAGAGCGAGACAGAGAGTTTTCCCTTCCCCCAGCTGTAGACGGGGAGAGAGGCGGGTGGAGGGCGAGGAAGGGTTGTTTTGTCTGAAACACAGGAAAGGGGCGGGGCCAAGCTTAAGCCTGTCTGTCTCTCAGTCTGTGTATGTGGGAGCGAGACGTCAGTATTTGAAGCATGAGTGCAATGTGTTCAAGTAGGACATTTATGCAACCAGTTGTAAATGCATGTGTGCATCGGTATGGATTTGAGCTGAACTCTCTGTTTCATGTCAAGCGCAGCTATTAGGGTTTGTTAGTGGACAAATGCAATGTTTGTGAAATTGAGAGAGTTCTGAGAGTTTAATATGGTGCTCTGTCTGTGTGTGAGTTTGTAAAAGTAATGGGTTTGGCAGCGGACCAGCTCTGTCTCTGTCTGTGCTCTGACTGTCTCCGCTTTGACTCGCTCAGGAAGGTCAGTCTCCTGGGTGGAGAATTGTAAGTCATTCCAATAACAAATGAAGTCACAGTGTGTTGCCACTCACACATGATTTAGAGAAGATGGTCTGACACCAGAGTCACCAGAGTTCTCTGTACTTTTTATCTTCTGTGTTCCTTTCTGATAGAGCATCCCTGACTTCAGACCTGTCCATCCATGCAAAAGTTTGACCGTTCTAAACTCTTTGTCTAGTTAATAGTTCATATGAATTCATTGTGAAGTAGTAACAAAAGCTTTTTAAATTCCTTAGAATCAAAATTTAGATGTATACCTGTAGCTTGCCTTGTTTAGATACAAAAAAAATGACCTCAAATGATCTTATCTGATGTTATCTAATATAATATACAATATAATTATGGTGTAAATGTATCTCTAAAACATATTTTATTTAAAACTAAATAGAACTAGAAAGAAATGAGTACAAATATAGACCTATAGGGGCAGTAAGATTTTGATTCAGTTAGAAGGATGCATTAAATTGACCAAAAGCGACAGCAAAGAAAAAAAAAATTATATTTTTACATTTTTGAATATTCTATACATCAAACAATCAGGAACATTTTCCACAAAAGTTTCCACAAAAATATTAAGCAGCACAAATGCTTTCAATATTGATGATAATAAATGTTTCTCGAGCACCAAATCAGCATATTAGACTGATTTCTGAAGAAAGACTGGAGCAACGGCTGCTGACACTTCAGCTTTTCCTCACAGGAATAAATTACAATAACACATTATTAAAGTAGAAAACGGTTATTTAAAATTGTAATAATATTTCTCAGTATTACTGTTTTTATTGAGTATAAGAGACTCACCCCGAACTTTTAAATGGTCGAGGCATAAAGAACATTTTAGCTAATTCACTTGACATTCTCTGAATAAATCATTCATGACATTAATAGTAATTATTATTTTGAGCTCTAATTTTTACATTGGTTTTATAATTAAGGTCTGATAAACAGAGATGAGTAACCATAATTGTCACATTTTCCAGTTGTGTTTTACATCACATTACAGCATCAGTCTACTATTTCGTTTGGCAAAAAGTGTAACAAGCTCATCTATTTCTAAGCCATTAGTTATGTCTTTCTCGTGAGCCAAAGTCATCAAATTCATTTTTCTCTCTGAGAATAGTTCTTTGGAATGGTGTTAGGAGGAGGAGGGTGGAGAATGAATATGATACTGAGGATAAGCGATTATCAGTGCATGCACTCCAGAAAATGCTCCGGTCAGTGCAGTAATAATTACACTTAATAGATAAAAGGAGATCAAAATGATGAACAAAAATTTCAACAGAATATAGAGAAGTCAGTAAGTAAAAAAATCAGCAGGTCTTTTCTTTGCTGAGTGTTCATAACTCAATTGCATGTAACTTAAACGAAAGAACATACAAGCCTCAGATACAGTTGACAACCCCATAAAGCTGTGTAATTTTTTTGATAATTTCTTTAATTAAGAATACATAATGTTGTGATTACTCCTCAGGTGGCTGGGCGGAAAGGTTTCCCTCATGTCATATACGCTCGTTTGTGGCGATGGCCGGACCTTCACAAGAATGAACTCAAGCATGTCAAGTTCTGTCAGTATGCATTCGATCTGAAGTACGATAACGTGTGTGTGAACCCCTACCACTATGAGCGCGTGGTGTCCCCTGGGATTGGTGCGTATGTTACTAAAAACACAAACTATGAAACTAACTAAACATTTTTCATCACTTTTATCATTTTACAAGGAAATATTCTGATAAAGAATAGGCAATGAATATTTGACGCTATATTTTTTCTTTCTTCTCAGTTGGATTCAGTTTGCCAAACACAGGTGAGTGGAGCGCTGAGTAAATAGTGGAGGACATTAGCACTATTTTTTCTTCACATGTGAAAGAATGTCTCAAGCATTCATCCTGGCTAATTGCTGATGGCCCTGATCGCTGCGCTGCTGGCAGCCAGCCTTTAATCAGACAGAGACTGCCATAAAATGTGTCAGATCAAGACATGCAAGGACTTGCCTTGCAGTGAAAGAGACAAACAGGGACAGGAGTTTGGAGAGGAGCTCAAAGATGTTTTGACACTCATTCTCATCCCTCAGGCAGGCTGATAAAAGAAGAGCACATACATGACTGCATCCAGATGGAGGGTCCGTCAAGTATGACCTTACAGCAAGACCATCATCCTCCAGATCACTACAGTCCACAGCCGCTTAGAATGATGTCCCCAGAGCTGCCTCAGCGGACCACTTCCTCGGTCACTCTCTACCCCAGCCTGCCCCTCTCTCCACCCTGTAAGTACAGCAAAGCAGGGGGTAAGGGGTTTTGTTGCAAAGCAGTGTTGGCAGTGTTATCATAGAAATGAATGTAGTAAATATGTTTCAATGCAATTAAATGAATTGAACTAAAACCATCTAATTGCATTATGGGACATTTAATAAGCTTTTCTTTTATTTAAATTATTATTTTTTATTATATTGGATTGATTGATTAACTGATAATAAATGGGGTGTGCATATAATTTTTTTTAAATCAAAATCTACTAGTTGGTGTTTTACCTTAGCAATTGAAAAACAAACTTTAAGTTGACATGCTGTCTTAAAAAAAAACAAATAATGTTTTTATTATGAGATAATAAATCATTATCGATCTTGTTCTCTCTCTAAAGCAAGTGCATCCAGGTTGTCAATGCAGGCGGAACATCCTGAGGGACTGTTACAGATCGCATCCCCAGCGGGACGGGCCTTGACCTCCAGCTCTCCACCTTCTACCCCAACACACACACATGCACCCACACACAGCCAGCCTTCTTCCCAGCAGCCTTCCGTCAGCCAGAGTGAATACAGCACCTCAAAGCACACGCAGACACAGGAAACTTACCACAGTGAGTCCTTTTTATAAATCACATAGGGTCATGCATTGACTATTGACCTTGTTGAGTTTTATTATCAAGACTTTACAAGTTGTATATGTTTGTAAGGCAGTTCATCTGTATGACATTATCAGTGAAAGACTGATCTATGAAATCAGTATGAAGTCATATTAAATGTGTTTATTTTTAAACATCTCAGCAACAACCTGGACAGGGACCAGCACAGCCTCCTATACTCCTGCTGGACCACAGCAGAATGGGCGGAGTCATCAGCAAGCCCCTCCCCCTCACACTAGCCACTTCTGTATGTACATTTACATGTCATGGCAACACGTTTTTGTAAAATATAGATAATAATTGTAAAATAATTTAATAATCTCATGTAATATATAAAATATATAATGCATAATATATATAATATATTGTAACAAACAGTCCACTGAAGGCGAGTTTAAGAACTTAAGTGAACTTAAGTGAACTTAAGTGCAGCTTTATTTCAAAAGTAATCCAAAATACTAACATAACCCAAACGGAGACTTGACTTGGCATGAACAGACTTGACTCACCAACAGCAGGTTTCAACATCAATACTCGACAGGAGGCAGTGGCAACATGAGGGCTATTTATATCAAACAACATGGGTCACATGACAAGAACCAACCAATGAGAGACAGGAAACATGACTAACACAACCAATGAGAACATGACACATGAACCAAATAACCAATAGCAGGATAACATGAGGGTAAGGGAATCACATGACTAGACAGGAACTATGACAAGGCAAAAACCCATATATATATATATATATGGGTTTTTGTTCCTTGTTTTCCTTGTTATTCAAAACAGAATATATATATATATATATATATATATATATATATATATATATATATATATATATTCTGTTGTTCAAAATTTTAAAAGTACGATTTAAAATATATTTTATGAAAGACATAACTTATGTTCACAAAGACTGCATTTGTTTTATAAAAAAAAACAGTAAAACATTAATATAGTGAAATATATACAATTTATAGTAATCATTTTCTATCTTGATATTTTTAGTCTACTTTAAAATGGAATTTATTTATGTGATGGCAAAGCTGAATTTGATATTCTAAAAAAAAAAAAAACTCTTTCCGACCCCAAATTTTGAACAGTATTGTATATAAATAATATATAAATACATAATATGTATCAAAAATGTTTCATGAAATGTAATGCATTTTGTAATTGTTACATAGATTTTTATCATCATAATGATTATATACAATGATGGCTCTCTATGTAATGATATAAATCCCTAGTTCTTCAATGAAACTCTAAATGGCACAGACTGATGGGTACTTAACGTAACTAATGATATTTACAGCATTAAACTATTTGGCACAAGCTGATTGGTTCATATGCACACGCAGCCAATGAGCTTGCTGCTTTACATTTAAATGGCTGGTTAGCATCCACTTGAGAACTTTGCAGCGCATTTTCAAAATTCCTTTGAAACCCTCCACCTTCCCCAGCTCCACCTGTATAGGTCTGCTACGGGTTATTTTATATGCTATTTGTGCAGCAGCAGTATGTCTTAAATGCTCACGGCACTGTATCACCATATTCATTGGCAGTAGCAAGTTCCTGTACTTGCTTGCAGCAGCAGCAATAATATACAACAACAGCAATAACCAACAGCAGCAGCAATTCAGCAGCAGTGTAGCAGATCTATTCCCCCAAGACCAAATACGTTAACATTGTCATAACCATTACCATGCTAAAATCTTCAAAGAGTTGTCATGATAGAAATATAATTATATAATAGAAATAAATGTATACATCTCACTTTAATTTTTGTCATCATTGTATCATTTTGTTTTTAATTGTGTTAATGTTATTTTTATACTGTTATCAGGGTCTCAGCATCACACACCAGCCTCATACCCTCAACCAGTTTCTAACCATCCAGGTACAACACACACACACACACACACATTTACATAAACCACACTCTGTATTAAATTAGTGTGTCATTTGTTTGTGCACTGCAGGCCCAGAGTTCTGGTGCTCAATCTCTTACTTCGAGATGGATGTGCAGGTCGGGGAGATGTTTAAAGTTCTAGCCAACTGTCCTGTGGTGACAGTGGATGGATATGTGGATCCCTCAGGCGGGGACCGCTTTTGTTTGGGTCAGCTTAGCAATGTTCATCGAACTGATGCCAGCGAGAGGGCACGGTCAGTGTGCATTCAACATAATACTTATACACATTCATTCATCGCTGGAGATTCAAGCTTTTGAACACCTGACATCTGCCCAACAGGCTTCACATTGGTAAAGGTGTTCAGCTGGAGTGCCGTGGAGAGGGGGATGTGTGGATGCGTTGCCTTAGTGACCATGCCGTATTCGTGCAAAGTTACTACCTGGACAGAGAGGCAGGGAGAGCACCAGGGGATGCCGTTCACAAGATCTACCCAGGAGCCCTCATTAAGGTACACCTTTAATGACATCACTTTTTAGCACTGATTTCTTCTTTGCAATTAAATCAGACGTCAAAACCAGGGGAACAACTTTGGGCCAGACAACTCTTTTTGAAATTGTTCCAGAAAGCAAGCATAATCAGTAAAGTTAAGCATAAAGTTGTAGACAAGGACTGAAATATCTGGATCAGTAAGTGTTTGTTGAACTAAGAGCAGTTTGTTCCCCTTAGGTGTTTGATCTTCGTCAGTGTCACAGGCAGATGCAGCAGCAAGCGGCGACTGCGCAGGCAGCTGCGGCTGCACAGGCTGCAGCAGTGGCTGGGAACATCCCGGGGCCTGGCAGTGTTGGAGGAATCGCTCCAGCCATCAGTGAGTTGCTGGTCCCAAAAGCACTGATTTTCCAGTTATGTGATCACTATTTTAACAATCTTGTTAACTTTTCCTAAAACCCAAAGACTGTTTTGTTTACTCTGTGGTGCCAGTCTTTCCTGAACTGCTTTTCATCAGCAGTGCACTGAATATACATCCCCACAGCAAAACAAGTAATTTACCCAATTTTGTAGTCTGAATTGAACGTGATGTGATGAAAAACATGTGTACAGCATAATAATGCCAATGCAGTTCATTTGGAGAATCAAAAATATACAGCATGACCAGTGTATTGTGATTCATGAACAAATTACTTTTATGAACTGGTTCCTTTAGTGAATCAAAAACATAAAGTGTGACTACTGTTATTAGATTCATTAACAAATTACTCTTATGAACTAGTTATTTTTAGTGAATAAAAAACATACCAGTGTAGTCCTATTCACAAACTATTGACTCTTTTGAAGTAGTCCTTTTAACAAATTATTTAAAAGACTCATACTCCTCTATTAATTCAATAGCAATTGAACTGCATAGTTTGGACTCTTTTGATAATTATCAAAATTTAGATTTTTGTATTGTACCAAACTGTAAGGATACAATTTATTACTGAGAAAGAATTTTTATGTCAGCAAAATTAGCACTACAAGGAAAATATTCCCAAATGAATCTGAATCGAATCATGAGCTAGTCAATCAGAATCCAGCCCTCTTCTTAAAGGGATACTCCACTCCAAATTTTGTCATTAATCTCTTATTGTCATGTCGTTCCAAACCCGTAAAAGCTTCTTTCGTCCTCGGAACACAGTTTAAGATATTTTGGATGAAAACCGGGAGGCTTGTGACTGTCCCATAGACTGCCAAGTAAAATAAACTGTCAAGGTCTAGAAAAGTATGAAAGACATTGTCAGAATAGTACATCTGCCATCAGTGATTCCACCGTAACGTTATGAAGCGACGAGAATACTTTTTATACGCGAAGAAAACAATAATAATGACTTTATTCAACAAGTCGTCTCCTCTGTCTCTCCACATCACCATTTTGTAGAATATGAGCAGAACGAAAGCAGCTTACGATTTTCTGTGTCAGCCACGCTGTACAGATGCGTTGTTTTCATTCAAATCAAAGCGTAAATACACCTAGAAAACATACCCTTGTGTCACGGCTGAAACAGAAGAGCATAAGCTGTGATGCGGAGAGATATAGAGGAGATGAATTGTTGAATAAAGTTCGTGTACAAAAAAAGTATTCTCACCGCTTTATAATGTTATGGTTGAACCACTGATGGCAGATGGACTATTCTGATGATGTCTTTCATACTTTTCTGGACCTTGACAGTGCAATTTACTTGGCAGTTAATGGGACAGTCACAAGCCTCCCAATTTTCATCCAAAATATCTTAAATTGTCTTCCGAAGTTGAACTAAGCTTTTTCAGGTTTGGAATGACATGGGGGTAAGTGATTAATGACAAAATTTTCATTTTGGGGTGGAGTATCCCTTTAAAATAGTACTTGCTTCCTGTAATACACAACACTCTTCCTCATACATTTTCACAGGTCTGTCGGCGGCAGCTGGAATAGGTGTTGATGACCTGAGACGTTTGTGTATCCTGCGGCTGAGTTTTGTAAAAGGCTGGGGACCTGACTACCCTCGACAGACCATCAAACAGACACCATGCTGGGTGGAAGTTCATCTACACCGTGCCCTGCAGCTGTTGGACGAGGTCCTGCACACCATGCCCCTCGCTGACCCCGGACCTGCCAACTGACCCACAGACTGCAAAATAGACAAGCCCTGTCACAAAAACAGGGAGGACGACAGACACAGAGAAAGAGATACACACACCTACACAGGCAAACAATGACTCATAGTACCACATACACACATAAGCCTTCACACACACTGTCTTTCCACAGCCTTGGCCAGCAAAGTGCCTCTGAACTGACCAGTGTTTAGTCCACTCTTTGGTGCTGTTGACCTGGTTGTCTTGGTGACACAGACCAAAGGCCCTGCTGATGGGTTCACACTAATGGAGGTCCAGAAGAGGTGAAAGTGAGTTGGTTAAGAGGGAGAGAAAGATTCATATGATAACACGATTAATATGCTTAATCCTCAGAGACCCAGGAATGGATATTAATGATATTTTTAACCCTTTAACATGTCTGTAGAAAGCCAGTAGTTACAAAATTTACATAAAGGTATAATTTAAAACAAAATGTTGCAAAAAAGGAACACTGGGTATTTAGGGTTGTTAAATTTCACTATTTTTCAAAACACTAAATGAAAGTTTGGAATTGACAACACAATTCAGCACACAAATGTTTTTGAAAAACAATATATATCAATCAGTCAACCAGTAAGGTTAAGAAGTAATAAATACTCATATAAAAGTGTTTGCAAAGTGCAGTTCTGTGTGTGTGTGTGTGTGTGTGTGTGTGTGTGTGTGTGTGTGTGTGTGTGTGTGTGTGTGTGTGTGTGTGTGTGTGTGTGTGTGTGTGTGTGTGTGTGTGTGTGTAATTGGGTATTATGTAATTGCTTTATACAAACATTGCAGTTCTGCTGGGTCTCTGAGGGTTAAAGCTCTGACTCAATCTGATGTATCATAGTTCTTAAAGTGTCAGCTGATCTGAATGCTGAGTGCAGGCAGGATGTCCAGGAATAAATGCATTTATAAACGGCAGGACAGAAAATGTGCTGTATTCTACAAGGCAGTATATTTTATCTGAAAAATCTTGAAGTGAGACCAAAGTATGAAATGAGATCTAAGGATCTGCCGGTTTAATGACATTTGACTTATGAATGCCATAATAGTTTATAATTCAGTGATACAGAGATAAAAGTTTTGTTAACAGTGGGATTTTTGTCTGCTAAGCTATACATGAGGGAGATATTTAACAGTGCTGAACTATGTGCTAAAAGAGTCTGACACTTCATACATGCAGAAAAGCATAAGCCATGACACTGATACAGAATTACGGACACCTAGTGTTTTTTTCAAGTATTGCATTCACTCATATACAGCTTTGCATCTGACGTTTAAGCTTTATTACAAACTGTATTTTATTCAAGGATTCTGTGAGAGGATGTGCTATATTCTGAATATAATCATGACAAAAGGGAGTTACAGTAGGCAGGACGCTTCCAAGTGATGTGTTTCCTAAAATCTTTTTGCCAAATTTCTTTTGTTATTGTAGGATGTGTGTTCCAGGACCCTTATCCAACGCTGCTTCAGCCGTGACTGTATACAGAATACAGCATGCATTCTAGTGCCTTCCTGCTTCCATAAAACAATCACTACAAAATAAAAATACTAATATCCTAAATTCATTATGCATAACATACTAACAACAATCACATATAGCAACTTTCTTGGTACTTACATCACCCTTATGGCCTCATGGGATAGCAAAGGGTCCTTAGGTTGGGAATTAACAAACTTTTTTGTCAGCCGAACCCCTTTGACTTTAAATAATTACTTGAAGTACCCTCTGAGATTTTAAGTTAATATTTCAATCATTTAAGAACACGTGTGCATGTTCACAGTTTTCTGTTAACAGTTGATGGTCATATCACATGCAAGTAAAGAAATAAAATAACCCTTTTAAGTTATTTGGATTGTTTTGAGTTTAAAATTATTTTAATTTTACAATATTAGGATTTTATTAATTAATACCCTTTTCATCAACTCATGAAGCCCCTGCAGTTTTCTCATTCATGAACTCCATTATGGAAAACCCTGCAACTTTATCATGAATAGGCCTATTCCATTTTTGGACATACTGCTTATTTAACATAATGCATTTTGCATAGGGAAGTATTCATAGCCACAAAGGCTATGTGCTTTCTCATTTCTAATTGCATGTAATCTTTAAGAAAAATACAATGTATTATATGCTAAGTAGATGTAGCTGTTACAAAAAAAAAAAATTTTTAGAGATTAGAATCATGAGTAATTGTTGCAATTTATTATTTTCGGCGGATATGAAATTGCTGGAATATACAGGAGCGTACGGTGTTGGGATGCTGTCAATGAGATGCGCGCTGCTGGTGGGCGGTACTTGCGGTCAGACTCTCAATCTGACGCAGTGCATCCTTTAGCGCGCAGCATCCGACAACGGCCTGGACCGAGGACACTAGGACACCGCGTACCGTAGAGATGTAGTCAAGAATCATCCACATATCAGCTGAACGAAGGACCGTCGACATTTATTGTATATTCCACGGTTGTTATCCGGATCGCAGCGCGCCCAACCCGCAATATGGCTGAGATCACTGAAATACGCGCGGCGTACGGTGAGTATAGCGCAGGCCTGAGCCTTCCCGACACGCCTGAAATATGAATGTTACGCATTATGGATGCATTTGATCTGGTTAAGATAGCACTCATTTATGATGTGAGATTTTGGACTGCGCTTGTTGAGCTTCTTAAATCAAGACCACAACCACCATCAATGGGCTGTTGTTCAGTCATGAAGTGATTCGTTAAATTGTGATTGTGAACGTCGCCATGTTGCAAAAGTGTTTTAATGGAGAGATGGGAGCAGGAATGACGTGATGTCTATCCCGGACTGGACCCGAAGGCTCTTTGTTTGTTAATAACGCACCGCTGAGATTACAGCCTCCACCCATGTGTCCTCAAAATCACCAGCCAAAGTATAGGGGCTAGTTGTCACACGGGGAATTTATTACAAGGGCTCCATCTAAGTAACTATAAGGGTTGAGTCAAAAGCACCATTATAAAAATTTGGGAGGTTCTCTGTGCTCGTTTCAATCATTTATCTTCAAACCCTCTTATAAGAACAGTTTAACCTCAAATGAAAATTTAATTCTTTTACACACCCTTATGTCCCATAGCATATTATTTATATTGACAAAAAAATAAATTTTTTAATAAAACGTTGGCTGTTCTTTGACAGGTGCCATTTAGGGAAGCAGTTCTCAACCTCTAAGGCTCCAAGACCCCCGTTTTCTGAAGCAATATTTAGAGACACCATGTTTTTTTCCAGTCTTTCATGATTTACAGTATAAGTATTAAGGACAAAGAGTTTTTTAAAGTGTAGTATTTTGTTCTTTACCCACAATATTTACCGAAATATAATACTCAGAAAATAAGTATATTCCTTATTTTAAAAATAAACTTGTTATTTTAAAAGGATTTCATAAGACTTTACTAATTATACTCCTTCATATATCCAGGTGTTTTTATACAGTTGACAACTCTGATTCTTCTTCTTCTTCAAAAAAAAAAACCTGTTGTTAAGAGTTTTTAATAAATCTTGATTTTAGTTGTTTTAGCATATTTTATTTAAACCTTGTTTTTGCTTATTTTAAAGTTGACTTTAATGCCCCTCTGGGCCCCAGCCCTGTGGTTTAGGGTGTTTATGGTGTTCAGTGTAAACAGACAGTATATAAGTGTTGGGGATAAGAGGGTCTTCACGCCCTTTTTCAGATGTACAGTGATGGGGTAATGATGGGAGTGGCATTAGGGTTTCTTTTAAATAAATAATATTGGTATGCAACAAAATACACTGGAATTATGTGTAAAAACATTTTGTTTATTCTCTGAATTATACAAAATTGATTTCCTCTCTCCTACACCTGAATTAAGACAAATTTCTGCGAACAATTTTAGTAGAGAAGCTGAAAATGGAGTATGTTGTTCTCTGTTTTATATGTTTCACCCTAATTACTAAACTGATATGTAAATCATTATCTTTAAGGAAATGTAATTTTTAGGGCTAATTTAAAGGCGTAACTGTGTCGTGTCTGAGAGTGCGGGATAACGTGACGGAAAGGAGTGTCCTCGGATCTGATGCCAGCATCAGCTGGCACCACAGTGCCCACCTCCATCTGGCATGAGCCTCCGAGAGACGTTTACGCTCCAGACACAGCTTCGTTGCCCACTCTCACTATGGGCTGTACATGTATTCAAAGAGCAGGCACCGTGTGCTTTGGGTGATGTGCAGAGTCATATAGGATTTACACTATAGGACATTGTTTAGAATCCTGTAGGACAATATTGAGTGTAGAAAACAATTTCTTCGCCAATTTTTTTTTTTTTTTTTTTTTTTTTACAATGGTGAATCTTATCTTGTTTGAGATAGGACCAGCTAATCTGTGATTCATTATTAATGAAATAAAAACGCTTTGGGGAACAGCTCTTCCTGTGAAACGAAAGATTTCTCTTTTTAGTCAGCTTTCTCGCAATAGCAAGCATGATTCAGATTTGCCTCCATCCAATCAACAACCAAAGCACTGATTTTTATCTTTTTGATAATCCGTTTCACTTGAATGTACATCAGAATATGTAAAAAATATGTCGCTACTTGCATTACATAACGACTTTAAATGGGACAAGATGAAGGTTTTTCTAGATGTTTTTGCTGCATCATTCTGATGTGACATATCCACACTGAGACCACAGTGCTGGAATAACTGGCAGTACTAATTTCTGTCAGGGTTGGTAAATTAATGTCTTGAATTGATTACACCGCAGTAGACTGTGAATTGCCTTTTTCTGGTATGGGAAAGTCAGAGCACACATCATTTAACTCATCGTCCTCAGCCACAGACAGTAATTTAGCAGATTCTTTTCATCTGAAGGATCTTACAGTCTACTAATTTTCTTCCTCAAGGGCATAACATTGATAGGGCATTTTTTTGCAGCACTCACAGGTTTCTTCTTCCTGCAGTGTTTTAACTAGCAATGAGTTTATCATTAAGCTACCAACACCCTAGACAGATGTATCTCTGGTTTTTGATATTCGATCACTCTACCATGTCCACAGTCTAGACACACCTGTCAGGGCTCTAAAAGGGTGTTATTTTGATTTATATCCTGAGAAATACTGAGTATGCCAAGAATTCAGTCATTGATATGTCATTGAGAGGTCAGAGGCTTTTGTACTATCAGTACATTGATTAAAAATGTAAGCGAAACTGTGTACATGTGTGCGTGAGGTGGGTGTCTATCCTCTTTGTTTCCATGTGGTTTTGGTTCATATGTGTATATGCCCCATGGGATGTTTCCAGGCATTTGGAGCAGCTGTTTTTTCGGAGCCTGCCAAGTCTTGCATCATCTAGCAAGTGGGGTGAGGGTCTTTGTGTGGGGTTGGATGAGAGTGATGGAGCAAAGAACAACAGACTGGGTGGAGCGCTGGCAAATATCTTTTTCTATCTGCCTCACGCTTTTGGCTGTAGCTCCATCATGCTGTTCTTTCTGGGCTGTGATGACTAGACTCATCTACTTATTAGATTTTTTGCTGCCTTCTCTTCTTTTCTGAATCTTTGTCTTCATTCATCACAAAACTGCCACTAAAACTGCTGACCTAACATCTGATCTCATAAGTTAGGTCACTTTGACCTACTTACATTGGTAATGTAACATACCATTAAATGTATTTACACCCCAATGACAATGGCAAACACTTTGATACAGCTTTTCCACAGAACCAAGTGTAAATAAACCTAGACAAGAGTTTTCAATATTTCATAGCTGTGTTGCTGTAGCGTGAGACCGGATGCAGTCGTCGCTGTGTGGGATGGCTGTGTTCCTCTGCATGTGCGGGTGGAGTGGGCAAGAAGTAGATATAGAGCGAGTCTACTGTGAGATTGTCAGTGTCTGCATGTTCTGAGCTTTTGTGCTTTAACTAGAAAGACTTGTTAATTCTTTTCGATTCAAGCTTGGGAACATCTTCAGGTATGAATACGCTGTGGGTGAATGTAGATAGATGTGATTGAGTTGTTCATCAGTCAGTTTACTCTTCTGTCTCTGTTTTTCTCCTTTAGATATGTCTCCAGTGCTGGCGGGGTTTATCGGTGCCGGTGTGTTGGTCGTTGTAGTCATTGCATTAATCTTTTTGTGGACTTGCTGTCAGAAACATTACAACAGGACAAACTACAAGCTCCATGGAATCCAATCGGAACAAAGTGATCCTCTCACAGACCCACCGTACAGGTTTATTCACATGCTGAAAGGAATGAGCATCTACCCCGAGACGCTTACCAGCAGCAAGAGGATCATACGAGTGGCACGCCAGGCCAGATCCCAGACCCCCGACGGGGCTCAAAGCAACAAGGGTCACCCAGTGGTGCTGGTAGATATGGATTCGGCAGCAGAAAGCGGCCTGTTGGGAGAGAAACAAATGCAGATGAGGCTCGGGGAAAGTGGCCATGAGGTTCCCAAGCTGGAGAGGGAACTTCCTGTGCATGCGGATTACAGCTGTATGGACAGCAGCTCTGCCAGCAGCAGTCAGACCTCCAGTACTACGGTTTCCAGCACAGCCACACCCTTCACCCCCGCAGAAGAGCCCAGCCGAGGAGATCTCAGCATCGCAATCGATTATAACTTCCCTAAGAAGGCCTTGGTGGTCACCATCCTGGAGGCTCGGGGGTTACCGGCTGTAGAAGGCCATGCGGGCAGTGCCGACCCCTATGTGAAGATGACCATTCTTCCCGAAAAGAAACATCGCGTTAAGACTCGGGTCCTGAGGAAGACTCTGGAACCTGCGTTTGATGAGACCTTCACATTTTATGGCGTGCCGTACAGCTCCCTGTCGGATCTCACTCTGCACTTCCTGGTGCTGAGCTTTGACCGCTTCTCACGAGACGATGTGATCGGGGAGGGTGGTTGCGTTGGGATGTGTGGTGTCGAGTACAGGCCAAGTTCATATTACGCAACAGATCACAAAGAGAAGTATGCAGGTGAGAAAGAGCAAAACACCAGAAAAAACACATATAGCCAAAACTCAAGTCTATCCTATAGTACAGTGTTCAAATTCAGATTCTGAGTATATTGTATAGCACAATGCACTGCATTATATACATGCAGCATAAAAAAGAAAGAATCAAAAGCAAGAATAAGAATTGTTTTTAAATTTATAATCAGCGTTGGGAAAAGTTACTTAAAAAGTAATGCACTACAATATTGTGTTATTACTTTTAATGGTAAGTAATGTGTTGCATTACTTTTTAAATCTGGGCTGGGTTTACTTGTTTTTAATATAAAATGTTATATGTTTGGCAAATATTAAAGCACTTAGCAATAAAAAAAAAATGAAACAAATGTTATGTTTATCTTAAGTAATTTTTCCTTAATAGTATGGTTAGGGTTAAATGAAATACATACAGGATATTTGTGTTATTTAACCTATTTAATTATTGCAGGTTTGCGTCTTTTTCTGGGTTCGCCTTTTACTGTTTTTATTAATTTTAAGGAATACCGAATCAGTTTTTTTGCAAGTGAGATGAGTAAATGCATGATCACATTTAGGGCCAGATTTACTAACAGCTTGCGCCAGCGCAAACCATCTTTTGCTGTTAAAAAAGTACTGTCAGGATTTACTTAAGACGCGTAGTGAAGAATTACCACTGAAAAGGCGTGGACAGTCATTTTTGTGCCTGACCTTGTTGAATATGCATTTGTAGGAGTTTCCCTTTTAGACGCAAAATTTATGGGAGGAGAGTATTAAAATGAATCACAAAACGCGATTTACTAAGATTTGCGCTCGTCAAATTACTAGTATTTACGCCATTATTTAATGTCCAAAAAAAGCATGTCTTAAACTATTTTGCGCCTGTTTTGTAAGTAGATCACCTGCACCTGATGAGCATCGGCTCTACTACGCTTTTTTAATTTGCACTGCGCTTGGTATATTGCATTGGTCAATATGTAAATAAGATGTTGCGTCTGTTTTTTTTATTTGCGCATTGTCAATAAATCACTCGCAGAAATTTCCCCGACCATCAGCACTGTTTTGAAATTGCAGACTCGCGCTAATTTGCCCTGTTTAGTAAATCTAGCCCATAGTCTAGAACTACAGTAACCATCATGTTTACACAGCACACACAATGCCTCTGCACTTACTCCCAATTTCTCTCAACATGTGGGCAGGAGAACTGTCAGTCAATAAATGAGAAAACAAAGTAAGTGGCGTTACTTATTTGAAAAAAGTAACTCCGATATTTTCTTGTAAATTAAAAAGTAATGCATTACTTTACTAGTTACTTGGAAAAAATTTATCTGATTACATAACTCGCGTTACTTGTAATGCGTTACCTTCAACATTGTATATAGTATATAGTGTAAAAAAAATAGATATTTATAACAATTTAATAATAACAAGAAATGTAACAATTATTTCCTGCATTCAGTTTGTGCTGGCATTGTTTGACTGATTCAACTGGGTTCTTTTTATAAGTCTGACACTTGTATGAGCTCAGCAATGAATCACCGTGCATCACTGTCTCATCCTCCTACTGCAGATTGTAGTCACTGATAAATGTGCTTATCCTCCTGCTCACACTGAGTGGGTTTAGATGATGAGTAGACAATCCAGTTGGCACATACATGAAAGCCTCTTCGTGCCTCCACACAGAAACTAAGCTGTGAAGGTAAACAGAAAACAAGTTTTTAACAAGTCATCAGCCCACTCAGTTTGTACTTATTATTAATGCATCTGATCAGTTCCTTTGCTAATGCACCATGTATTGAAGATCTGCTATCGCATTATCACTTTCCTGCTTATGCTGCAGTTCTTCCAGTGCTGTTGAGGTGCTTAGTGAACCTGGGGATATTCTTACATGTATTGTAATGTTGATTCAAGTCAAAGAGGTGTATTCAATAATTATGTTGTCTTAAATACTTTAACTTGTTGTCTTTTTAAATCTTTGTGTCTGTGTATTTGAATTTCTGCAGTGTGTGAGCCGTGGAGAGCTGCTGGTCTCTCTTTCCTATCAGCCTGTTTCTCACAGACTGAGTGTGGTGGTGTTAAAAGCAAAACACCTTCCAAAACTGGACATCACTGGCTTATCTGGAAGTAAGTGTACATTTAAATAATTTTTATTTTATTTTTTTAGAACGCTTATTTAAAAGTTTTGGGATCAGTATGATTTTTTTATGTTTTTAAAGAAGTCTCTTATGCTCACCAAAGCTGCATTTATTTGATCAAAAAATTAGTAAATCAGAAATACTATTGCAGTTTTCTATTTGAATATGTTTTAAAATGTAATGTATTCTTGTTGGCAAAGCTAAACCAGAGCTATTACTCTTGTCTAATATGCTAATCCAGTGTTCCAAAATACATTTCTTATTATTATCAATGTTGAAAACATTTGTGCTTCTTAATATTTTTGTGGAAGTGGTGATACAGTACATGTTTTTCAGGATTTTTGATGAATAGAAAATTCAAAATAACAGCATTTAAAAAAAAAAAAAGATTTATTTGTAACATCATAAATGTCTTTATTGTCAATTAAATTGATTAAAAATGCATTAAAAATACTGATATTTAAAAAAAGTCAGACCCTACAAAACAAACTTTTGACAGAGTATATTTATATAGAGTATATATACAGAGTATATTTACCAAATAACATTATTTTGAAAATTATAATACAAAAAAATTATGTAAAATTACAATATTTTTAAAAATATAATTTTTACATCTCACCTAAGTATCTAATGTAATGACTCATTTTGTGTCCCAGATCCGTATGTGAAGTTGAATGTGTTCTATGGCCACAAGCGCATTGCCAAGAAGAAAACGCATGTGAAGAAATGCACGCTCAATCCAGTCTTTAACGAATCCTTCATCTATGACGTGCCGGCTGAGCTGCTGCCAGACATCTCTATTGAGTTCCTGGTCATGGACTTTGACCGCACTACTAAAAACCAGGCCTTGGGACGCCTGGTACTCGGCGCAAACAGCCCCTGTCCCTCGGGAGCCGCCCACTGGCAGGAGGTCTGCCAAAACCCACGGCGCCAAATCTCAAAGTGGCACACGCTCAATGAATATTAGAGCTTCACCACAATCTCTCCGCACACATGTTCAAACACAGGCTCACAGGAAACATTTAATAATGAGAGAGAGAGAGAGTTCTGGGAAAATATGCCTTTTTGTTACCGTCACTACATGGAAGGTAACTGATTATCAGGAGGACTTGTAAAAAAATAAAAAATAAAAGAAAGACTTAAGCCATCTTTTACGTCATTGCTAATGCGATGATGGGCCTCAGAAATGAATCTTTTTAAAGTACACATTTACTTTCTCACTCAGTTGCTCACATATAAACAGACATATACACAAACACGCCGCCTGAACACAAACATACGTGAGAAATAATAAACGAGACCAAAATAACAAAACATATTGACTGTTAGGATTTTATGAGGTTTGGGATTCTGTAACTGTCCTAATTAAACTTAACGCATGTCTTGACGCTCCATATTTCACTCTAGAACAGGACACTGTGTGGATGCTGGCGCACATTAAACAGGCTCTTTTTTGGAGGCATCTGATTTCTGGAAGTTTGTGGAAGGAGTTTGGTTTAAAGGAGCTTGTGACGAGCGTCTTCTGATATGTACTGATTCTCCACAGTCTGAGAAATGCACTGAAGTGATACAGAGGTTGTAAGATCTACGCTGAAGTATAAATTGTTCTGTTATGCTTTGGCTGGAGATGTTTTGGAGATTCCTGCTGTGACACATTCTCCACAGCTACAAGTTGAGTCATGTGATTGTACAACAATAACCCTATTGGCGGCACTCTGGCCCTGATTTATTGCTTGTGCAATGATTTCATCATGTACTTTGAATAAATCTGGCCCTGAACAACTTAAATCTGCACTGCTATGCTACAAACTCACTCTGAATGTCACTGTCTGTATGAATTTCACACACCAGAGCTTCACTTCACATAAAACAGTGCCTCACTGTTTCGTAGATTGTACTAGCCATTGTCATCAGATTGCCTTTTTAAGATGGATTGGATTCACTTTCATTTGAAACCCTGTGTGATGTAGAGATAGACAAAGAGGTGTGTTCATAGTTTGGAGCTGGAAAGCTCTGGTATATTGCGGGGTCGTTCTGAGCCCTCTGATATGATGTTTGGGAAATGGAAGGATATGTAGCATTTTATCATTTTTAGTTCATAAAGTCAAGAGGGAAGATACCTCCTTCACCTCAGTTTCACTTGTTTGTCTTATACCACTTTGTCACATCTCTCTTTTATGATGAGAACCTGTAAAGTCATGATCTGCCAGTGTGCCTGCCGATAGCCTGGGCCTTTATCTCTTGATTGGTGCTCCTCACTGTTAATTTACCAAGTCTGAGGTCTGAATCTGGCATAGAGTGTACTGTGTTTCATATGGCATTAGAATTAAGATTGGGAACCAAAAATCTGAAAGAAAAAAAAATATTGGAAACAAATGACATTTATCTCCATTAACGATTAACGATCTTGCATGTGCAATTTTTGCTAACATTGTATTAAAAAATTCGGACAGTTAACTGTTTTATAAATTAACTACACAATTTATTCAGCAGTGACATAAAAACATCGCTTCTGAATTTACAGCGTGAAACATATAGAGAGCCCAGTGTACCCCAATTACAGAATAAATGGCTCATCATTCGGTCCTTGTATTGAATCAAAACCATACAGTGTGACCAGTGTAATATGAATCTTAAACAAATAATAAGTCCGATTTTTTTAATGAATCAAAAACATACAGCACAGTCTAGTGTGACTCCCAAACATGACTCTAATTAGGCAGTTTTTACTGAATAAAAATCATTTAACACAACCAGTACACTAGGATACAAATGAATCTAATGAGTCGGCTCTTTTTAATGTATCGAATACACAACACAACTACAGTACACACTCTTAAAAATAATGGTTCTTTATGATTGATGCATTGATGGTTCCGTGAAGAACCTTTAACATCCATGGAACCTTCCATTGCAGGAAGGTGGAAAAATGTTCTTTAGATTATTAAAAATTATCTTTACGTTACGTTTCTTTTTAGAAATGTTCACTTGAAGGTTCTTTGGGGAACCAAAAATGGTTCTTATATTGCATTGCTGCAAAACCCCCCTTTTGGAACCTTTATTTTTAAGTATACTGTATGACAACATGAAGTAACTGGTTGTGTAGTTTAAAAACACACATTATGTGTTTTGTTAATAAAGAAAATTGGAACGAAAACCAAAACCTTTACATTATTTTAGATTTCTATCCCAAGCAGGAAATATGCCCAAGATTCAGGAGACCCAGCACAGCAGGGACAGTAACAGATCTGGGAAACACACAATGTCACTTCCTATACATATATCCAAACATTTCTGATCAATTACCCACAAATTAGCCTCTAGTGGTCAGCTAGTTGTATGGCACACAGTTTGTCTATCATAGAGATGTTAAGATTCTAAACTGTAATTCTGGATGGAAAAACGCTTCTTTCCATTCAAGCTTCTTACATGCTTAAGCCACACACCCTATCCACCCAGTAATGTCTTTCGTATAGAAGATACTTTTTGTATGGGATCACTGGTATGACAAAATGGAACGATATTAAAAGATTCAGTCCATGTGACAAACAACACACAGGCGAAAAAAAAACACTAGATTAAAAAAGTATTTAAAAAAAAAAATCATATGTGACCTATACACAATCACTTTGGTGTTCAAAACTTAATTGGCAGGAAAAATGTTGTATTAGTGCAAACTTAAAAAAAATCTTGTGAATATTTGACATGTACTGTACTGCAAAATGCTGTGAGATCTCTGCTATGTTACACACCCACCTGTATGTTAGTGTTCTTAACACCCACTGAATGTGCAAAATAAACGTGATACACAATTGAATTCAATTCTCCTCTAGTATATTTTCACTCCAATATCTAAATTATTAGCATATTTTCAAAATGTGCTTAAGGGGTCATAGAAAATTAAGATCCTTTGGAAAATCGAAATATGCCTAAATGAATGGTATTAAAGCTAAACCATAGCAAATATCTGCGGTGTGAGCAGTGACGTCAATTAAAATTAAATTTTTTTAGCAATTACTAAATTAACCAAGAGGGGTTTTTTTGGTCTCGCTCTTATATCACTGATAAAATTATTAATAGTAAACAATTCTGATATTTAAACATTATCAGACATGTCTGACTAAAAAATGAAATACAATAGTATCCTCTTTTTGTCCAGAAGCTTCATGGCAAGTTTGAGAAATTTCCCAGGCTCTATTTATTAAATGATTGTTTACACGCTTGAAAAACTCTGGTTTACTGAGTCATTTTTTAAGTTGAGAATTGAGGCAAATGGATATGAGACTATACAACTCTCCAAAGACGGTCTTTGTGAAGGGTTTCAGTTATGACTTGGCAACGTGAGATGACCTTAATATACCTCATCTCCAATGAAAGACTGATTTTCTTGGAAGCTTCTGGTAGACCATGCTTCCTCATTCAATTTCTGAAACAGAACAGGAATGCTGATATAAAGGGAGCTGAACAACCCATTCAACTTTTGAACGGTGACAATAAAATGAAAACTGGCTAGAGACATATGACTAGACTTTGTGTACACAGCAGACGTATTCATACATCACAATTTTAAGCTACATTTAGGTTATATTCTTTGAGATTTGTTGTCAAATCTACTTGTCTGTTGATTACAATAAAGATCTGCAGTGATACATATTGTCCTTCCACAGATTTTAAAGAATAAAGATAATTCTGGTGTAAATACGATACCACTAAACAATTTTCATCTGAAGCAATGCAATTAAATCAAAGCGCATATGTGAGAAATGTCATATATGTGAGAAACAGTCACAATCACACAGTCCTAAGACTGTCTTTGTCACTGTAAGGTAAACTAGCAAAAAAACGGCTTAAAAACGACTTGGCATACGTGGACTGGCCACACCCTAAATGAGGGGCATCACATGCATCTACCATGAAAAATGACAAAACCATCCAACAAAACCCCTCATTTCAGACACAGAAGACAAGGACTGCGACCTAATATAAAGGGCAAATCTAGTGGGTTTGTAATAAAGATATTTTTAATTTCTACATTTTACCATCTCAAAGGACTCACTCATTCATCTCAAAGGTAAGAACTGCTGCTGCTTTGACAGTTTTTGACACTCTGCTTACCATCAACTCGATAATAACCAAAAGCATGACACAACTACTTTTAGAAACTGGTTTATTGTGAAATAGTTTTACAATCTTAGTAAATCAATTTTAAATCTATTACCATATAACTAAAGCTGACGACCAAAGAGTGTCTGAGAGAGATTGATAATTTCTATAAAATAACAATATCTAGCAATAAAGTGGTCTTACTCTTAATTCGCTTAATAGAATTTAAACAAAAATGCAAGTACTTACTCTTATGTTAAAATGTTAAAATGTGGTTTCCTGTAAAATAAGCTTAGACAGGTGTCTAACATATCCTTTAGTGTCTCAAACTAGCATCAGTTACCCATGCATCTTATGCATTAGATAATGAAAGACAAACATGACCTGAAGCATTGGAGACTTTACCAGAAATATTATTGGTATGTTATTAATTCACACAAGCTTTATAAGTCCAGTATCACATCTAGTCTTCATCTTAAAATTCTTCTTCTATTTATTTCACTCACAACACCCATTTTACACCATTTTATTAAGGCAGATGATAAAGGTTTTTGTTGTGGTTATCATTAATGTTATTTTTTATTCAGATCGATTTTGATTTTTTTTTTTTTACAGGTAATCACTTGCTCAGTACTGACCCACTGGGATCTGTAAGAGTGCCCCCTCTGTGCAGTAAGTGAATCTGAAAGCAACAAATTTTATATTATAAACAGGCTTGTGACTCAGTTGGATTTTATCCCATGAGATAAGATTCTGAAGAACCCTTTGATCTGAAGATATGTTTGAGAGACTTCAAAAACACTACAAAAAATGCATATTTTTGAATGGTTTTATTGCTTTTGGTTGGAGGTCCCGGGCCATTACCTAGTATGTTTCTCAAATATACTTCAGAAAATACTTCAAAATAAACTGGACTTTTGTATTTGTCGAATTTGATCACAATAATTTTCAAGGCTTCATGACAGACTTCTATCCACCCCCATATTCTATATTCTGCTGTTTGAATGCTAGATCAAACAGGCCTGTGTGGTTTAAACGCTTAATGAAATTTCCACAGCAAGGATTTCTAACATAGGCATGTTATTGTCTTGTGACATCAGCTGACTTGGCATGGGCAGGTCAAATATTGAATACAGAACAGTATTGACATTATTGACAAATTAAATGATAATGTCAGAAGTATCACTCTATATCATACTTGAATGTTTTATGTTCTGCTTCCAGAGTGTAAAGCAGACATGTCTAGAACAAGAAACAGTGAGGTGAGTTTTCATGAAGGGTCACTCCACACTGTTCAAATTGCATCATTACCATGTTTAATAAGACACTGACTTGCCTGTGCAGGGGAATGTGCTAAACCGTGTGGCAAAACTGCCACTCGTCAGCTCAGCGCTGCAGCAGGCCTCTTCCGTCTACACGAGCGTGAAAAGTCGTTACCCGCTGCTCGGGTTTGTGGGAGGTGTAGCAGAGCTGGGCGTCCGTAGTGCATCCACAGCAGCCCTGAAACAAGCAGCACCTCTGCTACAGAACCTAGAACCAGAAAGTAAGTCCCTCATATGGTATCTCTAACAATGAATAACCATAAAACTGGAAAAATATCAAATTGCCAATGTAAATCAAATGCTCATAGTCAGGACAAAAGAAACAGATACACTTCTAATACATTTAATAACGTGATCATAATAATGGTGGTGACTTCATTTTATGTCTGCCTTTGCAGTCGAGGCAGTGAACAGTTTTGCACTGGTGGGTTTGGAGCAACTAGAGAAGCTTTTCCCAATTCTCCAACAGCCCTCAGATGAGGTGAGTGTGTGAGTGCATGCATGGAACTTGAGCAACAGTTGGCTGTCTGGTAAAAGTCAACAAATTTATTTTAAATAAAAAAATTAATAAAGTTTTAAGTTATTATATTACCTCTGTTTTTGAAATAATTTTAATAACTAATTGGTATATTTAAATTATCTAAAATAATTCATTATTATTATATTTTTCCACATACACAAAATAATAGTTTTTTTAAGTATTCTGTTTAATATGACCTTCAGTACATATATATTTAGTATTCCATTTTAACATAAGAGTAAGTACTTGCATTTTTGTTTAAATTCTATAAAGCGAATTAAGACCTAAGACAACTTTACTGCTAGATATTGTTATTTTATAGATATTTTACTTATTGAATTTATATATGTATCAGTAGCCTTTGCTAATCTGAGTAATCAAAGTTAGGTGATTATTTTTTATTTATTTATGTTTGCATGTATGTATGTATGTTTATTTATTTAGTCTGTGTGGTTGAGTAATTAAAGGCTGATGGTTTATGTTTAATTGTCAGTTTTATTATTCTCTCATCTATGTATAATCTATCTATTAGAGCTGCCCTTCAAATATAGTGATTAAAGGTGTTTTGAAGAAAAAGTGATAGGCTAGTCGACTTTTATATGTCAGAATATCTCTGTCAAAACCATAGCCTGTAAGTTATCGGGCAAAACTTGATTTGATACTGTTACATTATAACACAGCACCATAAATCCACTTTTAGCGGGTATTAAGAAATACTTTTTTCTTTTTTGTGGTACATTTACTGAATGTAAATCAGTCATTATGTGTACAAATAATGACATACAATACAATAATGACATTTATTTCGTCAGTGTTTAACTTTAGTAGTGTGTGTTTGTGGCTATAATTTGTTGTACGTGTGTTTTTGTTTTCCCTCAGTGCTTCGCCACTTTTTAAATGAACATAAATCTCGATGTTTGTTCTGCTGCTGTCCATACCTCTCTTGATGTTGTCCTTGCCCTCTCTTCCATCAGGTGGTTGCTAACCTGAAGGACTCTTTCTTCTCGAGGCTGGATGATGCGCAGTCTCGAGTGAATAATGAGCTGGACAGAGCCGGGGACAGATGGGATCAACTGATGCAGCTGAGCTGGCGCCTCCTGGCGGAAGCTCAAGACTCGGCTCCTGGGCGAGTGATCAGCGCGGGTCTGGATGAGCTCATCACGCAGTCAGAGGCGGCAGTGGCCTACTATCTACCTCTGCCACCCACGCTGCGTAAGAAAGTGTGGCACGAACTCATACAGGCTCTGGCTGAAGAGGGAGACTTTTTTTTTTTTTTTTTTGGTCTGAAATTATTATGAAATAACTATTTGAAAAATGTGTACACAAGACTTAACCACAAGGGGGCGCAAATGTTCTTCTGTTTTGCTAGTTGTTTGGCCCCATCTCACTTTTAGAGGGTATAGAGGTTGAGAAACGTGTAATAACATAAAACTTAATCATATTAGCTTTTTTTTCACTCAGAGACTAAGTATCTTTCAGTTTAATTCTGAATAATAGAGTTTGTTTTGAAATCACCACCACTTTGCACTTTCTCATCCTGCAGATCGTGAGTGGGAGAGAAGAGTGCAGAGCTATGAAGATGATGATGATGATGATGATGATGATTATGATGATTATGATGATGAAGAGCCTCGAATGAGGACACGTATCCGTAGCCTGTTGTTGTGCCTGTACCTTCAGCTGTACCACAGACTGATGAAGCTGAGAGAAAGACTGGAGAGTGCTTTGCAGATGTTGGGGGCAGCTGCTGAAACGGTAGGCCCTGTGTACAAAAACCAATCGCTAAATCTTTGACCATGTCTTAACTAAATGCTCTGCCAAATCTTCATAAAGTCATAGTGACTTTTGAGGATGGAACAAATACTAAAGTGCATGATGTGTAGGCTTCAAGTCCTGAAACATTATCACTGGTAAATGGGGACCCAAACTGAGTGTTTTTATACTCCAGTTTAACTATTTTCATATTTTAATAAATGGTTTTATTTTACTTTGCAACATTTAGAGAGAGAGAGAGAGGGAAAAGACTTGGACCCTTCAAAAGAGACCAGGGGCCTAATTTACAGTATCAACAATGCAAGGAAAAGGTTCAATATTTTGTCCTTATATTTACACGCATTCCCGCATATAAGTACAAATTGGTAGATCCCACACTTGGCATGAAACTGTTCTTATGCAGTCATCATGCACACATTTGTGCGTATGCACTTTTGATAAATGAGGGCCCAGGTTTATTATAGTTAACTAAAACTTAAAACCATGTTACTTGAAATAAAATAAACATTAACAAATAAAATAAAGTTTAGATCTAACTTGATGTATTAAAGTAACTAAAACTGAAATAAAATAATAATAAAACTATATATTCATATGGAAAAACATGAAAAAAAAAACAGAAAAATTACTAAATTAATTAAAATTTAAACGAAAACAGAAAATATAAAAATACAAATTAATACAAATTAATAATAAAAATGATCACTATAATATTTAAATAAACTATAAAATTCTATAACAATATCTCAGTTATACTAAAATAACACTGAAGGAGGCCCAGGACAACGAGGACGTGATTCACGAGTCAGTAATGGAGAGTGGTATGTTAAGATTAAATCACAAAATAAATATAGATGCAGACATGTCTGAGTGAGTGACTCAAACATATACACTGACAAGATGATATCGGCAAGGAGTGCCTCCTCAAACCATAGCTTATCCCCTCTTCTTTGAGTCTGAAGTTAAAATAGACAGTCTACGTGCTGCAGTACCATGCTGCAGTCATTCGCTGTGCCCTGCCACCCTCAGGGCTTCCTGTCTGCAGGCTCACCCACATAGAATATAATCACAGTAATTACTTGTTCCAAATCAAGACCCCTGAGACACATTCAGGCAAAGAAGGACATGGGGAAGGGGAGAGAAAAGTTCAAGCTGTATTACTGAGCTGAAAACATATGTATGATCTTTTTCACACTAATCCGTACCATGCCAAAGTGATAACACGCCTAACTGATAACAGAATTTATTCATACAATATTATTTTACATTTATATTTCTAGAAGTAGAGTATATTTATCTCCTCTGATTTTTTATTATAGTCACTCATTTGTACACTTCTTCATATTAAAGTTAAAGTTCAAGCTAGATAGAGACTTTAGCATCTGAAAGTCTAGCATATTAATCCTTTAGTGACTCAAAATGGCAATAAAAATAAATTATGAAAAGTTTCTGTTTGCGTAAAAGGAAAGCAATATTTTGTTTATCAGAAATCAAAGTTGAAATCAAGTCAGACTGTTTGTTTAGAGAGAAGATGGTCATGATTGAGCTGGAAGTCCAGTGGGATCTACGTGCTGTTTGCCGGTTGCTGCAAGAGACTTAAACACCCACTAACCCACCCGCACACACAGATAACACAGGTTAAAAAAAAAACATTTGAGAAGGAAAACAAACATGCTTAGACAACTGTACTGTTTGCCAGCATTTATATATGACAAAATATATACTACCGCTTAACCCTCTGAAGTCGATTAACGCGTATACGCGTTTTGGGGTATTTTCTCCTGATAACCCCGAAAAGAACTTAAATTACACTTTCAGTTTTGATCGTACAGATAAGAGCAATACATCAATCGAATCTGTAAAGGGTCTACTTTTTTTTTGTATACAGACATAATAACAACAAAACTTTGTGTACTTATAAAATAAAGATAACAAACCAGGAGTGCTGTCTGCAGCCTTTGTCTGCGCTGATCTTCAGTTACAAACACGTCATTAAAATGAACTGTAACTCAGTGAATACTCAACGAAGAGACATGAGAGAGATATCTATAGAAAGCCTGACATGTCTACTTTTAAACTAAACAATTGCTGCCGAAAACAAATATTCTGTGATAAAGTAATCCATATGAAAACAACGCGGTTTGAGATCAATAAGATCACCAAGACTAAGACTTTTATTCAGCAAGGTTTTAAACTGATATTTATTAAAAAAAAAAAGTTATATTGTTACAAAAAGTTTACATTTCAAGTAAATGCTGTTTTCTAACATTCATCAAAGAATCCTAAAAAAAAGATGTATCTCAGTTTTTGCATAGCTGTTTTCAACATTGTTAATAATAGAACATGTTTCTTGAATACCAACTCATCATATTAGAATAGTTTCTGAAGATATGACACTGAAGACTGGAGTAATGGCTACTGAAAATTGAGCTTTGCCATCACGGGAATATGTTACAATTTATTATAATATACTTATATTATATACAAAAACATTATTTGAAAGAAATTAAAGTAGATAGATAGATAGATAGATATGAAATTGTAGTATATATATATATATATATATATATATATATATATACAAACCATTAACTATGACTTTTGCCTCAATAAGCCCCTAATTTGCTACAGTACTTATTAATAAAGCAGTTGTTAAGTTCAGGTATTGGGGAGGAATAGGGATGTATAATATTGTCATAATATTATGTAGAATATGTGCTTTACAAGTACTAATAAACAGCCATTAGTTGATAATAGGTATGCTAATAAGTAACTTAATAAAGTGAGAATGGGTCCCTATACTAAAGTATTACCAATAATCATTACACAACATTATTATTTTTCCATTTTAGCACTGTGCCCAAGAATCTACCCAATACCATCAGTGAAGCAGAGAGTACTCCTCAGTTCTGCACGGTTAGACTGATGGGAAAATGTTGTTCTCGTGTCCAGATAGACCTTACCTCAACTGACCTGTTAGACACACGGCCTCTATCAGACAGACAGGCTCAGACTGGTCTACCCATACAGATCTCTCTGTTTTGTATGGATAGACAAGTTTGTGTGCTGAGGATCAAAGGACCAAGGTGGACTATTGTCTGTACAGGGTCCTTTAGTGCTTTCCCAGCATTAGGATGGGGAGTAATTGGGGCTGAGAACATGAAAGCCCCAGTGCACTGTTTTCAAAAGAATCTTAATTAACAAATTCTAAAGACACCCCAGTGGGCCTGGAGTGCAGAAATGTGAGTGACAGATTGTGTTCTACCAAGAGTTATGCTGAGCTGTCAGAGATGTACAACGGTGAGACTTGGCAGCATAATGCTCTACAGTAATTCACGTGTTGGTCATGCGTTGTGCTGTGGACCAGTGGTGAGGTAGGAGCCCGATGACAATGGGAACTGAGAACACAGTGGTGACCTTAAAATGTGGCTGACCCACTTTCTCCTTCACCTAAATGAACCGACAATAGTAGGATGGTCCTACTGCCAAATCAGGACTGTTTGTGCCTGTGTCTGCCAGACTGGCCCGGTTATTTTGCTCGGTGTACTCACGCTCATGTTGTCTGGTGGCAGATGAAGCTCCACGTGAGAGGTTGGCTGCTTGTGGTGTGGACTGTGTGGACAAGCCTTGATCATGAACCAGACTTCAACACAGTTCCCCAGTTCAAAATCTTTTTATTCTTCAAATCAACTTACGTGTAGTTTATTTGTCACATCTGGTTCAAAATTGTTTGTTTTTTGTTTGTTTATTATTTTAAAGTGATAAGCATTAGCGGTAATTGATTAAACTCACTGATTTTAAGCTTTTGTTTGAAAAAAAAAAGATTTTATTGGGTTCATTGTGATCTCTGGTTCATTCAGCAGCCCTTTCTGCAGGTTACATTAGCTTCCATCACCCTGTTTTGATGCACATTTTGTAGTATTGCATCAGAAACGAGGACAAGGAAATGCCAAATTTTTTAAAAATCCCTTAATCCACAAACAACTTTGTAGGCTTTC
Source organism: Cyprinus carpio (assembly GCF_018340385.1). NCBI lineage: Eukaryota > Metazoa > Chordata > Actinopteri > Cypriniformes > Cyprinidae > Cyprinus > Cyprinus carpio. The sequence continues at coordinate 16,742,320 of NC_056612.1, read as the reverse complement.
TTGAGGTGGTTTTTGACTTGTGGGAAAACGATTTAATGCAAATAACGGCAGATGGAAAAACATGACTTGACCAGCAGACCAATCTCGTTGCACAGCATCTCAAATGTTGTTTTGATCATTCTGCAATGCCTGAGCTAAAGTCTGTCATCAAAGTATTTCTGTATAATTGCCTCCAAGAACTCTTACATGACTGCGTTCCCAAACAGCAGGCATACACCTCCGAAAGCAATGTCCGCAATGTTATTGCATTTCATCTGCTTGCTCTGAGAAGCAAGTGATTTATTATATATGAAAATGATTATATTTAGTTACTTCTCCTGCTTTTCTTAGTGATTAGTGCCATTTTATCAGGAAGTGACGATTTTGTTCTCTTTGACTCTTTGGATGGAAATGGTGCTTTATTTGCAAAGGTTTTATGCATTATCCAATTTTGCACACAATTTAAATTCGCAGCTTTGGAAGGAAATAGATATTTTTATGCAAATAGGTGGCAACAAGTGAGTATCTGAATCAGTCATTGAGTCATTGAATTATTTACTCAACCGATTCTTCCAAGGAAACAAGTCGAATCATCTTTTTTGAAATTAGCGTGCCAACAAATCTACTAATAGACAAAAGAAAAAGTATTTTCTGTCCATTTTGTCAACTGCTGGTCATGATATTATCAAGCTGTAGAAAAAAAAAAACACAATTAATTTTAATAGTATATTTTCATCTTTTATTTTTACAAATACATAATTCTTTTTGCCATCTTTGTTTTCTTGTTGTAAACAAAACTGATTTATTTGACACTTCATTCACTTTCAACTCAGTGTTTCGTCAGCAGATTATTTCTCCTTTCTTCATAAATAAGCTTTGAGAAAAATGAATGGAAAATATGAGTCAGTGCATGAAAGTGACAAAGAAAATTTTATTTTGTTCACTTAAAAAATTCCATAAAAGTACTAAACTATAATTATTTCTCTTTATATCTTTTAATATAGAAAATCACTAAGTGAATCCGGTTTTTAACCATGGGTAGAATTAAATAAGACAACAAAATAATAATAATGGACAAAGCAGGACATGGTGAGCAGAAGAGAGATTATATTATTTAGGATAGCAGGTCTAAAAGTATGAGGTACTGTCTCTTGTTAGTCTGATAATGAGAGGTTTAATTGACCCCAACTGCGGCTGACAATGCCAGTTTTTACAGCAATTTTAGTTTCTGCTGTTTGTTGATTTATTTGCACAGAGCAGAGAGTGTATCCCCAAAAAACCCATTCACATTCCTGTGGGTATGTGAATAGAGTCATTACTGCCACTTGATCAAACTGTTAGGCCCCATTTCCAGGCCACTAGGTTCAGCAATGAAAACGTGACTTAATTAAAGTTCTGCATGTCATCACATTCTCTTTTTAATTAATGCCTAATGCTGTCATTTTCAAGTCTACCATTGTCACTAATTTCCTGATTGGGTATTGTCTATCATTTGTCATGCTCAGGTGGGTCTAACGCAGTTGATGGCGATGGTGGAGTCCCTGCTGCAGCTGCTTCTGTCATTTTACATGACTCAGGTGTATCGCGTGGAGGAGCTGCGTTCTCTTCTCATGGCTCAGCTCACATCAGGTATACAGGCACTGAAGGTTTTGCCCCCTGTACAGCAGATACTGGCTCTGCCTACCCAGGTACGCACTATCATGAACGACCTACTGGAACTGGGACAGATTCTCATACAGCTGCTCATCAACACCACCCCGCTCTATGACCTGGTGAGAGCATGCGTGCACACACACACACACACACACACACACACACACACACACACACACACACACACAAACAAACACACACACACATACAAGAACAACACTCTAGAACCTGTTCTAATGCACAATTTCTCTTAACAAGACATACAAGTACATGTTCCAGTGAAAAAGAACACTCTAAAATCATGTTATGTCAAAAACAAAATAATCTTTTCTATCATTCTGAACATAATTTTCTTCTTTCTTTTTTATTTTTGTCCAAACACATCTGTTTAGAGTTGATAGGATGAACAAAGCTAATACAGTATATCACTCTATGTTCCCATAAAAACTAAATGAGTAAATCGGTGTTTCATCATAGTGTGTTGCATTAATCACATGGTCTGGTTTATTTTCTCTCCATGTTACCGTGTTTCTTTTCAGTAATGGGAAATGTGTTTGTGGAATGATGGGTTTGCTTTTTTTCTTTTAGAACAGTACCTAATTTTAGATCAGGTACATAATGTTTTCAGGCCACTGTACATAATTACACTTCAGTCTCATTTAAGAATTGTTGTTAGTCTAAAATCACTTTTCTTCAATTTGCAAGTTTTCCCAATGAGACTGGTTTAAATTAAATTGCTGCATAAAATTTTCAAAATAATCAAAGTACCAGACACTTGGGTTACAACTGTTCCTCTCTTATCTCTCAGATAAAACAGGTTTCTGATCTCGATGCAGCAAACAATCCAGTTCCAGATGAACTTCCTGAGAGTCCCTCCAGCCGTGCCTCTGCAAACAGCCTCTTCCTTAAGGCCATGGACGGTCGCCCACGTCGCCGCAGAAGCCTTTACACCCGCTCCCGTCGCGAGTCTGCCAGCGGGCTTCCATCAAGCCCAGCTCTCTCCCCAACTCCTACCCCAGTCCCAGCAAATGGCCGCAAAGGCAGTTTGAAGCTAGATTCCCAGCCTTCAGGCCCTCCAGAACTTGACACACTGGCTGTGCCCACCACCGATATGATCCGCCGCCATTCCTCGACCACTGAGGTCCTGCTGGCTCCCATTATGCAGTTAGTTACACAGAGCCAACGGGCGTTCGAGTTTCTGAGCTCTGGCCCTTCATCTGAAGATCAGGTCATACCTGTGGTGGAAACCACAGAACATTAAGCTCCACTCTTCTCAGACATAAGATTTAAATGTAATCCAGAGCATTCAAACACAGATCGCTGCAGCTCACAGGCTGTTATGGATAGTACAGCAAACAAACCTTCAAACCACAATCCATACAGTAGCTTCTCTGGTAAACCTACAAAAACAAATCTGGTTGTTATTAAATAACATCATTAGCCTAGCATTCAGTATGTGCAGATGGTTTAAAAGCTAAAATGAAGCACTGCACTTAAAATGAAATCAAAACAGAATGGATTTGCACTTTGAATGCCTGTTTCTAGATGTTAGGACAAAGAAACAACTCAAAAAGTGAGCAGAGATGACAAGAGCACCATTTTTTTCTATATATTATTATTGTTAGCATGTAAGGCTTTTTGTTTAAACCAAATAAAACTATTTCTATTCCTCAGCTTTCTTAGTTCTTATACATTATAAGCAGTTTTTAATCTATAGACTGTCAATGAATGACTGATAGATTTGGTTTGGCATGCAGTCTGAGGTCACGGATGTTCAGTCGAGAGGAGAGGATGAGATACTGTTAATGTTAGGTTGATCATTCATGGGGCGTTTTATGTTTCAAGATCAAGTATGTGTAATAACCGAGCGGTAAACATAAAGTGAAGTGTGTTATACATAGACAGGCATGTACTGTCACTAAATGGTGTTAACTGACTTGGTGGACATTTACAGCTAAAATCCTAACATCCTTTATCTTATAGTGCTTTTTCCTTTAACAAATGTAACATTGACTTTAAATGTAATAAAACATTTTATAAAATCTGATTGTTGTTTTTCGAGTGCTGTTTGAGCATAGAATGAATTGTGTATTTCACCATATTACAGTTTTTACTTTATTTTTGATTAAATAAGTAGGTAAGCATATAAGAGACTATACTACGGTTTGGGGTCAGTAAGACGTTTTGAAAACAGTCAAGTGCAATCAAAATGTTTAATAAAATACAGTAAATATACAGTATAGTTAAAAATAATCAAGGCATCTTTTAAATTCATTTTATTTTATTGAAATCCATCGATTAGATACAAGCATTAAAACACTTTTTTAAAATAGGTCTTCAACTCAATGACATTGTGTTTGTATACAAAAGTGAAAGATACAAGTAGATACTGCACAGGTCAATAATATGTCAATCTCTTTAGTTCTTAAGGCTGTCCACACCAAGAAAGAATTATAACTTTAACAGTAACTATGTTGTCGTACACACCAAAGGACAACAAAAACTCAAGCTTACGTCATGTTAATTCTGACTGGATGTCAATAGTTTTATATTTCATCAGCAGGGAATTTTTTTTTCTTCCCGGAATTGTTCGTATGTGTCGCTATCATTATAACCATAGTTTATGGTTACAATTATCATCATTGGTGTGAATGTGTCTTTACTTGAGTAACATTTATACTACCACCAACCTCAAAGAAACTAGCCAGGAAACAATCTTATGGAAATTACAATATACACATAAAATATCTATATACATTTTACTACACAGTCTCCTCCCAATTCCCACATTTAATAATTTACATTTAAATGTCAGTGGAGACTCATAAGGGAACAATTCAGGGAAGATAAAGTCCATCTCTACATTTCAAGCATATATAATCCAAAGCAGCTCACTCGAATTTGTCTAAATCATCTGTTCAGAGCTGAAGGATCATTCTGTGAGAAATGACAAGGACTACAACAGATCCGGGCCGTCTCTTGGTTCATTCTGATACACATACCCAGTGACCAACTTGCATGAAAGACCAGGATCACTTATCTTCGGCACATATTTTATCGCCTTGCTGTAACAAACTTCATCTACTTTTCTTCACAATAAAGCTGGGCTCTGAACTTCTAACATGCTCTCTTCTTGTTCTTTTTCCTTCCACCATCCATGAAGGTTAATAAGGCGAAAGTGACTCCCTTCGGCCCCAAAAACCCATCAGCCGGGGTCCTCTTCTCAGCTATTTAGATGCTAGGCTGCCAGGGGCCTCATATCTTCATCTTGCTCATTATCTTCGACAGTTCTTCACTCTCGTTTCTTTCCAAACACTGCGGACACGCTTCTGACTATACCCTTGATTCCGACCATCCCCTTTTTAAGTGCTCTGGACTCCTTGATGAGGTCCAGGATTTCGTGAAAAACCAGCAGCACACCGTGGTAGGTTTCAGCCGCTGAGATCTCGAAGAAGCCGCAGTCTGCCGAGAGGGCGAACAGTCTGCCCTCCTCGCTGGACACGGCTCTCTGATGCAGCAGGTCTCGCTTGTTCCCCACGATGATGATCGGGACAGATGCGGACAGCTTCCTAGTCTGCCGGATGAGCTGCACCTGTTTCCGGACCACCTCAAAGCTGGAGCGATCGCAGATGCTGTAGACCAGGATCACACCGTCTGCCCACTGCAGCTGCTTGTCACTGATGGATTCAGTTGTTTCGCAGCTCTGGAGGTGACAGAATTTAAAGGGTCAATTCACATCACCTTGAACAGGAAAGCATGATGCAAAAAACCTGTATAAATTAATTTTAACCTATATTTTCTGCATAAATAAATATGCAATTAAATCATGCCCTGTTCCCTCATAAATGAAGTATACAATTCAATATCATAATTATGATTTTTCCTTCACTTTCTGATTCATAGGCACAATTTTATTAGTCAATAAAACAAATTTCATGTATTTAAGCATAGCCTACTTCTTTAGCTTATAAAATCATTAGGCTCATAAGAAATATTTATTCAATCAGGTGTTTTTTTATTGATACTGTATAATTTCTGATTTTAGATATGTATTTATTATTTTATATAAAATAGTTTTTAATAATATTAATATATTTTTTATAAAGATATAAATGATAATAAAGAGCCCACCAATTTACGACAAATAAACTTTAACTTCAAATACTCACACTTACAAACCATATCTTAGGCTTTTACCATGGTGAATACTTAGAAATGATATAAAAATTAAATATATAAAAAGTAAAAAAGATTTTTTAAACACACATTTTTTTATGATGACACTAAAACTAAATTTGGACTATACTAATTAAAAATCTTTCCAAATCGTATTAACAGAATAAAACAAATGGACTATTTTTGATTAATCCAGGATGAGTCAAAGAATAAAATATTATTACTGACAAAATCTATCAACTTAATATTTGACCTCTTAATACATTCTAATATGGAAGCACAAATATAAAAAAAAAAAAAACACACATCGTCATACCTGTGGATACAGTGAGTCCCAAATGTTTAAGGCTACCTCTCGCCCATCTGTTTTGTCAATATGGCTGTATATTGATTCTGAAAGAGAGCATAGTGAAATTAATAAATACTCCTCGTTCATAAACAACATTTAGCTTGTATGTTATTATGAATGGTATTATAGTAAATTGATCAGTTGACGTACCGATATCCCCATATTCTCCGATGAATCGTCTGGTGAGAAATCGCACAGTGAGGGCTGCAAACAAATAAATATAATATATTATTATTTGCAAGCTTAACAAATAGACCATATAAACGTGACAGAATTCTTTGCATTTAAAATCAAGTTCAGTTTTGTGCTCACCTGACTTCCCAACATTTTCTGCTCCAAGCAGCAGAACATTAGCCTCAGCTTTGTGCTGATTTCCATCCATTGCTTTGCTGCCCAACTGAGGACTTGGTTTGACCAGAACAACCATTTCACCTTGTGAACGCTGTGAATGTTTTGAGTGTTTAGTGTAAGCTTCACATTCTACTTCAACTATATATAAAAACAGTGGGTGGGGCTTATAGGAGTTAAATCTACTTCAAACCAATCAGAGAACAGTGCGCCTATTCGCATTAGCAAACCGCTCAAATCTGGACCTATCAAGTAGCCCCGTGTTATTTGCGTCAACAGCAAACGTTTTTGCCTCCTTCGACAACAATCAACTCATACTGACCTCAAAAATTTGAGGTCGCGAGAGAGCCATTAATCCAGCTTGTTTTGTTTGCTGTTTGCATTCGCACAGTGCAAAACAAAAGATTTTAAAACGCTTCATAACAAAATCGTTAGGATACACTTGCATGGTTTCTACAACGTAGGCCATTATGTTCCAGAGAATGATTTTTATTAAAACTGACAGGTTAATATATATATATATATATATATATATATATATATATATATATATATATATATATATATATATATATATATAATTATATTTTTAATTGCTTATTTTTTGCTATTTTCGAACTATTTATATGCATGGATATTATTTGCCCATATCCTTGATCTAGACTTAAATCAATCGTTTAGACTCAAATCTAAATTCCCACAATTAAAAACATCATCCATTTTAATGTGATATTGCATTATTTCATTTCATCATATTTTATTAATGCAGCACAACTTCTGCGGGGCGGGACAAATAAGACTGATGCTTGTAAAGCGCCACTGAAGGTCAAGCGACCAAAGGATCCTCGCGCCCTCTGCTGGCATCACAGCTACATAACATCCAATAATGCTAATATTTTGCAACTCACACGTATAAATCGATCGTGGCAGATCAAGGCATCCACAGTGACCAGTCAAGTACCACAGAAAGAAATTGTGAGCTTGAATGAAATAATCTGTTTAATACACATCTTACTTAAAAGGCAAAGCTAAATAAACAAACTACTACACTAAACAGAAAGGGATCTGGTTCCCTCTTCACAAGATAAAACAAGTAAAAAAGCAAGTAATGACTGATGCACTTTCAATGTTCAGCAGCTGTAGTGTTTCCACAGCCATCTCCCTCGTTCCCTTTATCAGTGCAGCATTTCTTGGCATCTGTACCGGAGTTTGCCATGAAAAACTCTCTCATGCGTTTCAAAGTGTTTCTGTGCTTCTCTCGTTCAGTCTCTGTCTCCGGATCCTGGCTGCTGGACTGTTTCAAGAGAGAAGCATGGAGACTCTCCGCAAAAGATTCATTCAGCTGTTGCTGGAAAGATTTTTGAAGTTTGACCACCATGTTTTTCCTCTATAGAAATAACAAAAATAACATGTCATTATTATGTAACATTCAGTTAAATTATAATTAGGTATGAATTTTCTTCAAAGAAGAAGCTTAGCAGTTAAACTGCCCATGAATGTGACGAGTGATTTACCTCAGAGTTCATCATCAAGATGTCAAAGAGAGTCCAAACATCAGACACCAGTTCAGCAGCAGTCCGATAAGGAGGCTTCCGTTTCCCCAGGAGTCGGCCGAGTATTATATCAAATTCGGCTGTTTTTGAGTGATTCTTTAACAAATAAAGCACAGCTCATAAGATCATTTTAATCTGGATCTGTTCATTCAAGAACACATTCGAATGTGAATCAAAGAACAAAATCAAAGGCAGAAGCATTCAGAAAAAATAAGGAAATGAACTCAAACAGAGGAGCCCTGAAGACTGACTGTGATGGTATATTAATGATGACTGTGAAAACAAGTAAAAAAGAAAATATATATCTTATATATATTATATATATATATATATATATATATATATATATATATATATATATATATATATATATATATATATATATATATAAAAAGATATATTAATATATCAGATAATTCACCTATGAAATGGCAAAATTAGTTCAGGTTGTAAAATGTCATATGGTGTGTTATTATTATGAATTAATAATTATATTATTACTTCTGATATTTTTTACATATATTTATATTATTAACTGTCATAGCATTTAAAAATTTACATAAAAACATTTCTGTGAAAAGTGAAAATTCTTAAGATGTAAAGACTTGCATGTATTCAATGTGTAACGAAAATGTTTTTAATTGATAGTTACATGACTTTCATTAAAGTTATTCAATTTAAACTTTTATTGAAATGCTATATATATATATATATATATATATATTTTTTTTTTTTTTTTAACAGCACAAATACAGAGTACATTTCTAAAAACTTGACAAGCTAGAATTGAATTTCTTTTTATCTTGTCTATTCTTATTTGTCATTAACAATTCAATAAACTGCCTGAAATAATAATATCATTGGAAAATTGGAATGTCATCACTACTTGTGACTGTGACATGCACTGTGCATTTACCTTGGTGGCGCTGTAGAGCAGGCTCTTGTTCTCATTACACAGGAGACCAAGGACAAGCTTCTCACACTTCTGAACAGAATGGATGACATTGCATTGGTGTAACTTTATATCATTTTAGGACAAGAAATAAAAGCTGTGGCGTAACACCATGCTAATCCACAATCCTCTAAAATATCCTTTTAAAAAGTGTAACTATGAATGTAGATTCTGTCAGGCTGGTAGTGTCTCACTCTTTGATCTTGCAGACTCAGACTACATGTCCTCATCTCCTCACTGCCGTACACGACTGTCTCATTTACATCCTGACATAGCAAACACACCCAATCCTTACTGCAAGAGAAAAGAAATACACCAAGACTCAAATAGAGGACTTAAATGCACAAGCTTATCAAATTCCAACATCTTATAAACCATTAAGACTCCAAAACTATTCAAAAATCAAGATTTGTACAGTGTGATACAGTAGTTTCTGATGGTCTCACCAAGGTTTTTTGAGAATTGGTGGGATGTGACAGTCAGAGTGGAAAGCACAGCCACATTTTGCACACAGAAGTGCAGCTCCTGCAGACAGACACACGGCACAGAACTCTACGTCAGATGCCAGGGAGCTGTCGCTGTCTTGGGATACAGAGCAAGAAGAGGATCTTGATGGAATTTGATCATCATACAATCTCCACACCTGGTTAACCTGGGGAAGAGCATGACAATAACTGTGCCTGTGGTGCTAACATGGCCTACAACAGTCAGATGTACTCTGTGTGTTGTCCTTACCTGTCCTCCCTGGGATTCCTGCACAAAGATGTGATCTGTGGAGGTATCTGCAGTGAGGTGGAACTCTGGGAGTGGCTGTCCACTTGGAGGCAGAGAGATGGGCAGACGCACAAGAGAAACACGTAGAAACCTATTCAACAGAAAACAGTGGTGTCCAGTCAAAAAAAAAGAAAGAAAAAAAAAAGATGTATACACTACCATTCAATGGTTAGGGGTAAGTAAGTTTTTTAAAGAAAATAATCCTTATTCAGCAAGGACATATTTAATTGATCAAAAGTGAGTGTAAAGACATATAATTAGGTTACAAAATATTTATATTTCAAATAACTGCTATACTTTTGAACTTCTATTCAAGGAATCATGATGAAATGTATCACGGTTTTCACATAAACATTTAGCAGCACACTGTTTCCAACATTGCTAATAAAAATATGTTTCTTGAGCACCAAATCAGCATATCAGAATGATTTCTGAAGGATCATGTGACACTGAAGACTGGAGTAATGGTAATTGCAGAATTACAGGAATAAAATACATTTTAAAATATATTAAAACAGGATTTACAAAAGAATAAAATGGTCATATTAAATAGTAATATATCAACGACACTTTATTTTTGATTAATAAATACAGCCCTGGTGAGCAAAGAGACATCTGTAAATACTATTAACACTATTAATAATATTATTAATAGTTATCACAAACATTAATTGAGACATAAATAAGGTTAATAATTCTTTTGATGCAGGAAGAATGCAAATAAAGCAACTATGAAGCAAAGATCACTATGAACCAACACTAAATAAGAATATATCTTGAGACCACCTCTTGCATTGTTTGATTTGTCTCCCGAAGTGTTCCAGGGTGACTAAAAGACAGAAAAAAAAGGAATGAGTGAGGAAAACAAACACTATTCTTTTGAGAACTCTTTTGAAAAGAAGATAACCTGCAGATTCTTTGTCTTCTATTTTTGCCTCCCTGTAGTCTAAAGTACTTCGGACAGTCTTGTCATGAGTCGTCTTCTGGTAGGAGAAGAAAGGTTTTGAATGAAACACAACTCTCCATACCTCTATCTGTAAGAATCAAACTAAACATTCACCAACCTCCCCATCAATGTCTTCTGATGTGCTACAAGGAGTTGAATCCGCTGGAGGTGTTGTGTTCAGATTGTCTTTTGACCTGACAGGTATGGATGTTGCTTCTACAAGCTGTTGGAAAGTTGTTGGCAAGCCAGTGTTCCAGTGTTTTGGTCCAGAGTAGTTCTTGTTGGATGACTGGCAGTTTTGAGCTTGACTTGGACATTTCTCTGTGGTGGTGGTGGTGGTGGAGAGAGAGTCCTGGTGAATGTTGGATGGGCCAGAGGAGCAGCCAGGATCTAGTGAAGGTTTTTTGGGAGCTGCCTCCGACACAAGGGAGGTGGGCAAGTTGCTCTCCAGATGGTCCGTATCAGTGAAATTCGTGCTGCTCACACCTGCATCCTGATCACAGGCGGAATCAGCCAAGGCCTTGACTGGGAGGTTATGGCTATTGTAGGTGCCTCTCTTACACTGGAGGGTGTTGTTGCCATCAATGGGAGCAGAAGGCATTGGGTTTACAGGAAGGACATTAGAGATTGCAGTAGCATCATTTAAAGAAAGTGTGTTTATTGTTGAAAGGACAGTTAAGGGAATACTGGGTTGCACAGAGAAAGAATGTCCGGGCCCCAGGAAATTGGTTTGTACCGGATGGGTCAATATGAGTGTTTGGTTGTAAGTTGGTATAGAATGAGTAAGTATGGTTGATTGGTTGTTGGCTGGTATTGGTTGAATAAATACAGGTATTTGGTTGTTGGTTGGTATTGATTCAATTAGTTCGGGTGGCTGGTTGTTGGCTGGTATTTGATGAGTTGTTACAGATGTTTGGCTGTTGACTGAAATTGGTTGTTTTTGGTTATTGACTGGTGTTTGGTTGTTGGCTGGCATTGGATGAGTTGGTATGAGTGTTTGGTTGTTGATGGGCATTGTGTGAGTTAGTACAGGTGTTTGGTTGTTGGCTGGCATTGGATGAGTTGGTACGAGTGTTTGGTTGTTGATGGGCATTGTGTGAGTTAGTACAGGTGTTTGGTTGTTGGCTGGCATTGGATGAGTTGGTATGAGTGTTTGGTTGTTGATGGGCATTGTGTGAGTTAGTACAGGTGTTTGGTTGTTGGCTGGCATTGGATGAGTTGGTACGAGTGTTTGGTTGTTGATGGGCATTGTGTGAGTTAGTACAGGTGTTTGGTTTTTGGATGGTATTAGATAAATTGGTGCAAGTGTTTGGTTGTTGAGTGGCATTTGATGAGTTAATAGGGGTGTCTGGTTGTTGGCGGGCAATGGATGAGTTAGTCCAAGTGTTTGCTTGTTGGCTGGTATTGGATGTGTTGTTACAGGCGTCTGGTTGTTGACTGAAATTGGTTGTTTTTGGTTATTGATTGGCATTTGATGAGTTAGGAGGGGTGTTTGGATGTTGACTGGCATTGGATAAGTTATTACAGGTGTTTGGTTGTTGGATGGCACTGGATGAGTTGGTGCGAGTGTTTGGTTGTTGGCTGATACTGGATGAATTGTCATGGGGGTTTGGTTGTTAACTGGAATTTGATGAGTTAGTAGGGGTGTTTGGTTGTTGGCTGGCAATGGATGAGTTGGTATGAGTGTTTGGTTGTTGGCTGGTATTGGATGAGTTGTTACGGGTGTTTGGTTGTTGACTGGAATTTGCATTGGGCAGGTGACTAAGCGTGTATGAGAGACCTGCATAGTAGGGCAAAAGGCCTTCCTACATTTGGCTGACTCAGAGATATTGTTTATTTGAGATGCTGCGAGGTTCGTGAGTGGAAGATGAGGCTGAGAATAAACAGACGGAGAAGAATTCATGTGAGTTTGAGGAGCAGACTGAGGAAAATATGGGCCACAGTTTGATGAGGGACTGTAAGCATGCTTGGTTTGCTCAGACATGACTTCATGGTATTGGACTTGGACAGATGGTGAAGAAGAAAATGAACTCTGATGATCTGAAGAGGAAGGTTTCGATTGATTCGGTTGAGATGAGGCAACATTGTTACATGGAAAGCAGGTTGTGGCCTGGTTAGAATGAGATGGCTGGCTGGGCTGAGATGGATGAGGCAGACTAGGAAGGGCCTGGTCCATTTGCACAGTTTGAGAGGAGGCAAAGGGATTTTGATTTGAGCTTTTCACAGACTCAGACTCTAACTGAGTGGAATCAGTTCTCTGAGAGGTGAATGGAACAAGAATCCTTCTAATCCTCAAAAATCCTGGGCAGGAAAAAAGGAAAAGATGTTACATTTATAGATTTTTTTAAATAAAATATAAATACTTTTTTTTTTTAATAAAAAAGCAGAACGTTTTTGTTTACCACATTTCATGATGTGCTGACAGAGATCATTCTGTATCTGAATGTGCAGTTCAATCATGGTCTCAGGGGTGCTTGCCTTCTGGGACAGAAGCTTTTTCACTTGGGTCTCAATCTGAGTTAGAGACACCAAAAATATAGAAGAGGGCTAAACACACACTCAGAATCTGAATGACAGCCAGTTTTAGTCACAAATACAGTAATACAATGACATTGCATGAAATAGATGAATATACAAATTATTGCTGTTAAAATTAATGCAGACCTGCCAACCTTGGAATTTTTATTTTGAGTACCACCAGTTTGACGGGATGAGACAGGGTTTTTTTTGGTGGTGGTGGGGGGTCATATATTCTTAGAAAGCTACATTATTACCTGAAGCTATATTAAAAGTATATAAAAAAAAACTTTGTGCAATTAATTAGTTATTTTTTTTTAATTGATTGATCGCACTAAATACAAATGTATGCACCTCACCTCAAAACATATGATGGAGCTAATATTATCCTGAACAAAACTGGGGGGGGGGGGGGGTGTCCTTAACATAATCAGTATGAATGTGAAAAACAAGGTTTAGATCTTTTATGGTACATAAGGAATAAGCAAATATAGAACAGCTTACTCTTTTTGTGTGGATCAGGAGGCAGTGGCCCTCTGTGCATAGGGCCTTGTCAATAAAAGCTGCTATGTAGTCCTGAAAGCCTTCCAACCTGTTCAGAAATGTCTTCCTCTCCAACAGACACCCAACCTCCTCCGCATACAGGGTCTTACAATAAAACACTCAAAACTAAATCAATGGTTACAGATTTGAGGTTCCTAAACAGAAATCCCAAATGTTTAAATGTATTTTGCCCTGAAATAGGAAGGTCGAAACTACATCTAACAAGGTTTTGGTACAAATGTATGCTATAACTAAATTATGAAGTAGTCTAGACTCTTTAAAAGTGACTAACTATGGGAAATTATCTGCCTGGATGGGTGTAACCAATCATGTAACCATGTCATTCTTACATATTCTGCAAAGTATAAATAGGTGTGCAGTTTTCTGTTGGTAAAGTGAAGTTTTGTCAAGCTATGATGAAAGAGACTAAAGCACTGTAATGATGAAGATTGAAAACACATTCTGAAATTGTGTGAAGTATGCAGAATATTCATAAGTGACCTTTCCATTGAAAGATTAAAATCATGCACAGCATGCTTCAGTAAATGAGGACTATCGAGCACTAAAATGCTTACCTCCATCTCCTTTAACATCTGTGTAGCTTTCACAACAAGAGTCTGATAAATTGTGTGGACTACCTGTGTCAACATCTTCTTTGCTGCCACTTTTATACTCTTAATGTCCTGCAATCTAACAAAGATTAAAATACTCTCAACAGCACAATACATACACACAAGAGAAAGATAAAACAGGAAATGTCTGCAAAGTGAAACCATTGTAATACAACTTGTGTTATGTGGATGTAAGCAACTCTTCTAGAAACTAACTACTGCTGTCCTGCAATATTTAGTGAGCTATGACCAAGTCTGAAAAGAATCCTGTGTGATACACTCTTTTTTATATACTTTATTATGTCTTTCTGTTCAATTCACTAAATACATTATACAAATAAACATTTCTTTTATAAAGACATATTTTTACCTCAGTAATTGTTCAGTTTTTATTATTTTCTATATTCTTATGTATGTGTTTGTGCGTGTTTGTGTGTGTGTATATATGTATATATATATATATATATATATATATATATATATATATATATATATATACACAGTCATGCTCATAAGTTTACATACCCCTTGCAGAATGCGCAAAATGTTAATAATTGAAATAAAATAAGAGGGATCATGATAATTGCATGTTATTTTTTATTTAGTACTGTCCTGAATAAGATATTTCATATAACAGATGTTTACATATACTCCACAAGACAAAATAATAACTGAATTTATAAAAATGACCCCATTCAAACATTTACATAGCCTTGAATCTTAATACTATTTGTCATTTCCTGGATGATCCATAACCGTTTTTATATTTTGTGATAGTTGTTCATGAGTCCTTTGTTGGTCCTCCAGCTCCTGCACATTCTTTTGTTTTCCAGCATCTTCTGCATATTTGAACCCTTTCTAAAAGTGACTATGATTTTGAAATCCATCTTTTAACACTGAGGACAACTGAGGGACTCATGCATAACTATTACAAAAGGTGAAAACATGTACTGATGCTCAAGAAAGCCACACAATGCATTAAGAGACCGGGTTGTAAACTTTTTTAAATTTGATGACTGGGAAAATTTTACTTATTTTGTCTTCTGGGAAACGTAAATATTTATATAGCTTCTGAAGTCCAGTACTAAATGAAAAAATATGATCGTTAAACAAAATGAGGAGAATTTACACATCATCCTGTTCAAAAGTTTGCATCCCACATCCCAAGAAAATACGAGGAAGAAGACTAAATAATTAAACAAATAAATTAAATAATACCGTGAGATACAGTAAGAGGGAGATATAAGAAAAGTTATTATTTATCTTGTGTATACTTATGTATACACTTTTAGAGGTGACCATATATTTTCAGAAAGTACACTTTTGTTCTTAATTTCATATGCTGTCATCCCCATAGGAAAATAAATCTAACCAGTCCTTTAACACTGGGGATTCTTGCCTTCTACAGAATTTAGTTATTACAGTACTTAAAAGCTGTAATTCTCAATATATGTGAATATCTCCATTTTTTCATCTTTTAAGTAACTTCTTATTTGTAGATACCAGTAAAATAATTTCCAAGACAAAGCATATTTCTTCACTATGTTCTCAAAAGTTTTCATGTCATTGTCACTGTACATTTGATAAAATCTTATAAGTCTTTTGCCAGCCAAAGCCTTAAATACATCATCTAAGGCTGTGTGATCCACCTTCACATCCATATTGTGTTAATACTGCATTGTGAAATGAAAAACACACCCGAATGTTATTCCACTAATATTAGATGTTTAGAAACGTCATGACAACTTTTCCTTTTTTTTTTTTTTTTTTTAATGCCCTCCATTTGTAATACAAGGAATGGCTCTTAACAGCAGCTGATATGTGTTTATCTTACAAGTGACTGAAAATCTGGCTTTACAAGCGTATATGGTGTCCTTCTACCCACTCTTTACCAAGGCTTCCATTCCTTAGAAGTGATAAGAGTTCTGTGTTTTTCTCTGGATTGGCCAGTTTTGGCTCTTTGGCAGACTTGGGCAGATTTTTCTTTACTTTCTAGCATATGTTGAAAATATATTAATTAACTGATCATATTAACATTTATTTACTACTAATTGTTCTATTAATAATTGTTTTAACATATAGATGTATGTGAATCAATATGTTGTGGAGAAGTAATTACATTTTCATTAATTATTAAGTATCATAATTGTTCCCTCATCTCTTATATTCCAAAATAGAACATCACAAGGTTGAATTAAAAACATTAAAAAAAGGGAGGGAGAGCCCAAGCTACAGAGATAAAATGAGATACTCTGTGCATGGGCAGACATGTATATCATTACATTTATGTGCTTGAGTAAAAGTCTTTTATATGTGAATCCATATGGTTGTAATTAATAAATACCTTGTATTTCAGCATGACTATATCTTACAGATGAATTACAGATGAATCCACCACACATGTCTCTATAAAACAGTTTTAAGTTACCGAGAAAACACAATGTTTTGTTTTTTTTTACTTCAATTTCAGTAATGTTTCTAGGGACCATCTGTTATCAGGATGTAAAGTCATTTGTTCCTGTATTCACTGTTGGGTCTGCTTTGATCTGCCATTAACCCCTCTCCTGGTTCTTTTTGTGTTTCGGGTTACCGCTGTCCTTTTGAATAAACCGCTCTGTTTACACTCTGTATTAAGATTAGTCTCAAGTGACCCAAACACTGACGCCCAGGCTAAACAGATCCCAATTTACATCTCTGATGCTAACATCTCATGCATCTCCTGTAACCATTTGTGATTGCATTTAAAGGGCAGGGTATCACTACATCATATGTTAATAAAGCACAAAATGTAATAATAAAACACCTTGGATCTCTCACAAAACCTTTTAAATTTATATAAAGATTTTAAATATATATATATATATATATATATATATATATATATATATATATATATATATATATATATATATATATATATATATATATAATTTATATTACCTTGCCTCGAGGTGCAGCAAGCTGCTGCTGACTGTCTCTTTCTGATGTCTGATGGAGTCCAACAAACTCTGCAGCCGCTGCCTTTGAGATCCCACAGCTTCCTCCTGCTTCACAAAACTGATACAGAGATGGACATGGAAAAACATGAATATAGAGACTGTGATAAGGTATTGTTGGGGAGGAATATCAAAAGATGTGTCAAAGAAACTGATGCATACTTTTGCTCTGACTCCTCCCAATATCAGAAAGCAAATAGATGGGAAATAATTACCCAAAACACAAAAAGAGCCTATATAGTTTTATTCTTCACATGTATTGATATGATTGGGAAAATATGGACTATACCTGTGCCCCCTATGAGAGATCAGCTGACAGTCCTTACAGGTGAGCTCTTCACAAACGAGACAGAAGAACCTCAAGCTCTCCTGAGTGTGTGAGGGACAGCGTCTTCTCTGTATCCAACCTGAACAAAACATATAACAGAAAAGATCTAATAATGCACAGCAGTTTATAGTGTGCGAAAATATGTTCAATCATTGCCACTGCTTATGCATGATTAATTGTGTTAATCTGACATGAGTTCAGGGTGCGATTTGTGAAAAAAAAAACAGAGGTGGGGGGGTGCTTTTGAAAATTTTTATGAAATATTTTTAATACGACGGAAACTGTATTTAGTGTGATCTCAGTTTAATAAAATCATTGTAGGCCTACGTTAGGCCTGTTAATTGTAATGATTTAATGTCCACGGTTATTCAAATAACAAATTGTATAGAGAAAGCGAGCAAAGAACACAACAGAGCTTTTTGAAACTCCGAATCAGTTAAACCATTGCAGTGGAACCACTTGGGAGAGAAATGCAGTAGACTTATTTCTTGGTATAAAAGAGGACAATGGTCCAAGAGGAATACCAAATTATTGTTTGGACTTGTGATAAGGCTCCTGAAATAATCAGGTCTTTACTTTAAGTTTTCATTTAATGATGAGTGAATTTTTGCTAGAAAAAGAGCAGGAGAAATAACATGCAAGTGTCTCAGAGCCGGCAAAAGCTATGAAAAGAGTGACACTCTTACACAAAGTATGACGCAGCCTGCAGAAGTGACTTGCATGCTTATGGTGACCAAACGTGCCATTTTCCCAGGACACGTCCTGGCCAGGATTTCTATATTGACTAAAATATCCAGGTTTTGGCTTTGGGTTCCTGTTTTCATACTTAATGAAGTTAATGATCTTTTGACCAATAACATGCAGACACTGTACGTAATCGACCAATCGTGGTGCATGAGTAGGTGGGATCTACAGAGAACGACGGTCAAAGCGATGAAAATACGTGTACATATTAAGTGTTTGACTTGAAGCAGCACTGAGCATACCGATCGGTGTATGAAATAAAAGTACAGTGAAAGCGATTCAAAAGCACAAGAAGCCGTCTGCTCTCTAGAGCTCTCACGGTACTTTGTCATACAACAATTGGTCTGCGCAGCGCAAACAAAGCCAAAACGTGGATACTATATGCAATATAGAATTCCTGGCCAGGACGTGTCTTGGGAAAATGGCACGTTTGGTCACCCTATGCATGCTTGTTGTCACCACTAGAATTACCTACTGTAGCAAAGCAAAATAACCTCATTTAACCTCTTCCAAGGCCCATATTTACAAAATGGAGACTTCTGGGAATCCATACTCTGGTCTCAAGAGACCAAGTCAATCGTTTCGGATCCAAAAGCATCCAAAATGTTCTGGTGTTGCTAGAGGAGGAGTACAGTGAGAAGTGCTTGCTACCCACAGTGACGTTCAGTGGTAGTAAAGCTTTTATATAGGGATGAATGAGTGCTGCAGGTGTGAGGGAGTTGTGCTTTATCAATGCTGGCATGAATTCACACACTACTGTGTGATGTAATGCAAAAACTTGAAATAGAAGATGCTACCCTCCCCTCATTCCCAGCATTATTGGTCATTTTTTCAGCATGACAATGAAGATATTCATTCTCCCAAGGTGAAAATCCTTCAGTGGACATGTATTTCTCTCAATCTTAACGCTCTTGTGCAGCTGTGGGGGATTCTGTAGAGATTAGCTGAGCAAAACACCCCATTAAATGCCAGAGTTTTTCAGGAGGACAGATGTGAAAATTTGTTATGAACTTGTACACTCAGTGCCAAGAAGGGTCAGAGCAGTATACTTTAAGTTCTGGAGGACATACTAAGTACTAGAATATGTTTTTGATAAGTTTCAATTTTGCCATCTTACCATGAATTATATAAGTGATCATTAAGAAAATACATCTTTTATATTTATTCAGAGGAGTTTTACTCATTTATGCTGTGCCCTGTATATAAATATATGTGTGTAAATAATTATTTTTGTACTCAAAACAACTTTTCTAACTTTTTTCAAAAGATCATGTTTTTAACAAAGGGATGAGGAAAGGAGGACAAAAGGAATAGCTACTATAGAATGTAGCTTAAAAATGTAAGGGGACAAACTAAAGGTTTCAAGCAGGTTTCTGCCCAGGGGAAGTTATGGCATACAAAAGGGTTTGAGTTTGACTGATAAGCATGGAGATGCTGTAAGTTATCAGACGCACTCAATCCAAAGCCTCAGAAAACGTCTGACTACTGACGCCCTCTTCCTGTCACACTCTTGGTAGAAGATTCATATATATATATATATATATATATATATATATATATATATATATATATATATATATATATATATATATATATATATAGCCCATTTTATTATTTTTCTTTCTGTCTCCCTCTGATGTCACAAATTTCATTTACATATTCTGTAAAAAAAAAAAAAAAAAAAAAAAAAAATAATAATAATAATAATATAATGCCTCTTTCTGTAGTCAAGGTCTGTAAACCTGGCAAGAGTCTAGGGAGTCAAATAAAATGTTGCAATTAAAAATATGTACATACGTCAGGTGATCATATTATGGGATGTTGATGAAAACCAAATTGGATGGAGAACAACCAGAAAGTGTGTACATATATGATAAACTGACTTAATAAATGCATTTTTATGATTTTGCTGAATTATTTTGTAGCTCTCTAAGGTATGTTTTCATTGTTAGAGAAACTACCCAGAATCGTGATTTCAAACAAATAAATTTGATTTGATAACTGAGTGGTCTGACTTCAATTATACAGGGGAATTTCGACCACAATAGCAGTGTTAGTGTGAAGTGCTTAGGGACTCTAACCTGTGGGTGGTGTTTTGGGTGTGACTTCATGGTCACGGGTCACTTTTACCCTACGATGAGCAGACATACAGTCCAAACACAGGGCCTCCTCGCACTGGACACACCATCCACTAACCTCACTCTCTTCACACCCGCCACACTGAAAAGATAAATTCAACATTTTAAATTAAGATTTACAATGAAAGACACAGAGGAAATGCCACCTTTAAGTCAGTGTTGGAATTCCTTGGACCAGTTTAAGGGCCTTCACACCAAGAACGAAAACTATAAAGTTTTAAAAAACATTCTAATTCTGGGAAAAAAGGATGATAAAGAGGAACAATATTGTTGCAATCAATGAGCTGATGAATGGTAAAAACATAGACAGCCAATCAGAATCAACTTGACCTTAAAGAGCTTGGGCAGTTTAAGCGACAGCACGTGCTTATAATGAACAGAACATTAGCATGCGCTCCTGGTGTGGACGCTAATACAGTTACTGGAAAAGTAATCTTTATATTTATCATTCTTTGTGTGAACGGCACTTTATATGATTTGCCAACATCCTCTGCAAAAAGATTAGGGACAGAAACGAATGTACCATTTTACTTGAAACTTTCTCCATAATCTGTCCACACTTACCTTGGGGACCTTGTTATTGTTAGACGTGTCTTCGAAAATGGCACATTCTGTAACCTCAGAAAAACAAAAGGACTGTGCACATAATGGACAATCTAGAAGAAGAAAGAAACAAAAGAAAGTGTGACGTGACATACAGCCAAGTATGGTGACCCATACTCAGTTTAACCCATCCAAAGTGCACACACACAGCAGTGAACACACACACCGTGAACACACACCCAGAGCAGTATTTTATGCTGCGGTGCCCAGGGAGCAGTTGGGGGTTCAGTGCCTTGCTCAAGGGCACCTCAGTCGTGGTATTGCCGGCCCGAGACTCGAACCCACAACCTTAGGGTTAGGAGTCAAACTCTCTAACCACTAGGCCACGACTTCCCCGAAGTCTCAGACACACTTAAATGAAACACTTCTACAAAATGAAGGAGCTACGTCATTAAATTCTAACTACTCGTGTTGCTGTTGATTAGAATGCCTTGACGAAACCACAAGTCATTTATTAAAGTATAATGAATTATTAGAGTAAAAGAATTTATACACCTTGTTTGCTTGGTAGTTTTATCAACAAAATGAACCGATTCGAACAAATCACAATTTACTGAAAATTGCAGGGGCTTTTTCAGGGATGAACTGTGGTATTACTTAATATCAATGTAAATTATTTTTAACATACAAAATAACAACAACAAAAAAAAAACTTATTAGTAAAATATAATCAAAATGAGATGTACTTGCACTTGGTTTTATTGAAAGCATGTAATATATTCTGTATGTAAACATGACACTAATTTCGTCATGACGTTAAAAAAAGCAGCGTTTCTATTTTTCACGCGCTGTACAGTGGCCATTTACTAATAAAATAAGTGTCGAGACTTTTGATATTTCTCGTCGAAACTTCCTGTATCGATAGGAAATACGTCAGCAAGCTGTGATTTCAGGGGTTTTAGATCAGCATCATTACTGTGCGTTCATAAAAAGTAATTAAATGTTACACATTTCACTAAAATATTATTTAAAAACAGTATATACAATGTTTGTTTAGTATGTGAATAAGAAAAACGTTTTATCGAGGGCCAATTGTAACTCTTCTTCTGGCCCCTAATGGAAAACACAACCTAGCCATGGACCATGGACATTAACTTTAAGACCCATTTTATAAATAATCGTAGGGACTACACAGTCGATTAAACCTGCGTGAGCCTATTTCGACGCGATTTTAAAAAAAAAAAAAAACGTGACGTGCAGATGGACTTTAGAGAGCAGATCTTCGGCACAGACGAGTTCTCACCTTGTGTGGCTCCATCCGTGCAGATCTTCGTAAGGCAAGTATTACAAACTATGTGCAGGCAAGGCAGGAGTCTGGGGTCTGCAGAAGAGTTTAGGTGTACTTTGCAGACAGCGCAGCATCCGCAAACAGTTCTTTGTAAATCCGGATGAGGCGACGCTGGACGTCCTGTTTGGTCAGAGGCAAACATCTGTTTCTTGTGAATAAATTAATGTAAACAGAGATGACTTGACAGCAGACGAAGTGTTTCTTGATATGCCTCGCGAGAAATTCGACGCGTTACGCATGTAATTGTACGTAGGATTCGTGGATCTAACGGTAAACCGTTGAATTTGCAGTTCACAAAACTTTTCTGTTGCGCGGGGCGGGGCCTTATTTAATATTCATTAGTTCCTATATAGTGGGCGTGTCCTTCTGACAAAACAAAGCGGGTTGTACCGCAACGTGAGATACAGATACTTTTGGCGATGTCAGTACCATAGACTGTATAAAAATAGGTCAGTACCAGCTTTCAGGTCACAGATTAATTCGATTTGGTTTCAGTTTAATTCTTTTCACGTATTGTTTTGAACGTTTTCGTGTGTCTTGAATTTGTAAATATATTTAAGTTAGGGAAGTGCTTTAGGACAAACTTTATACTTCTCATGTCAGCTTGAAAGTAGGGCTGCACAATTAATCGCAGATACAATTATGGATGCCACAAGTACGTAAATGAAGAGTCGTCTGCCGCTGATCTGAAGAATCACACTCAGTCTTGGGGTTTAAATACGAGAGATTCTCTGCAGAGAAAAATCTCCTGAATGTTTCTTTTGCCTTTCTTTATATAGTTTTTCCTTTAAGGCGTGTTCTATACATTTCATAGAGTTTTCCTTATGCAAACAATTAGATTCCTCCCTAGAGAGAAGGGGCCCCCAAGTCTTGTTATGATAAAGAACAAAGCCCACTTGTATTTTTCCAGATGTTTCTTATCTGAGGGTCTGTATATTTCAGCTAGGCAGGCTTTTTTCTTTTTACACACAGGCTTATATGATTATAATGGAAGAATAACTGGATATATAAATGGCTATATTCACCTTGATTATACTTGATTAATTAATAATCATAATCATAATCATTCAAAGTGGCAATTAATCATTCAAGGTCCACTTATGTTATTCTGTGTGCCTTAGATGTGTTTTTATCTTTCTACACGTCATCTTAAGATTGGAAACAATCTTTTCCACTGTTTTAATTGTAGTTTTTGTATAACATTATAATACCATTCATATTTTTACTTTTTTTTATAATTTAAAGAAGAAACCAATCCGATGTATAGTTAACATTTGAGGCTTAATACTATAGAAAAGCCCTAAAAGTTTTTCAGTTAGAGTGTTTTCAGTTTGTTTATTTTCATATAAAAAGACTGCATGCAGTTGCATCAAACAATGATATAAACACCATTCAATGTAAATTGTGATCATCGTAATTAACAATCGCAATTACAATTTCAAGGGAATAATCGACAATTATGATTTTTGTCATTATCGTACAGCCCTACTTGGAAGTCAAAGTATTTGTGGGCTGTAGCAGTTTAAAGGGTTAGTTCACCCAGAAATGAAAATGAGTCTGTGTTTTACTCACCCTCGAGGCATCCTAGCTGTATATGACTTTCTTCTTTCAGACGAATCCAGTCTGAGTTATATTAAAAATTGTCCTGGCTATTCCAAGCTCTATCATTGCAGTCAGATGGTGTTGCAGTTGAACAGTCCACAAGTCGTCAAATAAAGCGGTCGCATCCATAAAAAAACGTCCCTGACACGGCTCCAGGGGGTGAATAAATGGCTCCTGTAGTGAATCCATGCATTTTTGTAAGAAAAATATTCATATTTTAAACGTAATAAACACTTTTGTCTCACTTCCGGTATCTGTCATACACAGAAGGCATTCCGGCGGATTACTTAAGACATCAGCGTTGCGTGATTAGTGACAAATGTGGAGAGAGAACAAAACAAAACGCCCGCAAAAAAAACCATTAACGTGATGGATATTCTAAAAAAAAAAAACTCCATTTGTGATCTAAGGAGTCGGTATTAACATTTCCAATGCTTTTAATTTGTCAAAAGGACACACCCACAAAAGGGGGAGATTGATGAATATTCCTCTATGCTCCACCTAGTGAAATAGAAAACCTTAGGAATCCTATATATTTATAGCTTTGTAGATAACAGAGCGGATCCTGGTTGATTTATGTTCTGGAAGGAGTGGGTGGATTCCCATAAAGAGATTAGTCTGTGTGTCTATTTGTCTTTGTAGGAGTGGATGCATTGACAAGAAACTAGAATGCCAGGCTTAACTAATTCTTAAATAGATGTTCACTACTTTGAACGTGGGACAGGTAATTGCAGTAAAGCTAAGGTGTTTTGATACAAGTTCTTTTTTCTAAGTGTTTGTTCTTAGTTCACTCAAAAATGAAAATCTGCTGAAAATGTACTCACCCTCAGGCCATCCAAGTTAGTTTGATCCTTTACAGTAGTCAATATAAAATTGCATTTGTGAACATCAAATATTGTTGAAAATTAAAATTAATGTGCCAAAGATAGCACCAACATGCAATTTCACTCCTGACTTGAAGTGAAAAGCTGCCTGTTTGCAAGAAACAAATTCATCATTAGGATGTGTTTACTTTAAATCATTGTTTCTGGCTAAAACACCAGTATATAATACATAGTCATGCTTCCTACAGTGAAAAAGTCAATTTCTTGTTGTCCTCTCACATCAAAATCCACCAACATATTTTTTTAGAATTATTTTGGATTGTTTTAGCTGTAAATGGTGCTGGAGTCTTGTGGATTACTGTGATATTTTTATCAGCTGCTTGAATTCAGACGGCACCCATTCACAATCAAAGGATCCATTGGTAATGTAATGTTATAGCAAATTATGTGATGTAAAATTACTTCAAATCTGTTCCAATGAATAAGCAAATTCATCTGGGACGGCCTGAGGGTGAGTACATTTTCAGCAAATTTTCATTTTTGGTAAATGATTTCTTTAAGCCTTGGTTTTTAAAATCTCACAAGAGGCAGCTGTAACAATAAAAATTTTATTGGTTACAATACAAAGCCGTTAAAGGGACAGTTCACCCAAAATAGAAAATTAAATCATTATTATATATATATCTGCCAGACTCTGTTCCGTGTCTGTGTGTTCCCTTCCCCAACATGCTCCATATTTTGTTTATTTCCTTATTTGGTCTTCCTGTTCCTGTCCTGATTGTGTTATCATTTGTTCCAAGTGTTCCCCGTTCTGTTCCATTGTTCCCAGGTGTGTCCCATTAGTTTCAGTGTATTTAAATTGTGTTCTGCCCCT